>NW_027507787.1:10332794-10763390 GCF_037356315.1 Lithobates pipiens | reverse complement strand
TTTAAATAAAAATAATATAATAATCCAGGCAGTCTGTCAAGTTTTTAAACACTTAAAAAGTTTAAATCTTTTTCTGGCACTTGTTTAAATTAGTCTATTTTTAGCAGAGACCCTAGGGAATAAAATGTCAATTGCTGCAATATTTTAGGTCACACTGTATTTGCCTTTCAGAGCCAGTTCACACCAGATGCAGTTCCGTGCGTTTTTTTTCTGCACAAAATGCATGCACAGCGTTTTCCATGTATTCCAATGGCTCTAGTTCACACCAATGCAGTCAGTTTCTGCACCGGAATCTGACTGCATGGTGTGAACTAGAGCCATTGAAATAAATGAAAAACACTGTGCGAGCATTTTTAGTGCAGAAAAAAACGCACGGAACTGCATCTGGTGTGAACTGGCCCTCAAACGCAAGAAAAAAAATAAAAAACACACCACAGTAACGGTCAATCAATTTTTTTGTGAAGTTTTAATGTGAAAAATGTTACGCCGCGAGAATCGTGATCTAAAGAAAAAAAAATATATATAATAATAATGAATAATAATAATGCGATTCTCATTTTAGCCAGAATCGTGCAGCTCTAATAGGTAGTGGTGATCCGTCCTTAAACTTTTCCATTCATAGGATGCAATGCATTGTGGAGATAAGTAATCCAAGTAATATGAACGGCAGCCGAGTGGATCACTATTCTCTAACAGCAGCTCCTGCAAAGTCTGCTTTACACCGACCAAAAGTCATCCAGTTCCTGCTGGATGTTTCTTCTCCACATATACATGTATGTAATATGAAGCCAGCACAGATTTCTGTTCTTAGATATGTTTTTGAAGGACAAACTGTCACTATAAAGTGGACCTTGCGCTAACATGCAAGGTCTGCATATGTGGCTCCACCTCCTTGTTCATAAAAAACACTTCATTATGTATTAACCGAAAAAATAAAAAAAAATAATAAAAAACACCACACCCCAAGAGGAATGCATCAAACACCACTCACCTTGCTCTCTGCATTAGCTATATCCTGTTGCAGACCTCACAAGGGGATTATGGGAAAGCTCAGGATCCCAATGCTTGTGAAATGATGCTACTGCAGTATTACAAGCGTGTTCACAGGATTTGGACCCCCCCCCCTTCTTAATTTCCTGGTACATGGTTGCAGGTCCGATTTCAGCACGAATCGGAATAAAAAAAATAAATAAAAAAAAAAAAAAAATAAAAAGGCGCACTGGACCCGCTGCGGAGATATGTGAAGCAGCTCCATAGAAAGCCAGTCGAAATCTTCTGCTATTGCAAATTGGATGCAGAGAAGCGCATCCAAGCCGCAATGGTGTGAACCCAGCCTTAAATCTGACAGGTTTTGATTGGTCTCTCTTCGAAATCTCCATGCTCCAAGCCAAGGAAAGTCCACTCACCACCGTACTTGCAAACATTTGTCTTGTCATCAAATGTACCGATGAGAACTTTCATGCAAAAACTCCCCCCCCCCCCCCCCCAAAAGTCTACTGGTGTATGGGTCAGCTTAAGGGCGAATCGCACAGCAGCAACTTAACTCTCCAACCGCTCTGTGTTGATAGCTAAGAGGCAATGTGGCGCACGAGTCACCATGCTTCTGTTTAAGCTTTATTTGCAGTGTACAAAACATACACTCCATTCACTGCAATGTTGGGCGGCATGCTGCGCTGCCTAGCATTGCGATTTGGGCCGGAGCACTGGGATATAATGCAGCATGTCTGCATTTTATTGCAGAATGAACGGGACACAAAGGAAACAATTGTTTCCTATGTGTCACTGTGGTAAAACATCTGTCACCACATTTAGTTTGAATTGGCCCTGCGACAAGTAGTGAGGAAAAGATCTTCAAAAGAAACTTACAGACTTATCCATTGTGTTGATTACCACACGTGCTTTTATGTGCGGTATTTCCAGCACCGTCTTATGACAGCCCATTCATTCACCGTGGGATGTCCAAGCATCACAACAGATTTGAATGCACGGGTGCCCCACATCTGCTTGTTGCATCGAGTTGGCTAATCGCATTGGGCTGCCATTCAATAATGGCACCATTACTACACCACCATGCCCACATGCAATAAGAGACAAAACATAAAGTAAAACAAAAAAAAAAAAGTGTAAATATAACCTAGCACAGACCCAGATGAGACCAGGAAAAGAAAAAAAAAAAAGAAAAAGTGTCAGTGGGGGAACCCACATCTGTTCCTTCAGATCCGTGACCAAGGACAAAATGACTGCAGCATAGTCACACCGGCTCCCCCAATTATCTATACCCAAGGAAATTACCAATAAAAAAATAATAATTATATATATATATATATATATATATATATATATATATATATATATATATATATATATATATATATATATATATATATATATATATATATATATATATACCCAACAGACCCCGCACACGCACTAGCCCTGTTAATAAATCACCAATGGGACATCATGAGGGTAGAATAGCAAGCTGCACTTAGAAAAACAAATGGCTGCCCAAATATGAAAAAACTTGCCTTAAGATACTTAAAAAAAAAATAAGACGCCTAAAGTCTTTATCTAAATCAAAAAGGGATCAGGGAGGAGGTTACTTCTACATAAAGACATGACTGTCATATTCTCAAGAGTTTCAGAATAACAGACTGTACAAGAATGTAGGAAAATGGGCAGACAGGCCATGGACACATGTCACATACTGCGAGGAAAGTGTCCACTCACCCCATCTCACCCAACCTACTGACCCCAGGATGACAAGTCTGGGCTGGAACATGAGCTCCCCTTTCATGTCACCTAGCCTGAAGAATCCAGATGAGCACACATCTTGGCTGGGATATGTGTGTGCACCCCCCAACATAACCCAAATTATACACTGGTACACGCGCTTCCCCCTGGTGTCACCTATCCTAGAGAAAGCAGATGACCCGTTTTGGCTGCTGCATGTATTAGACCCCCCAATCCCATGTCTAGTAGCCTACATGTTTTAGCTGGTATATTATCCTCTCCCAATGTCACCTAGCATAGAGAACCCAGAAGACAAATCTTGGCTGGTACATGTCCCCCCCCCCCCCCCCACGGTGTCACATAACCTAGCAACTCCAAATGACACACATCCTGGCCAATACCTGTACTCCCCCCCCCCCCCCTGATGCCACCATGTATAAAGAATCCAGATGAAAACTTTTGGCTGGTACATGTGACGTCACCAACATCACTTCCGGGCCCCGTTGACAGTTTCCGCAGCCATCAAGGCTGGAAAATAATGTAAAGCAGTGCGACGCGCATTCCAGTCAGTGGAGACATGCGGGGGTCTCATTAAATAGATGCCGTCAAAAAAAAAAAACAAACACCACAAACACACACGAGACTTTAGATTGTAAAAAATTTTAAAGTTACACCCCCCCCCCCCAAAAAAAAAAAACGTAAACTCGTGCAGCGGGGTGTCTACGCCTAAAAACATCATTTGCAGTACACATTACATATCGCCATAAACGGCAGAACGAGCGCAATCATTCCAACACCAGACCTCCTTCATAACGCTAAACTGATGACATAGGGGGCCTATGGAAAATATAGGGTACTGACATGTTGGATATCTATTCACGCTGTGCCACCTCATCTTTTATATTTCACCAAAAATTTGGGTAGTCTATCTACATATACATATACACACACGTTACAAAGCCGTGTAGTATCCCCAGATGGTACTCCTCTTGGTTGGTGAACTTATGTTGTAAACAGGCAGTGCGACAGCAGCTATAGAGAACTTCAGCAGCTGCATGTCACCCATATCAGTCCTCCGGCAACACAGTCATAGGTCACCATAGACATTGCAATGCAGATAGTAGCACGTCCCTGGTAGGCCCAGGGCTGTACAATGACCCCGGGGTGATATTGTGGAAGGACTCCCAGTCATGACAGAACAGAAGACATTGTCCTGGTCAGTCCCGGCTGGACCAGTGACAGGATTGTCCTGATCAGTTCTAGCTTTGGAAGGGACAGCAATGGCCTGGGGGGGGGGGCCCCCCTTCAGCATTGCTCACATCACTCCTACCAAGTGGGGCAAAGTTGCCCTGATGGCTCCTACCAAGGGGGGGGGGCGCAAAGTTGCCCTGGTGGCTACCACCAGGGGGGGGGGGGGGGCGCAAAGTTGCCCTGGTGGCTACCACCAAGGGGGGGTGCAAAGTTGCCCTGGTGGCTACTACCAAGGGGGGGGGCAGAGTTGCCCTGGTGGCTACTACCAAGGGGGGGGGCAGAGTTGCCCTGGTGGCTACTACCAAGGGGGGGGGGCAGAGTTGCCCTGATGGCTACTACCAAGGGGGGGGGGGCAGAGTTGCCCTGATGGCTACTACCAAGGGGGGGGGGGCAGAGTTGCCCTGATGGCTACTACCAAGGGGGGGGGGGGCAGAGTTGCCCTGATGGCTACTACCAAGGGGGGGGGGGCAGAGTTGCCCTGATGGCTACTACCAAGGGGGGGGGGCAGAGTTGCCCTGATGGCTACTACCAAGGGGGGGGGGGGCAGAGTTGCCCTGATGGCTACTACCAAGGGGGGGGGGGCAGAGTTGCCCTGATGGCTACTACCAAGGGGGGGGGGGCAGAGTTGCCCTGATGGCTACTACCAAGGGGGGGGGGGCAGAGTTGCCCTGATGGCTACTACCAAGGGGGGGGGGGCAGAGTTGCCCTGATGGCTACTACCAAGGGGGGGGGGGTGGGCAACATTGCCTGATGGCTCCTACCATGGGGGGGCAGAGTTGCCATTATGGTTCCTACCAAAGGGGGCGGTGAGAGGGCAGACTTGCCCTGATGGCTCTTACCAAGGTGCCCGGATGAGGAAGGAGTGTGTCCTATACTGACCTCCCTTGCAGGGGGTGCGGTGCTGGCTGTGCTGGGCCCGGTATCCCTCCACCACCTCCCAGTCTCCGTTGTCCCTCTTGATGGGGAAGCTGACACTGAGGACGTGGTTGCACGGCTTGATGATCCGGAGGATCCCCTTCACCCTCTTCCTCTTCTGCTCCTCCGTCTCCCGGGTCTTCAGGTCCTCCACCAGCTTGTCCTCCACGATGCCGGCGCCCCGGTCGAAGAAGCCTTCCACCATCTTGAAGAAGTTCGGGTCATCCTCCGGGTCCACGGCCTGGCTGTAGCGGCGGAGGAAGGGGGTGGTGGCGGCCGGTAGAGCGGAGTCTACGGCACAGGCCAGGGACCCCCCTCCCCGGGACACCAGCTCCCCAAGATAACGATACATGGCGGGCACCGGGAGCTGTTACAGGAGCCGGGACACCGAGAACAGGCGGAGGATAGACGAGGACGGGCCGAGCGGACGACTATATACGGGGCCGGAGGGGCGGGGAGCGCGTGCGCAGGGCGGGGGCTCTGTGGAAACCCTTGTGCGCGGGCACGGGAGGGGAGGCTGTGAGCGCGCACTGAACATTGGTCTCCACACCCTGTGTTGTGCCCGGTGCTATGTGTAAAATGTAGTACAATGGAGATATGTGCTGGTCTATTAGCAACAATTACCAGTCATTTGTAGCTTCTCATGGTGTTCTCTGCTACAAATCACTCTCCTCAGGGCTGTCTGCCTCCATTACACCCAGCAAGTGCTTCTAGAAACATTTATACCATTTCTTTGTGTTTCCCATGACTATACGTGTGCCTAGCCATTGTCTCATACACCGCCATACTTTATTTCCTCCATGTGCTTGTCCCACCACTGTATATGTGTGCCTTCTGTCACTCACTAACGCTGGTAGGGTCCCCTGAGGTCCAAGGAGAGGATGTGTGGCCCTTAGGTTCCTTTCTCCTCTATCTGGGGGTCGGCCTTTAGGAGAGCCCCTAACCTAGTGTGGTCAACTTTCTTCATATGATGGGCCTCAAGTGCAACCCTCAATGTCACCAAAGGGCCACACATAAAATTCAGTAAATATTCATCAGAGACGGAAGACGTGACGCAAGAGGGGCTTGGGTGGCGGAAGACGTGACGCAAGAGGGGCTTGGGTGGCGGAAGACGTGACGCAAGAGGGGCTTGGGTGGCGGAAGACGTGACGCAAGAGGGGCTTGGGTGGCGGAAGACGTGACGCAAGAGGGGCTTGGGTGGCGGAAGACGTGACGCAAGAGGGGCTTGGGTGGCGGAAGACGTGACGCAAGAGGGGCTCGGGTGGCGGAAGACGTGACGCAAGAGGGGCTCGGAGGCTGCAGACGTGACACAAGAGGGGGTCGGAGGCTGAAGACGTGACACAAGAGGGGGTCGGAGGCTGCAGACGTCACACAAGAGGGGCTCGGAGGCTGCAGACGTGACACAAGAGGGGGTCGGAGGCTGAAGACGTGACACAAGAGGGGGTCGGAGGCTGCAGACGTCACACAAGAGGGGGTCGGAGGCTGCAGACGTCACACAAGAGGGGGTCGGAGGCTGCAGACGTCACACAAGAGGGGCTCGGAGGCTGCAGACGTCACACAAGAGGGGCTCGGAGGCTGCAGACGTCACACAAGAGGGGCTCGGAGGCTGCAGACGTCACACAAGAGGGGCTCGGAGGCTGCAGACGTCACACAAGAGGGGCTCGGAGGCTGCAGACGTCACACAAGAGGGGCTCGGAGGCTGCAGACGTCACACAAGAGGGGCTCGGAGGCTGCAGACGTCACACAAGAGGGGCTCGGAGGCTGCAGACGTCACACAAGAGGGGCTCGGAGGCTGCAGACGTGACACAAGAGGGGCGCGGAGGCTGAAGATGTGACACAAGAGGGGCGCGGAGGCTGAAGACGTGACACAAGAGGGGCTCGGAGGCTGAATACGTGACACAAGAGGGGCTCGGAGGCTGCAGACGTGACACAAGAGGGGCTCGGAGGCTGCAGACGTGACACAAGAGGGGCTCGGAGGCTGCAGACGTGACACAAGAGGGGCTCGGAGGCTGCAGACGTGACACAAGAGGGGCTCGGAGGCTGCAGACGTGACACAAGAGGGGCTCGGAGGCTGCAGACGTGACACAAGAGGGGCTCGGAGGCTGCAGACGTGACACAAGAGGGGCTCGGAGGCTGCAGACGTGACACAAGAGGGGCTCGGAGGCTGCAGACGTGACACAAGAGGGTCTCGGAGGCTGCAGACGTGACACAAGAGGGGCTCGGAGGCTGCAGACGTGACACAAGAGGGGCTCGGAGGCTGCAGACGTGACACAAGAGGGGCTCGGAGGCTGCAGACGTGACACAAGAGGGGCTCGGAGGCTGCAGACGTGACACAAGAGGGGCTCGGAGGCTGCAGACGTGACACAAGAGGGGCTCGGAGGCTGCAGACGTGACACAAGAGGGGCTCGGAGGCTGCAGACGTGACACAAGAGGGGCTCGGAGGCTGCAGACGTGACACAAGAGGGGCTCGGAGGCTGCAGACGTGACACAAGAGGGGCTCGGAGGCTGCAGACGTGACACAAGAGGGGCTCGGAGGCTGCAGACGTGACACAAGAGGGGGTCGGAGGCTGAAGACGTGACACAAGAGGGGGTCGGAGGCTGAAGACGTGACACAAGAGTGGGTCGGAGGCTGAAGACGTGACGCAAGAGGGGGTCGGAGGCTGAAGGCGTGATACAGGAAATGGCAGACATGATACGAGAGAGGTTCAGAGACTGGACATGCTATAGGAGTTGTTGGAGACTGGGGACATCCTTCAGGAGACATATTATACAAGACTGCTTTAAATATATAACTATAACAGGGCAATAGGGAAACACAGATTAGTGTCTGCAGGGACCCTGAGGGCTGCATAAAAATGGCCACATGCAGTCCCCAGGCCATTGGGCACCATGGCTGTAACCCATTACTCAGTGGTCAGCTTCAGCTAGCTAGGAAGAGAGGGGTCTGCCAAGCCTTTTGTCCCATGCCCCATCAGGATTCTTATGCCCGAGGGTGGGGGGGGGGGGCAGGAGCAAGTCCTTCCTCTTCAGGAGGGGACCAGTGATGCCCCCTGTGCACTTTGTATCTCACATGCAGTTTATTGGTTCACTTGGCGATCGTGGGCTAGAAAAGCACGTGTTGTACAAGTGTTTTTGCACATGAATGCAAACTTCTGGGTGGGGAAGAATAGAGGACATTTGTTCAGGTGCATAAAACACTTGTCTTACACATTCACAAACTCTTCCATTGAAGTCTATAGGGCCAAAATGCACTACACAGGTTGGAGCGATTGAGTGTGGACGTGAACAGCCTGCACTAAAAAGAAAGATTCCATAGACAGACAGCCTCTTATGCCTCGTACACATGATCGGACTTTGACGGACTCGGTCCGGCAGACGATCCAACAGACTTTGCAGCTGAGGTCCGCTGGACTTTCAAACGAACAGACTTGGCCACACACAATCACTCCAAAAGTCAGACGGATTCGAATGTGATGACTTAGAATAAGGAAAGTTCATAGCCAATAGCTGCCCTAGCGTCGGATTTAGTCCGGACTAGCACACAGATGACCCGATTTTTCGACCGGACTCGAGTCAGTTGGAAAAATTTGAAGCAAGTTTTATTTCTAGGTCCACCTTTTGGTAAGAAAAAGTCAGCTGGAGCCCATAGACAATCGAATTGTCTGACGGATTCCAGTCCTCATTAGTGATCCTCACATTGGTGATTTCAACAAATCACCAGCGAGATCGCTAGCGGCAGAGTCAATTGATATCAGCCTTACATTGTATTTCAAGGTTTCTCAGGGTAGTCCGGTGACAATGAAAAAAAAGAAGGGGCCACATGGCTGTTATTTTTACAAAGAACATAGAACTCTGAGGAGAACCCTGACTACATAACTTACCTTCCAACTGTCTCATTTAAAGCAGATCAAAAACTTTGGATTTACATACTTTAGAAGTTATGGTCAAAACTTTAAAATCATATATTTTCTTTTAGACATATTTATATTTTCTTGGGATTAAAATGTTTAAACTCAGATATAAGAATGTTTTCAAATTCTAAAATATATAAGGCCATTTATTGTCATTCCCACAAGAATATCTTGAAATTCTTCTTTGCTTTGTATCATCCGTACTTCAATATGTCTACTTTTTATTTCTGGTATCCAATGATTTGTCTTATATTCTGTACATGTAATTTATTTTAACATAAAATAAAAACTTTTGAACAAGAAAAACTTTGGATTTAACGGTTTCCCAAAACATCTACATTAAAAGCTTGCTGTGAATGACAACTGTTACAATTTCCTGTGCTGTCAACTGAAAGTAGAATTCTAGGCTAAACCAAACTAGTCTTAAAACTGTCTCCTAACACCTATGCTGACTAACCTATCTAAGAAAGATGTATAAAGAAGCAGAAAGAAAGATGTATATACTTACCTATTCTCATCATGTGATACCCTGTGTCAGCCAGGGGCAGCTGCAAGAGAGAGGAGAGATCGCTCTGACAATGGAGTGGTGACATCACTCATAGGTTCCCATGGCCCATCCGTTGATGGCACTCCCTCCTCTCCCCTGCAGCAACTACTGACTGATAAAAGGGAGCCAGGTCACATGACTGGGCCAGAATGGGATGAAAATAGGCAAATATGTGGGTGGGTGCAGCATGGTGTGGCAGTAATAACACACACTTAGTCCAGATGCAATTGAAATAACTTGTATTGAACTCAAATTACAACAGTTCACAACAAGCCCGGTGGAAGGAAGACCACCCGGGACTACTCACAGATGACAGCAGCGTGTTGCGGAGCAGGTCTCAGCTGAGTTGACAGCATCTGTCTTGAGGGGCAGAATGCAGCCTGGCCAGTCCGAACCGAAGTGGAGAGGTTTCCAAGAAGGGTGGTGGATCCCTACGCTTTTTCTACTCATCTGGAACTTTTCCCTGCTGCTAATACTGTCCCTGACAGATGGGTGACACGTCCCTACACTATCCACCCGTGCGCCAAACCCAGCAGCCAGGGTCTTAAGTAGACTCTGCCTGACCCAAGGTGACCACCAGAGTGGCCTGCCGACATCAAACCATATGTTAGATGTATAGATGCCAGGGAATAACCGAATAAAAATGCAAGCCTGAATCCAAATTGGTTTGGAAAGGTGTTTCCAAAGCTCAATTGCAAAACAAAATAAATATGAATCTAACCCCTACTATAGGCTATTACAAAAATAATTAATTAAAAAAACATAAATATATTTAACAGTTCCAGTGCAAAAAAAAATCCCCAAGAAGCCACACTCCCTCATTCCCTCCCAATGATATTGGCTCATTCTCCATCCGATCTATATCCCACCTAACCCCTCTGTAACTTCCTCCCCTAGAAACCCCCCAGAGCCTATCTGGAAAAGGACACCTTGCTGGGACTGATGGATAAAAGTCTCTTGGAGAAATACAATGTAATAGCAGCTTGTAGTATATTTGAAGGCGGCAACTCCACGTGCAACACAACTGATAAACAGCATGTGTAGCCCAGACTGGCCACTTTCGCACTATTTCTCCTACTGACACCAACGATGTGGCACTGTTCCTCCCACTAATATCATTGATGGGGCAATATTCCTCCCACTGGCACCAACAATGGGGCATTGTTTCCTCCACTGATACCAACGATGGGTACTATTGCTCCCACTAATACCAATGATATGGCGCTACTCCATCTCCTACTGATCACCAGGCCCGAGGCTATGTTTATTTTCACTGATGGTGGGATCAGGACATTTTCTACCCACAATGGTCACAATCTGGACCCCTCAAAACACTGAAGGACAGTAAGCTGGCCCTTTGTTTGAAAAGCTTTGAGACCCCTGAGCAATATCAATCTGCATAGACCAACGCAGGCTAGCACTAGACATGTGTGATTTGTTTCATTATGAAACTAAATTCAGACAGAATTTTCATTATGCAGAGATTGGGATGTATCTGAATTTCCAAATCACAATACTAGAACATTATAACAAATCCAAAATAAATTATTACAAATTAAATTAATTTGTATTCATTTGTTGCTTTTAGATGTTTGAAGAATCCAAAATAACGTAAAGACATAACAAATTATCCAAATTGATTCAAGTTTATTTAGTTTTTATGTTGCATTAACATTTTTCTTTATTGTAAAAAAAACACTACATACGAAATGGAAACCTATAAAAACATAAATACAGTAAGGTATAAAAGTGAAATAAGATCATGATTCCTACTTATTGTGTTTGGGTTGGATGGCGTTGGATCCATCAGAATCTCCAAATCATAACAATACGAATAAATCCAAAATTAAATTTTGTTCCATTCGTTATGTTATGATTCAGAGATTCTGATAAATCTACCTCCATCCAACCCAAACAGTATACAAAAGTAATCTCCTGAATATACAAAACTAATTCCAAAAATTGATAATTTTAACATAATGAATATGACAAAACAAAATCACTAGATTAATGAACGGATCAGAAAGGAAACATTTTTTTTTCGTTGTGCACACCTCTAGCAAGCACACAGTGTAACACAAGTGCACATAAACTATCGTCATCTATGCTGCCTGTTCACACAACACCACTGGGTTAAGTTGCAGCGTACTTCAAAAAAAATGCAGCATGTCAGAATTTTTATGCACCACAACGCATGGCATTGCCTGTCACAGAAGTACATCATAATACACTGCAGTGCATGGACTTGAATAAGCCTTCACTTTGTGGCACTTCAATACTGTTGAAAAATGACTTGTTGTGACATCACATCTCACCACCCCTCACTGCTTATATGCAATGTAAACCACCCCCTAATCTACACGCGGGGACGTATCTGGACGCATGGATTACAAGTGTTTTTTTTTAAGCGCTTCATTAGGACCTGAGGCTCTAACTAGCTTCAAAAAAAGGTTGTGCTCAGGGCACGAGCCCACCCACTTGTGTGACAATAGCGGAATATTATTTGCTATTGTCTTCCCGATTCTCCTCCTGGCCAATCAGGAAGCAGTTCCTGAGACCAGATTGGCCAGGGAGTTTTAGGACTCAGTCAGGCCCACTTCCTGTACGGCCTGGAGGCGAAACGATGGCCCCAGAGTGGCCTATGGTAAGGATGTCTCTGATCACCATCGCATTCCTGTCTGTATCCCATGGTGGGGGAAAATTGCAGCATTCCTGTCCGTTTTGGCATTGGTTTGCACAGCAAGAAATCCAAATCCATAGTTCCCCACCTTTCCCTATTTGAAGGGACTACTGTCACTCTTTTGGAACCAGATCCTTCTGTCCGTCATCCCTCTTCAAATATCCCTCCTTCAGCTCTGGTGTAGAAATATGTACAAATATAAATGTTAGGTTTCTTTTGCACTCAACATTTTATCTATTCTTACATTGTTTTTGTTTTCTTAATTGTTTTTTTTTATCCCTACTGAAGGAAAGATACAGGTGATAAAGCCCTAGAGGCTTTAAGTGACCATTGTTGCATTAAGCCCCATACACACTATCAGATTGTCTGCTGATTTTTTCCATCAGATTTACCAAAACCATATAATATGAGGTCAAACCTTAGGGGTTTCAATGTGTATGCAATCAGGCAGGCCCTTGTACTACATGGTTTTGGTAAACCTGAAGGAAAAAATCAGCAGACAATCTGATAGTGTGTATGGGGCTTTATTCATCATATTATGTGTGAAGGATGTGAGGGATGTATAATTCCGACTTCAGTGACCGAAATTCTGGTAGTCTATGGGATTGTGCACTCTGCACATTGCTTTTTGTTCTGTTTACTACATAACCCTATAACTATTAATTTACTTTAGTACAACCAGGCTGTCAAGTTTTTCTTGTGCAAGCACTACCGGCTATAGCCACCAGCAGTGATCATTGTATTCTGATTACCTTATCTCACAGAACACTGTATACAGACACCTTACACCTGGAATTAACCTAAGGATTACAATTAGCCAGGCAAAACTTGCTTTGATTATACCTCACTGTGCCATACTCAGGATCCTTGGTCTATGAGCATCAACTTGCCGGTGAAGATCATTGCAAGGCCTTGCATCCTGGACCCTTATCTTATTGCTATTTAAAAGGGACATACTGCTAATATCTATAATACCTAGTCTCATTAGGATTGAAGGTATAATATGCCACCTAGGGGTCCTCTTAACAGACTTAGCTGACTAATACCCTGTTTTAGGACTCTCCCTTTGAACAAGTAAAATCAGAGAGAGCCAATCTGCATTGTGTTGGTGTATTATTTAAAAAGGTACATACAACATGTCTGAACTCAGTGTCAGGAGTGCTGGCAAGTTTACAGGGTCAAAGTGGCGCAGATAAACATGCAATTCTAAGCAACCCCCAAGGGGGCAGTGCTACATAGTTAAATAGTAGGCAAGGTTGAAAAAAGACAAAAGTCCATAAAGTCCAATGTATGTGTGTGATTTTATGTCAGTATTACATTGTATATCCCTGTATGTTGTGGTTGTTCAGGTGCTTATTCAATAGTTTTTTGAAATTATCAGTGCTTCCCACTGAACCCACTGCCTGTGGAAGGGACTTCCACATCCTTACCGCTATTACAGTAAAGAACCCTCTATGCAGTTTAAGGTTAAACCGATTTTCTTCTCATTTTAGTGAATTGCCGTGTGCCTTATTAAATTCCTTTCATTGTACTTAAATAATTTCTTGGGATTTTTTTTACTCTCCTCTGCAATGTGCCTTTCGTGTTCTATCTTAGCCGCCCTGATTGCACCATTACATTTCTTGTAGCATTCTTTGTAAAGTTGGCATGCTGGTGATGACCCTTCACCCTTGTATTTATAAATGTAACCTTTAAGAGTTCCCTGAAAACTCATTTATTCAGGGAAGCCTATCCCACACCCACCTAACTGTCCCCTAGCCACCCCCATCAAATCATTCTCTGCAGCTATTACCTTTTGTACCACCACCCCCTCCCTTTAGAATGTAAGCTCTACGAGCAGGGCCCTCCTGTACCTTTTGTATTGTACTGTAATTGTGTTGTCCCCCCTATACATTGTAAAGCGATGCGTAAACTGTTGGTGCTATATAAATCGATAATAATAATAATAAATTACATACTGTATATACTCCATGGGTCTACATTTACCCCCAGACTGTCCTTTGCAACCCATTGACCACTTTAAATACCTTGGAATTGAGATTGAGTGAGATTCCTATACTACCCTACAGAATCAATTTATTTAATTTTCTACCCAAGCTACTGTACACACTTTAACTCCCCTACTGTATATATGTACCGAAAAAACTGTTTACAGATGTTGATTCTATGCTCTCAACATTTCTTTGTCATCTTAAGACCTTTAGATTCTAGAGGTCTTAAGATAATAAAGAAATGTGGACAGCATAGAATCAGCGTGATTTCTATAGGGTCTAGACTCTCTCCAATTGCATTACAACTCCCATTGCTACAAGGAGGCTGTGCGTTAAAAAACCTTTGTAAACACTATTATGCATCTCAGCGTGTGTGTGTACTGTACATTGGTGGCCATTTCCACAAGCAACGCTGCTACAGCAACTAAAGCCGCCATCATCTCCTCCTTTCAGACATTTTCAAATCTCATGTTATAGATAAACCCTTCAGGAGTAGTCATTAAAAGTCACGCTGAAAATATACAAACAATGTATGCCCTTGTTCTGATTCTATACAATCTATATCTCCAGACCATCCTGTCTGGTTTAACCCGAAACTATCACATTTTTATTCATTATTGAATGGCTCCATTTGGGCACAAAAGTGTCTGAAATATGTCCACTAATTGTATACACAGGGATCCTTTAAGCCATTTGGTGTTCTTCCACTATCTACAACCTAGGCCTACTGCTGCCATTCAGTTTGGGGTATTAGGGGTACAATTTCAAATTCAAAGTTAGAACCCATATTACTCTGACCACTTCTTTCTGGCTTGATCTCTTACTAAAGCACTCTTATTGGAACCAAATCTACTATTTGCAAGATCCAGCAAAAATAGCCAGTGTATATCCCACATATCTCCATGCAGAGCTGGCAGGAATTCTTTAAATCATATTTTGATACTGCTAGATAACGTATTCAACTTTAATACATTCATAGAATCTATTATATCCCCTTCGTCTATTTTTAAAGAAAGACACTCCACTTTGACATAAGATCAAGATCAAAGATGTCAACACTTCCACATGGTCTGGGTTTGTAATAAGATCAGACCCTTCCAGTTTCAAATCACTGCTTTTATCTCCTGGCCTTTCGAGGTTCCTAATAGAGTGCTTTGAAAAATTGTTCATACCCCTTGGAATTTTCCACATTTGTCATGTTACAACCAAAAAACAAATGTATTTTATTGGGATTTTATGTGATAGACCAACATAAAGTGGCACATACAATTGTGAATTGGAAGGAAAATAATAAATCGTTTTCAATTTTTTTTTACAAATAAAATATCTGAAAAGTGTGGTATGCATTTGTATTCAGTCCCTTTACTCTGATACTCCTAACTAAAATCTAGTGGAACCAATGGCCTTCAGAAGTCACTTAATTAGTAAATAGAGTCCAACTTCATCTCAGTATAAATACAGCTGTTCTGTGAAGCCCTCAGAGGTTTGTAATGCCCCATACATCCGATCGGACTTTCAAACAACAAAACCGTGGATTTTTGTTTGAAGGGTGTTGGCTCCAATTTGACTTGCATACACACAGTCACACAAATGTTGGCCAACAATTATGAACGTAGTGACGTACAAGATGTACGACGGCTGATAAAAGGAAGTTCAATAGCCAGTGTGCCCCCCTTTGGGCTCCATCTGCTAATCTTGTGTTAGTAGAAGTTTGGTGCATGACGATTTGCGCTTTTCAGCCCCGTGCTATTGGGTTTTTCAGGTTGTGCTTGTCGATTCGTATCTGTTCTTCAGTTCGTGCTTGTCAGGTCGTTTCTGTCTTTCAGTGTGTTCTATTCATAGTTCACTTCTGATTTTCAGTTCGTTCTTGTCAGGTCCTTCTGATTTTCAGTGCTTTCTGTCAGTTCGTTCTGAGCAGCCGTTCATTTTTTAGCCATGTTGTGGTTATGTACTCGGAGAGTTTGTGCTGTTGTTGGGCTTGGTGTTGGAGTTACTGCTTTGACCCAAGTCCAGTCCATGAACAGGGAGGAGGAGGAGTTCTTGGACCAATAATTGGTTGCTTAATAGTGACCAGTTCTGTCATATGCCTTTGTTGCGGGAGCTCCAGGAGAATAACCCTGATGATTTCAGGAATTATCTCTGGATGAAGGACCCTGTCTTTCACCGTGTATTGGCTTTGCTGTCCCCATATATTACGAAGCAGGACACCTGCATGCGGCAAATCATCTCTCCCAAGCAAAGGATCATCGCCACCTTGCTGTACTTGGCGAGGGGGAGAAGTCTCCAGGGCATCAAGTTCACAATTGGGATCTCGCCCCAGGCTCTGGGAATCATTATTCCCGAGTTCTGTTCTGACATAATTCAAGTCCCGCAGAAGTACTATATTAGGGTAAGTTTTATCCTTTAACATCGCATTCTATGTATTTAATGTTTGCTAATGTATTGTATTTATTTCATCATTCCATAATTACCATGATTGTAATATGCTGTGAATGTCCTCTTTGTCTTCATGCTTGCTATAAGCTTTTAATGTTCTTTTTTGTCCTTCATGCATATTTGCCTACACTAACCTCCCCAGCATGCTATTCTGGGCCCATAAACGCCTAGCCTAGTCACTTAATGTATTTTGACGGCTCCATTGTAATGCTTACCCTAAACACCCCCTAAAATGTGTCCAAATGTTATTGTTGTCCTTAAATTCAGGCAGAGTGCAAGAGACGCTTTTTTGGGGGGCCCGAACTCATTTTTAACCCACCCCCCAGCCGCTAAGTCAACCAACATCAATACTCTGTTGACTTTGCCAAACCCATACACACTATACCTACCTCTTTTGTGGTCATATTTATGGATGAATTCACCAAAGCATCTAGTGCAAGTGCCTGCCCGAATACTTTCAAATGGTACCATTTCAAGTTTTGTTCTCCTATTATCTTGATAAGTAATTTCACAATGTAAAAATGTGCTTCAATTTGGACAGTGTGTATTCATATTTTTGGATTATGAAACTTCTTACCTGTCCAGTGGGTTCCCAATAGTGCAAGTAAGGAGGGGCTGGCCAAACTAACACATTATTTATGTATTCAGCTCTCAATGAAGTGGAGAGGGTTACCTGTCCAAAACATCTCCTCCCACCATAAAATGTTTACAGTGGGCCACCAGAGGGGGTGAGGAATCAGATAAGTTGACCTTATGCTTTTGTCTTTAAATACTCATTTCAATAAATGTTATACTTATGTTGGCCAAGAATGTTTGGGTCTAATCTGCTTGCAATGTTATTAAAAATTAAATTAAATTAATTGACTTCAGTTTCCTTCCAACCCACAGGAATGGCAGACTGTGGCTTCCCAATTCCACCACCAGTGGGACTTTCCCAATTGTGGTGGTGCGATCGATGGGAAGCACATCAGGATCGTCCCACCACCCAACTCAGGGTCATACTACTTCAACTATAAGGGGTTCATTAGTATCGTGATGTTGGCAGTGGTGACAGACAATTATGAATTTCTATACCTGGACTAAGGGAAGAACGGCCTCATGCATGATGGAGGAGTGATCACCCAGACAGAGTTTTACAGGCGTCTCCAAAATGGCACCTTGGGGCTACCACCTCCAGGAGGATAATGTTGTGGGCCTCAAGTTTGTGTTTGTGGCAGATGAGGCCTTTGCTCTGAATGAAAATCTGATGAGGCCATTCCCCATGAGGGCCCTGACCCCAGAGCAGAGGGTTTTTAATTACTGGCTGGCCTTTACCAGAAGAATTGTTGAGAATGTCTTTGGCATAACGGGCAGCCGGTTCAGGCTTTACGTTACAGCCATCAACATGGCCGAATACAAACTGAATCACATTGTGTTGAACTGCTGCATTCTGTACAATTATCTTCGAAAGAATGCAGCCAACTATCTAGCCTCTGAGGCCGACTTTTCAGCTGAACAAACATCACTGGTGGTGCTTGAAAGTGGCCGCCCTGGCTTGCCCCCTCAAAGCGCCCATGAAGTCTGGAAAAACTATGTCAACTACTTCGTGGGTAGGGGCGCAATTGATTTACAAGCAAATCTTGAAGCGGTCTAATAATAAAAAAAAAAACTCATATTTCATTTGAATTACTGTTTTTGTTTCTCATCAGTCTACTAGGTTCTCAAATGGCCTTTTATTTTTGCCCATTTCCTTCAATAGTGCAAACGTAATGTCAGAGAGGTCATCTGGCTGGAGGGATGGTCGGCTGCTCTGGCTCGCGCTGGTTGGCGCGCGTGTTCCTGTGTGTGCTCCTGTGGGCACTCGTGTGCGTGATCTGGCTGACCCTGATGCGCATGTTGGTGCACGCGATCCTGTGGGCACCTGTGCGCGCACCAGTGTTCGGGCGCGCGTGCGGGTTTGCGCTTGCCTGTGCGCGTTGGCGCACACATGTGCGCACTGTTTGGTGCCGACTGGTCTATTTAGTCTGGCAAAACCCATTGACCGGGGCTGCCTGATCAACACCTTTCCGTAACCTTGCTCCCTGAACCTGAATTTCGGCTTGACTACCTATTGACTTGGCTTGCCCTTCAGACATCCTGGATTTATGCCCGCATCTGACATTCCGCCTGTTTTGCCCTTGCTTCTGCCTGCTCACTTGTACTTCGCTGCCCGCACGTTGCTGAACCCGGCCTGTACCTGGACTTGCCTATCCCGCTCCTGCTCAGCACCCGCTGTCTGCATTCCTGCTTACCAGTTTGCTGTCTGAAGACCCTCCACTTCCAGCATCAGGACTTGCATTACCAGGCTCTCATACTCCTCTGCACTCCCGTGCCTCCTGTCTTCTCTACCAGGGGCTGCGAGTCAGATACATAAGGGAGATAACCCTCTGCCCAAGCGGACTCACCGGTCAGGTACGTAGGGCTTTGATACGCAACTTATTTGATACATGAGGTGACAATCTCTTCAGCTAATTATGTTGTGCTGTGTGTCTGCTACACACACAATGTTATTGTTCTTAATGCATGTAATGCATTAATGATAGCAATATTCATCCTTTTCAACTCCATGAATTAATTGCCTGGAGTCCCTAAAATGGCCTGATTTTGGCACATTTTACAGCACAGTGGGGGTTATTTACTAAAGGCAAATCCACTTTGCACTACAAGTGCAAAGTGGGTTTGCCTTTAGTAAATAAACCCCATTGCCACTGTAACTTCACCAACTTAAAAAATAAACTGGTATTGAGCATTGAAATAAGATGCCACACATTGTTGAGTATAAAACATTTTACTCCAAGCACATTCACATGTGCGTTATAAACGGTTTTGGAACAAGCCAACACCTTGGTGTACAACATGTATGTTTTACATAAATTTGCCTTTTTTGGTGCTAAAGTTGTAAAAAGTTTGGTGCTAAAGTGAAGGCCATATGAGACATTAGTATGTCAAAACCGTGTTGATTTTGCCTTCATCAGATGGGTGATCTCACCCCTCTAAAAGACAAATTCTGAAGATGCACACAAATTGGGACTCCCAATTTGGAATTCCCTCATGATCCCATGCCTAAAAATGTGTGTATTTTCCCTACATCTATTTTGCTAAAGCCACATAACACAGTGTGTAAACATGTGCCATCTCTCATCATGAGATACGTGTTCTGTGGGTGCAACCCCTTCCTCCAAACTAAAATAGATGAAAGGAAGGGGTTACACCCCTGAAACATGTCCATTTATTCCCCCATGATGGGATCTAGCGCATTGGCACACTGGGGCTTATTTCAGAAAGGACAATCCACTTTGCCCTACCAGTGCATTGCATGACGCATGACGCATGCTCAGAAGCAAGTACGAAAAAGGAAGCTATTGGCTACTGGCTATTGAACTTCCTTTTTCTAGTCCTGTCGTACGTGCTGTACGTCATCGCGCTAGCAAACGCCGGACTTTCTGTGTGTCCGTGTGTGGCCAAGTCCGTTTGGTAGAAAGTCTGCCAGTTGTTTGCCGGACTAAGTACGCTGGACAATTCGCTCGTGTGTACGCGGCATTAGAGTCTGCAAAAGACTTGAGACTGGGGTGGAGGTTCACCTTCCAGCAGGACAACGACCCTAAACACACAGCCAGAGCTACAATGGAATGGTTTAGATCAAAGCATATTCATGAATGGCCCAGTCAAAGTCCAGACCTAAATCCAATTGAGAATCTGTGGCAAGACTTGAAAATTGCCATTTAGATGTTCTCCATCCAATCTGACAGAGCTTGAGCTATTTTGCAAAGAAGAATGGGCAAAAATGTCACTCAAGTTGTGCAAAGCTGGTAGAGGCCTCCCCAAAAAGACTTGTAGCTGTAATTACCACAAAAGGTGGTTCTACAAAGTATTGACTCGGGGGAGGGGGGCTAAATAAAAATGCACGCCACACTTCACATATTTGTATTAAAAAAAAAAAAAAAATGTTGAAAACCATTTATCATTTTCCTTTCACTTCACAATTATGTGCCACTTTGTGTTGGTCTATCACATAAAATACATTTATGTTTTTGGTTATAACATGACAAAATGTGAAAAATTTCAAGGGGTATGAATACTTTTTCAAGGCACTGTATATATAGCACAGCCTGAAACAGTGCCTCTTGGGTATCTTCGAGGATATGGCTTTCTCAGCCTCCAAAAAAAAAAAAAAATATTCCTGCATCTACTGAACTACGCAAGGAAAAATGAGGCCTTTCAGTGGCTATACATTGACCCTCTCAAACTCAACCTCTGGAAGAAACCAATTAGTCAGGTGCTACCATTTTATAAGTTGACACATAGGGCGAGAGGTTGCCCCTTTGGGGAGAATGGCTGAACTCTGTTGATACCTATAACACTTTTCTTCCATGCTCCTATAACATCTAGATTCAGGAAATTTGGGCTTCCAATTCCTTCTAAACTGATGTGCTCAGAACAAATGCATAGCATTTTGATTCCCTTTTCTGTACTTTTATTGATTAATTATGATGGCAGTACATAGTGAATGTATTTTAGTTTGGTTGTTTTCCTATTGTACCTGAGTTGCAACATATACTTCTGTATTGTCATGACATTTTGGACACTAAGGTCCGGTTCACACTGAGGAAGCACGGCTTGCAGCGCGACTGCCTCAGGGGACCTGGACGCGACCGCTGCGGCGACCTGCAAAACGACTTCTGTATAGAAGTCAATGCAAGTCGCCTCAAGTCGCCCCCAAAGTCATACAGGAACCTTTTTCTAAGTCGGAGCGACTTGTGTCACTCCGATTAGAACGGTTCCATTGTACAGAACGGGACGCTACTTCTCAGGCAGCTGACAAGTCGTCCCAGTGTGAGCCGACCCTGACGCTCTGTACAACAACACCTTTAATCATTTGTCATTTTGAAATGCTTTGTATTAATATTTGCAACTTTTTACAATAAAAAAAGTTCAAGTATAACAATATGTAAGCAGTATGTCTAATTTTTTTATGCTTGGTGAACATGATATAAAGTAGGTGTTTAACTGCAAAAGTGGAAATACCTTTTAAAACTCTTTGAGGGACAGAGTTATACATTACAGGCAAGAATGAGTGAATGTTTATTCAGGTGCACTTAAAGAGTTTACAAAGCGTGATGCAACAACTGAATTACATCAGCTCAGTTGCATTCCTTTGATTGAAAGCATATTACTGATGCTAGATATCATAGGAAAACAAATTGCATGGAGCAAACAGTGAAAGAGTGGTGTACAAACATCTTACAGTATACGCTTGGCTGGCATTACACAGTCTATTCTTTCAACAGCTTTAATAAAAAAAAATAAGAGGTCCACCCTTACACAGGATATTTAGACTTACCTTAACTTGACTGACCCACATTGCACCATTTCTGTTGTCTATGCTACAAAGGGTATTGTTGGAAGATATTATAAAGACAGATGTTCAAGTCTGGGATGCCCAGGTGAAGGGTTAATATTGGGTTTGCCAGTTTCCCAGGCTATTTGGGTTCTGCCCTCCACCCTGTTTTGCATATAAATTAGGGGGAAGGGTGTTAGCGGGAATGCATGAGAAAGGAATCCTTGCTCACTGTTGCCCTAAGGGAACCCACCTGCTAACGACTTTACCATTAATGGACTTCAACTTTCAAAGGTATGCCTGGGCAGCAGAGCAATAGTCAGTTAGGGACTCGAATGTTCATGGACTATATTGTTGCAGCATTCATGTAAAGCTTTGTTAAATGATTTTGAGCCTGGTCTGTAGTTATTCATGGTGGTACATAGCGTATTAGAAGAACAGGGTCTGTAAAGCACACATGTGGGGTGTAAGAGGAAAGCCACCACAAAGGGTTAACTCAGCAGGTGAATCGGAGTAGAATAGTTGTCACGGGAAACCATGAACTGGTGGGAGGAACAGCAGTCAGCCAGCGAGGGGTGGTACCAGGCATGGGTGATAGGTCCTCCTGTAGTGAGGTGCCCTGACTCCCTCCCTAGCGGTCTGTTCCCCAAAGCAATTGAGACTGAACCTACTGTACAGAGATTCCATGTATTCAGCCGCAGGGTACAGGGGAAAGGAGTTATATAAAGTGCACGCATGAGGCCTGGGCTAGTGTATGGTGGGACGCTATTCTGTCCATGGAAGTGAAATGGCAGAGATATGCTGGACTGGTGGAGAGGGCATAGGCTCAGCGGGGTGCCTCTTAAAGCGGAGGTCCACCTTAAAGTGGACCTTCCGCTGATTGGAATCCTCCCCCCCTCCGGCGCCACAATTGGCACCTTTCAGGGGGGAGGGGGGTGCAGGTACCTGTACAGTACAGGTATCTGCACCCACTTCCTGGATAGAGCTCTGCGGAAAGGGGCGTAGATTATGCCCCTTTCTGAAAGTCCCCCGCTGCCTGCTGGGAAACACACAGATCCCAGAGGCAGCGGGTCCATCCTCATTGCGCAGCGCGGCTCGCGCATGCGCAGTAGGGAACCGGGAAATGAAGCCGAAAGGCTCCACTTCCTGATTCCCATACCCAAGATGGCGGCGGCAGCACCCGAGAGACGATCGAGAGATCGGCTTCGGGTGCCGACATCGCGGGCGCGCTGGACAGGTAAGTGTCACTATTTTAAAAGTCAGCAGCTGCAGTATTTGTAGCTGCTGGCTTTTAAAAAAAAAAAAAAAAAAAGGCGGAGTCCCGGCGGACTCCCGCTTTAATGTAACATTCATCAAGCAGAGGTGTTTAGTAACCTAGCTAGAAGGTTTTACAGAGGAACTCTGTACATTGCATTTTTGCACACAGTGTACTGCTCATCTCTAAGCTGGGGTTCCGCCTTACTGTTTACTTTCACATGACTGCAGCCCCAACTTGCTTTGTGAATTGATGAGCATGTACAAGAGAGGAGAGGCCACTCCCCCCCCCACGGAAACAACAAGGAAATAACAAGGGGACCCCCAGATCTCGCCCCCCCCATGTGAAATAGTAATGGGGTACAAATGTACCCCTACCATTTCACAAAACGACAAGACACAGCTTGGGGACAAGGCTTTTATTAAAAAATAAAAATGTCCAACGATGTCCATTCATCTTCTTATAGTACTCAGCCGACGGACCGAAAAAGAAAAAAAAAACTGCAAGACAATAGCACAATGTGTGCATATTATGACATACTTACCTTAGAATGAACTCCCTGCAGTGGCACCCCGGTCACCACTGAGGGAGCGGACATGTTCCCTCTGTGTTTCTTCTGGGTACGTGGGCTCCATTGCTGTGAGTGGCCGGAGCTGTCGTCAGCAGCTGCATGCAGGGTTAATATCTCCTAAACCATGCAGGTATAGGAGATATTCATTTTACATACAGCCAAGCAGCAGGCAGGTGTGACTACATCTGCACACACAGTGAGGCAAAGACTTTGAGGATGGCCTGATGTCAGGAAGGGCAGTAAATAAGCCCCTTTTCTCCAGGAAAAACATCAGGGACAGACTGATATTCTGCAAAAGGTACAGGGATTGGACTATTGAGGACTGGGGTGAAGTCATTTTCTCTAATTACTCCCCTTTCCGATTGTTTGGGGCATCCAGAAAAAAACCTTGTCTGGAGAAGAAAAGGTGAGGGCTACCATCAGTCTTGTGTCATGCCAACAGTAAAGCATCCTGAGACTATTCATGTGTGGGGTTACTTCTCAGCCAAGGGAGAGAGCTCACTCACAATTTTGCCTAAGAACACAGCCAGTGGCGAAACTACCAGGGTCGCAACAGTCGCACTTGCGACTGGGCCCACGTGTTCTGCCACTGTGGGGGGGCCCCCAGACAAGCATGAAAGACTTCCGGTCCGGCGCCTGATGTACTGACCGCAAGGATGGTGAGCTCTAATACCGCTGGTAATTACTTCTGGTACTTGCTCCAGTGACTGGCTCCCGGCTTGTGTGAGAAGTTTCAGGTCTCCAATGCTACTATTACCCTGTATAGCAGCATCTCTCCCTCATCCTGCCTCACATACAGACTAAAACTCCCTTCCCCCTCCGCCTCGACTTGGCTGTCACAGACAGAAGGAGGGGGGGAGAAAGGACACAGCACTCAACGGGATGGGACATGCTGATTAAGGTTCGTACTGACTCTGAATGCTCGGCACTTGCAGGGAAGGAGGGGGGGAGGGGCAGGGAAGGGAGCTAGTTGTCAAAGGAGGATGCTTGCTGGGTGCATTCATGCATTGCGAAGTTTGCACTAGATGGTTACAGTGCAATGTGCAGTATGCAATGGATGGGTACTGCTGTGCAACAAGCAGCATGCACTGGATGTGTGCTGTGTGACAGGCAGTGCACTTTGGATCAGGGCAGTGTGCACAAGAGTGGGCACTGAATGTGCGATGTGCACTCGATGGGTGCCATGTAATGTGCAGTGTGCACTGGATTTGTGCAGTGGATATGCCATGTGCACTGAATGGGTGCACTGCGCACTAGTGGGGCAATGTGCAGTGTGCTTGGATTTGTTCAAGTTGTAAGGGAAGCATACTTGCAGTGATTTGGGGGGATACGATGATGCTGTATGTGCAAGGGGGCACTTTGGGAGCAGACAGAACTTGTGCTAGAAGGAGGGTTAAATAAAAAATATGACCCCCCCCCCCCCAGCACCAGTTCTCTCTGCTCCTAAAATGCCCCCTTGCACATACAGCATTCTCTTATCCCCCCAAATCACTGCAAGTATCCTTTTCTGACAACTTTCTCCCTCCCCCCCTTCAAAGAGAGGCTGTCTGCTATTGAGGAGATGATCATGGTTTCTGGGATTCCGGGCACCTTGCTAGAGATTTGGGGTAATCACTGCAGGACTCAAGGCCAGTTCACACCACGAATCACAAAGGAACGCACTCTGCATTTTTAAGCGATACACATGCCTTCCAGGTGCTGTGCGATTTCAACCCTTTCATTTGAATAGGCTAAAATTGTGTTGGTCTGCACCAAAAGCTGTCCATGTGCTACTTTACAAAACGCACTGCAACTGGATTGCATGGTACTGCTGACCATACAATATGGTGCAGGCATTTGCAACCAGCATTTGGGGAGTCATTAAGTTGACAACCTCTGCAGATCGCTTTGGCAGTGCATTTTGAATGCAGTGTGGGAAACGCAGGTTTCCCTCAAGGCATTCTGGTGTAAACAGACCCTTAGTCCAGACACACAGGATTTCATTTGTATCTCAGGAAGGTCCCGCCAAAACCGGGACAGTTTAGAAGTATGGATTTGTATTAGAAGTAGAGAGGATTTGTGTTTTGGGGGGTTTGTACTGGGAAGGGGGATTTGAGTAGTATGATTTGTGACAGAACTGAGGAGAATACTTATGCTGGCATGGAGGGAAAGAATTTTAATGCCGGGGGAGTTTGACCCAGGATGGTGGGAAAGGGTTGTACTGGAAGGGAGGACCTGGGGGACAGGATCTGTGCTAGAAATTTGCGAGAGGATTTTTGCAGAGAGGGTGATTGGGTGGGGGTGGATTTGTACACGTTGCACCCCATCACAAATACAGGCATAATGTCAAAGAGGTTAGAATGTGAAGTGAGGGTGGGGGGTTGCATTGTGGAGGGAAGAGGGGTGGCAGGGCTTCAAAAATCAAAATGCACCTTCGCCTTTGTAGCCAAAAATTCTTGCATTGGCTCAGCTGGTACTGATAACCGCTGCCCAACTTGCCCCCCGCCACTCCCCATTGCTGCTAGCCCAATGCTGCCAGTCTGACCTTCCATCCTCCATCAGTGCCCTTAGTGTGAGCCACTTGCTGTCAGAGCTCTCCTCCTGCACCACTGTGGGTCATGTTCCTGGGGTCAGCAATGGATATGCTGGCTCTCCTGTCATGGGTGATCTGCTGAGGGTCCGCTCACTGAGCCTGTCAGTAACATCCTTTTTAAAAGCCTTTCAAATGCTGGCAGTGCAGGTCTTACATACCAGTAAAATCAATAACATTTTATGGCACTACCTAAATACAGGTGGTACACAATGGCAGATCTACCAGGGTCACAAAGGTTGCACTTGCGACCCTGGTGTTCTGTCACGGTGGGGGTGGGCCCAAGATGGCAGAAAGGGGGCAAATGTGGGACCGTAATAAAGGGCCCCGGGACGAGAGGTGGGGGGGCCCTTCACGATTTCTTGCATCGGGGCCCTGAAGGTTGTAGTTACGCCTCTGAACACAGCCATGAATAAAGAACGGTACAAAAACATCCTCCGAGAGCAACTTCTCCCAACCATCCAAGAAAAGTTTGGTGAGGAAGAATGCCTTTTCCAGCATGATGGAGCACCTTGCCATAAGGCAAAAAATGATAACTAAGTGGCTTGGGGAACAAAACATCAACATTTTGGGTTCATGGCCAGGAAACTCCTCAGACCCTAATCCCATTGAGAACTTGTGGCCAATCCTCAAGAGGCAGTGAACAAAAAAAAAAAAAAAACAACCCACAAATTCTGACAAACTGCAAACATTGATTATGCAAGAATGGGCTGCCACCAGTCAGGATGTGGCCCAGAAGTTGATTGACAACATCCCAGGGCGAATTGCAGAGGTCTTGAAAAAGAAGGGTCAACACTGCAAATATTGACTCTCTGCAAAACTTAATGCAATTGTCAATAAAAGGCTTTAAAACTTATGAAATGCTTGTAATTATACTTCAGTATACCATAGAAAGATCTAAAAATACTGAAGCAGCAGACTGAAAATGAATATTTGTGTCATTCTCAAAACTTTTGGCCATGGATAGTATATCAATCATTATTCATAGTTGTAGAGCATATATGTGCAGTAGTGACATAGCACGGCGCTGCACAAAATAGTCAGCTGGCTCGGAATTCATCCATGGCTCTGATGCTTTCAAGTGACATGGGAACTTCTCTCCGTCTGCCAGATTGTTTTCCGTACATCAGCTGGGAAGGAGTGAGGGGGGTGTGACAGTCATGTGATTGTCAGCGTACCAATGGTAATATGAGCCTTGGCCTTTGGGGGGGGGGGGGGGGGGGGCTGAGTGGCATTGACTACATCTTTTAGAATGAACTCGGTAAACATAAAAGGCATATACATCATACTTACTGGGCTTTTCTATTTCACAGCAAATCATTTAGTATGATGCGTGTATATAAAATAGCAGTCAATTCTTCTCTATTACATTGTAGATTATTATACAGGATTTATAAAGCTCCAACAATATAAAGGGTGAGTTATAATACTGTTTAATATAGAAGAATTAGGAAGGCCTGGCTCGTGGAGCTTACAATCTAAAGTTTATTTATGATTGTGAGTGGCTGCCAGTGTACCGATATGATAATATTAATTTGATGTGACTAAAATGATCAAATTTAACAGAAAACGTAAATCACACACCCTCCATCACATTGATTTAGTAAATCGATTGGCCGTGGTGGAATTTTATTGGTTGTTTCTCATCAATGAAATAGATCATATCTTCAATCAATACTGTATGTGTTGCGTCATTTGATAGTTTAATCAATGATGAATTGCTAGTTTGTGATCACTCATACCTAGATCGATCATTAATCTGTCCTCCCAAGACCTCCTGCTCTCTAGCCCCCTGTCACCTCCCCCCATGCTCGCCTCAAGGACTTCTCACAAGCTTCTCCCATTTTTTGGAATTCCCTACCCCAATCTGTCCGACTATCTCCTAAACTATCCATCTATAGACGATCTCCGAAAACCCTTCTCTTTAAAGAAGGCTATTCTGCTTCCAACTAATGCACTGTTTTTACTTTGTCCATCAACTCATCCCCCCCAGTTATTACCTTTTGTATCACTTGACCCTCCCTCTTAGACCCCTTTTACACTGCAATGCTTTTCAGGTGTTTTAGCACTACAAATAGTGCCTGTAAAGCGCCTCTCAAGCCACCCCAGTGTGAAAGCCCGAATGCTTTCACACTGGGGCGTTACGCTTGCCGGACAGGAAAAAAAAACATCTTTGGGGTGGTGCAGGAGCCGTGTATACACGGCTCCCAAAATGCCCTGCCCATTAAAATAAATGGGCAGCACTGCCGAAGTGCCTGCGAAGAGCTTCGTCAGTGCTTCAACATGGGCGCTATTAACCCCTTCTTCAGCCGCTAGCGTTGTCAAAAGTGTCCCGCTAGCGCCTCTATAACAGTGGTAAAGCGCTGCTAAAACTAGCTCGCACTACCTCCAAACAAACTACCTCCAATGCCCACACTGCCCCAGTGTGTAAGGGGTTATCGATTGTAAGCTCCAGCGAGCAGGGCCCTCTGAATCCTCTTGTACTAAATTGCATTGCAACTGTAATGTCTGCCTAACTTTGTAAAGTGTTGCACAAACTGTTGGCCCTATATAAATCCTGTATAATAATGATGATTAATTAATACATGTATAGCCACCTTTAAAGTTCCCCATGTCTTGCATCATAAAGTCTGCCACCAACCTAGGCATTGTAGAGTAGAGATGAGTGGCAGCTGCCAGGGGAGGAAGGAGGGAGTTTACTCATCACCCATTAGACCAGTGGTTCTCAACCAGTGGGACCAGTGGCTCTCAACCAGTGGGCCACGGCCCATTGCCGGGCCTTGGCCTCCCACCTGCTGAGCCAAGACCTGTAAGGGATACTGTGCCCTGCACTGCTATCAGGGCCATCTTTACCGCAGGGCAAACAGGGCAGCTACCCAGAGCCCTGTCACTGTTTGGGGCCCAAAGCAGAGCAGTCTGTCACTCATCAGCGCACACAGTGCAGCAGTGTAAGTGCTGCATTTCTCGATTGAGGAGTGGGCCCCGCCCACTGAAGCTCTGTCCCCGCCCATTGCTATCCGTGCAGTCACTGCTGCCTGCCTGTACCTGATTGGAGGCCTCTGTAGGAGGAGTCAGACCCCGGCGCGGCATGGAGTGCTGGCTGGTGCCTGGTCAAGTGAAACTAGCAGTGTGGAGAATTGATCGGAGCCGAGTTTGCCAGGACAAAGTAGGTCTTCTTTCTCCTCCCCTGGCTCCCACTCCCCATGCCATGTGTAAAATAGCAGAACGTTTAAAAAATCTGACCTGCAGTCCAGGCTGAGTGAGGCTGTGGCTGTATTTTTTATTACGGAGCACACAGCATAATTTACAGCACATAGCATTACCCTCTGTATTTAACTACTTGATGGGCTTATTTTGGGCCTGGCTGGTCCACATGTATGTGTTTTGGTGGCCCACATTTGCACAGGCACAGCAGCCCATTCATTTGGCTGGGCTGCCATGCCTGCAAAAAAAAAATAAAAGTGCATGCAATATGTAATAAGCTGTGCACACCTATACCCATCAAGCAATGAAATACAGCACTGTCTCTCCATTATTCTTTTGCACCATGTGACTTGGAACCTGCAGTTCCTGCACCGGCAAACTTGCTGCATTTTTAGAAGTTTAGGCCTCACTTTTAAAAACACAGTGCGTTTGTGTGTGCAGGAACTGCAGGTAAGTCGCATAGTGCGAAAGCAGAATGGATTTCAAGGCCACTGTATTTTTAAAATGCTGCATGTACCTTTTTTCTACAGGAAACACAGACATGTCAGAGCATTCAAATGAATGGGCTGCTGTGCCTGCCCAAACGTGGGCCACCAAAACACATACATGTGAATGTGTTATGTGACAATGGCTACAATGTAAATGGGGGGCTGAATTGATAATTCTGTGCGTGTTTTTTGAGACGGGGTGAAGAGCAAAATTGAATTGGGGGGGCCCCCAAAAGAAATGTTTGCCCAGTGCCAAAACCATATTAAAGACGGCCCTGACTTCCCCAAGACACCAGAGACTACCTGGCGAGAATTACATTTCCCAAACTGACAGACGCCCAACGTGACCTTTTAGAGGCCCCCATTACTGAGGAGGATATTTCCAAGGCAATTTCCTCTCTGGCCACTTCTAAAGCACCAGGACTGGACGGTCTGCAGCTAGAATTTTATGCCACCTACTCTGAAATTTTGACCCCTAAACTCCATGACTTATATGAGTCCATATTTGACACGGGAATCCTACCCCCCTCCATGAGAGACGCACAAATAGTTGTGATTCCCAAGCCAGGGAAGGACCCACACTATCCGGAATCATATAGACCTATCTCTCTACTACAGGTTGACATTAAAATACTGGCTAAGATTCTTGCCTCCCGCCTTAATCAGGTTATCCTCTCACTGATCCACCCTGACCAGATTGGCTTTATGCCAGGAAAAAACACCGCCATGAATATCCGCCGCTTACTTATGAACATCCAGGGATCCCATGATGAAGTCGGCTCGCGGGTCGTGGTGGCTTTGGATGCTGCCAAGGCCTTCGACTCCGTGGAGTGGAACTACCTGTGGGAATGCCTCTTGGGATTTGGACTTGGCCCCAACTTTATCCAATGGGTCCAACTCCTGTATCAATCCCCGAGGGCCAAGCAGTTCCCGCTGGAGAGAGGGACTCGACAAGGCTGCCCCCTTTCCCCCATGTTGTATGCATTGGCTGTGGAGCCACTGGCTATTATGGTTCGCGCAGACGCCAGAATTCGTGGCCTTAGGATAGGAAACCTGGAGGAAAAGATCGGGATGTATGCTGACGATACACTCCTATACTTAGCCGACTCGGGTCCCTCCCTTCTTGCAGCCCTCCACACCATAGACTGTATCGGTAGTCATTCGGGTCTGAGCATCAACTGGTCCAAATCCCAGATCCTTCCGCTTGATCACTTCCCCCCTGTACCCACGTCCCCTCCTCTAGATCTCCCTAGGGTTTCCGCGATCAAGTATTTAGGAGTGCAGGTCACTAGATCGCTGACAGACTATGTACCCCTAAACATTGAACCCCTTTACGCCCTGATCAAGAACAAGACACAAATCTGGGCCAGACTACCTCTGGGCGTTATGGGACGCATCAATCTGGTCAAAATGATACTTCTGCCCAAGATACTTTATTTGGTGTGGCATGCACCCCTGTATATACCACAAAATTTTTTCAAGACGATTGAATCAATTCTCAATTCATTTATATGGGGCCACAGCAGACACAAATTGTCTTGGAGACTTCTGAAGAATCCAGTGACAATGGGAGGGGCTGCCCTTCCAGATTTCCAGGATTATTATCTTGCCTCCCAATTGTCCCATTTTTATCACTTTGACAGGAGCGAGCTACCAAGATACCAGACATTACTTTGTAAACGCCCTGACGACCCTGCCCACACCCCACTTCAGTCAGTCCTTAGGGCTCCACTGTCAAGACGTTCCCCCTATCAAAAAGTAGACATGTTGACGCACCACCGGAGGATATGGCGGACGGCCCTTAACAAACTTGGGACCCCACAGGTTCATTCTTATACTCCTCTCTGGTTCAACACTCACTTGCCCGAACTGCTGTCCGTTCCAGACCCCGCAGCTTGGACACGGTATGGGTTATTGTACATGCACCAAGTTATGACTAGCACTGGGCTTAAATCCTTTCAAATGCTAAAGGAAGAATTCGCACTCCCTAACCATCTCTTCTTCCGATATTTACAGCTCCGACATGCGCTACAGACTCAGTTTGCCGGCTCCAACCCCCCTCTGACAGTCCCTCCTATAGTAGATATAATCACAGGGGCTGAGCCAACCAGGTTGATCTCTGCCCTCTACTCCACCATCCGTCTCCCAGGTTCCGGGGCATTGGCTTATGCCGCCAAGGCCAGATGGGAGGTGGATGTTGGAGTAATTGAGGATGAAGAGTGGGATGATGTATTGGGGGATGTGAAGAGAGTATCCCCCAGGCTTTCGGACCGCCTCACACAGCTGTACATCGTACATAGGACATACCTGACCCCCCAAAAGATAGCACGGTTCAAACCCACGTATAATCCGGGATGCCGCTTATGCGACCACACTCCAGGCTCCTTCTATCACCTCATATGGTCCTGCCCGGTTATACAAACATACTGGATACAGGTAATTTGCTTTCTCCATGACCAAATGGGCTCTCCTGTTAGCCTCAACCCAAAGCTGTGCTTACTTGGCCTCTTGCCAGAATTTGATGCTGACAAGTCCCTTCGTACCTTTTTACATGAAACACTGTTCCTGGCGAGAAAAGTGATTGCTCACGGCTGGATGCAGGCCCTCCCCCCCACGGTCCAATGCTGGAAGAAAGAGGTTAACGATACCCTCCCATATAAGAAATTAATATATACGCATAGAGGATGTCCACTTAAATACGAGCAGATATGGGGCAGATGGTTGGGGGATGGGGAGACATGTACTTGATATGCTGTTATAGTGATCCCTTGCCCCCCTCCCCCCTCTGTTTTTCCCTTTCTGTGCTTCCTCCACCCCATGGGCCTGCTTTTATTATGTCCCCTTCCCTCTCCTCCTTTTTTCTTTCTTTCTCCGCCTCCTGCCCCTTCCCCGGTTGACACGGATTGGTCTTATAATGATGCTACCCACGATGGGTATCTAAACCCTATGCAGCGCAACTATCCCAAAGCACTCATATATGCAACCAACACTGCCTTGGCCAGGTTGGCCCTTATTACCTGCTGTACCTTATGTATGCTTACTATGTATGTTATCTTCTCTGTTTCCTTCTTTGTTTTTTCAATAAAGTTTGTTTTTCAATTAAAAAGACGGCCCTGACTGGAATGTAAGTAAAGCTGCAAGGCTCCTTCCAGCTAGCTCTCTGCTAGTATGGAAGCTGGGGCCTGGTGTGCATCAATGGGATTGTCAGATGTCTAGATCAGCACATAGCTATACCAATGATACCTGCCTGTGCAAGTCCTGTGACACAGTAATGGAGCCCCAGGTGTTCCATCTGACAGCTGGGGGAGGGCTTATTGATCAGCACAGAACTGTCCTGCAAATACACAGAAGCCCTCTGCGGCCACCAGGTCTGCAGGTTGTGGGTGTGTGTTGTGGGGGTGTTCAGTGCTTATATTGGGAAAAACAACAAGAATTCTTGCTTTGGGATAAAACTGCAATTGTGTGCCAATTTCTTCCTTTCAGTTTTAATGCACCATGCCTATAGTTGTGTATGATAATGGGCTCATTCAAACAGATGCAAAGCCATGGCTCCCAACTGTCCCTGATTTCGAGGGACTGTCCCTGATTTGGAGCAATGTCCCTCTGTCGTCCTCATTTGTCCCTCATTTTGGTCTGATCCATATAGTTGTATATAAAATTCACGTTTTATCTTTCAAAAAGTGCCAGTGTTAAACGTTTCATCTCATTTCTAAATTGCTGCATTTGTACATTTTAAAAGCCCATATAAAGGAATATGAGTAGTAAAAAAAAAAAAAATCTCTTGGATTTAATTAACCTTTTTCGTTAATTCTCCTTTAAGGGGGTGTGACAGGAGGCATGTTCTATGCCTATATACGTTTGTTAGTAGGTGTCCCTCATTCCTATCTCAAATTTTTGGGAGGCATGGCAAAGCCTCTGTACAACATGAGGAGCCATTCTAACATGGAGCTGTGTGCGGACACCCTATATAAATGAATGGATATTCGCAGCTGTACAGACTAATCCGCACAGCCCAGTATGGCAGGTACAGGGGCGGACTGACCATTCAGCCACTTGGGCACTGCCCGAGGGCCCTGGGCCACTAGGGGGCCTCAGTAAAACCAGGGACAGTATGTAAAAATCTGTGTTTTTCTTTTACATCTGCCTCTGAAATGTCCCTTACCGACATCCTTTTGAGATTATAGCTGCCCCACCTCTCCAGTACCTTCTCAGCCAATAGAAACATATCAGTGTATACATGTATGTGTAACCTGTGTGATTGTATACTGTATGTGTGTTTGTGTATACTGTGTGGCCCCATAATCTCTGATTGCCTGGGGGGCCCCATAATCTCCTATTGCCTGGTGGCCCCATGAGTTGTCAGTCCGCCCCTGGGCAGGTACACAGGGACAGTGATTTTGTGCATCTGGAGCCATACATCTGTCTCTGCATACCTATCAAACTGGGCTGTGCAGGTGACTATATACAGTCACTACATCTCCATTCATATATATGGGGTGCCCGCACCCAGCTCCACACTAGTCCTAAAAGATTAAGTCCTGGTTCACACTAGTGCAAAGCTAGCTGGATCTGATTTCAGGTGTGATTTTGTAGTGTAGAGTTTTTTATACTACTATCTTCACCGTCATCACCACCACCAATACTACTATGACTATTACTACAACTACTACCACCGCCACAACCACCACCACTACTACTACCGCCACTATCACTACGACTAATGATTCACTTTTCTTCCTATTCAAACAGAACAAATGTACATGCGCATTCATCAGCTAGATTGGTTTGAACATATTTCCAAATTCCTGAAGCCTCCCGCTTTAGTCCATAGCCGCTGGCCAGGGGAACATTATATTGAGGCTTGCATAAATATATGATGGGTTCCTGGTTTAAATTAAATAGAATTCAATAAATTTAAGAAGGCTTTCCATTTTGTTAACACAATATATGTGAAGCACAAAAAATGTAAACGTCAGAAAGCCTGCAAACAAAATATTCACTGTCCCAAACCTCCTACACGACAGTCAAGTTAAATTCACATTCTCACATATAGATTAAACGCATCAAGGACATAACATGAAAACCTTCTCAGAAATAAATGATATTATCATGTAACAATTCATAACAGTTGTGCGAGTTTCTCATAACATAATTTAGTGCAGATTTCTGTAGAGTTACATAATGACTTATTTTTTTCAGAATGCTTGGATCTGCATTAATGTTTAGTTTTATGACCTGCGTAATAAGTCCAGTTCTCACTTTAAAATACCAAAGACTTGAATTTATGTGGCGGCAACAAGAATAGCTTTGTGGAGCACTGGCAGCGAGGAGTATATAGCTGTGGGAAGTCTAGATTTTTCAGGACACAAGAGGAATCCCCTGGATACAGAGGTACAGCCAATTCTTCTCAAGATCCAACCCACACTTTCTTAATCTTTGGTAAGCTTCCCCTTAGGGGTTCTTCTGCCAAAAGTAAATCCAATAAGGGCTACTTTTTCACTTGCTTCAAAACTTGGCATTTTACATGTTTTTTTAAAAGAACTCTAGATGTCATTCAAAGCACTTCTCACTAAATAAAACAGTAAACTTACAGTTCTGTTTATACTGTTGTGTTTGCTTTGTTTTGCTTCAAAAATGATATTCCATGTCACTTTCTCTGTGCTTCAAAAGCATCTCCAAAGCCTGCATAGAAGTCTTTGACAAGGCTCGCTAATAGCACCTGCAGCTTTTGAGGGGCTTTTTGCTAGCTTCACTTTGTTTTGGAGGTATTGCAGGTATGAGATATCTCAACAAACAGGAAGTCACCAGCAGTCACTTCCGGTTAATGTGTATATACTGTATTCTGGAAGTGTCTGGTGTAGATGTCACATCTGGGGTGCAGCAGGAAGGTGAGCGGAGCGAGGAACCAGCACATGTGGTGTGCAATATAGCGGAAGGTGAGTGGGGACCGGAGAGAGAGGACTGAGGGGCAGATAATCAGAGCTGGGGGACAGGAACAGGTGAAAATAGCTGATGTCACACATGGTGAGCAGTGTTGGAGCAATATAGTGGGAGGTAAGCAGTGACCATAGAGAGAGGAGGATCAGCAAACCAGAGGATAAGCAAATCTGGGGGTTGCTACTGAGTGGGGGAATCAGCAAAGCTAGGGGTACTACTGAGTGGGGCATCTGCATGACAATATTAATAAGCTGGTGATCTGTTGAATTGGGGTACTAATGAGCTGGGGATATGCTGTACAAGGGTAGTAATGAGCTGGGGTTCTACTGGGCCTCTTTAAAAGAAATAGGAAATCAACACACAGGGCAGCTGCCAAGCTTCAGTAAAGCTTCAAAAAAGCATGCCAGAAGTATCATAGAAGCATCAAAAACATATTAAAAGGCATGTTGAAGCAGTGAGCACTTCAGTGTAAAAGTCAGAGTTAACATCAAAGCAAGTGTAAAACCCTAAAAACATATTCCAGTAAAGACCTGTTTATCAGGTAAAGAATCTGGGATACTGGCAATTAGGGATGAGCTTTGTGTTCGAGTCGAACATCGGCTGTTCGCACGTTCGGCGAATACCGAACGTTATGGGCCAAATTCTTGTGACGCTCATGGCCCACAATGCACTGCATTGCTGGCTCATGATTGGCCAAGCATGCACTGTGCACTGTGACCCCACATGCTTGGCCAATCACAGCGGTGTTGTATGCTTCCAGCGCAGTATACACCTGTATCTACCTATATTGCTGTTCTCTAATTGAGCCATCTGCAGGAGCCTGTGCCTCCAGTGCAGTACGATATATATATCTATATATATAGATATATATATATATATATACATACATACACACATACACACACTATATGGCCTGCCTTATATACTTATACTATATATATATAAAAATTGGGCCTTAGGTGTTGGTGGTGCCAGAACACTGTAATCCCTCAGTTACTGGGTGCAGGAATGGGCCCTGCTGTAAAATATTATATAAAAAATTGTAATTACATGACCCTGTTAAACAGGGGCAGAAAAATTAGGCCTGGTTTTGATGGCGCCAGAATACTAACACCTCACAGCTACTCTTGTTGGCCGCAGGAACAGGCCCTGCTGTGAAATATATCAAAAATATTATATCAAAAATATAAACTATAGCAATTTGGCCAAGCTAGCATTTAGACGCTGAGCATGTGGATGGCTGCGACCAAATTAATTTTTACGGATCAGCAACTGGAGTAGGGAAATTTGCCTGCTAAAATCAATTGGTGGTGTACTGCTAGCAGATTGGCTGCAAGTACTGGGGACACCTATTGCTATACCTTCATTCCTTTCAGTGCAGGTTTTTGAGAGGACTGGAGGTATAGTAAGGTTGGAGATCCCAGATGAGGAGCAAGAAGTCTGCCTTTTTCTATGATGTGGGTCTTTCAAGTGCTGCTGCCAACAGACTACATGGCAGGTGGCTTGATCTGCTTCAGACATAAGTTGCAAACAGCAATGGTGCAATCTGCTGCACACGTGTCGAAAAAGGCCCACATCATGGAACCTTTAAAAGTCAGCAGGGAGTCAGCTCTGCACCTGCGGAGCTCTGTGGTGTGATACAATAGGGTGGCTTCCCTTAAGCTGCTCCCTAGAGGACGTCCTGCCTCGTTGGACTTGTGCCTCCTCCTCTCAGGCACCCAAGTACAGTCAGTGACCTAATCATCCCCTCCCTCCTCATCACTGGAGAAAACTTGGCAGTATGCTGCAGCTGGGGAAACATGACTGCCAGTTTCTTGTCCTTCTTGGGCACCCCCTCTCTAGGCTCATGTTTCTCCCTTCCTCAACCTGTGAACCAACATTAGAGCCCTCAAATCGGTGTGTATCCTCCAGTAGCATATAACCGACACTGTGGATGAATAATTCTGGGGACTCCTCCGTGCATGATGGTGGGGATGCGGAAGGAGTGACTGGACAAGGAGCCGGTGGAATAGGACACTTTGGCAGCTGCGGCCACCTGTGAAGGATACACCATGTCCACGACCACCACTGTTGACTGTAGCCACAGAGGCTGCTTACCCTCTTTTAGTGGCCTGTGAAAGTCTGCGTTTCCTTGGTGGCCTTCCGTGAGAAATCAAAAGTGCGAATTTTAAAGGCTAATATGCAAGTTATTGTCCTAAAAAGGGTTTGGGGACACGGGTTCTGCCCCAGGGTACATGTATTAATGCAACAAAAAAAAAGTTTTAAAAAATGTTTTTTCAGGAGCAGTGATTTTAATAATGCTTAAATTTAAAAAATAAAAGCCTGCCTGGGGGATGTCTATAGTATGCCTGTAATGTAGCACGTGTTTCCTGTGTTTAGAACTGTCCCTGCACAAAATGACATTTCTAAAGGAATAAAAGTAATTTAAAACTGATTGCAGCTTTAATGTAATGTCTGGTCCCGGCAATATGGATGAAAATCATTGAGAAAAAAGGCATGGGTACCCCCCCCCCCCCGCCCCCAGCCAATTACCAGCCCCTTTGGGTCTTGTATGGATATTAAGGGGAACCCCGCACCCAAATTAAAAAAAGGAAAGGCGTGGGGCCACCAGGCCCTATATACTCCGAACAGCAGTATACAGGCAGTCCAAACAAGACAGGGACTGTAGGTTTGTTCTTGAGTAGAATCTGTTTGTAATTTTGAACTGGTACATTTTTAAAGTGTAGCTCCAGTCAAAAAAAAAAGTTTTTAAGCTTTTTGGAAAACATAGGGAAGGGTTATCACCCCTGTAACCTTTGTTTTGCTGTCTGTGTGCAACTGTTCAGAAGATTTCACCTCACTTTCTGTCCCAATGACAATTGGATTTAGAAAATTTGGGTTTTTTAGTGAGACAAGGAACTCTTACAGGAGAGAATTTCCCTTCCTAGGGGTAGATTTCCTGTCACTTCCTGTTGTCTTCTTCTGTTTGAAAGTAGGAGTCGTTTGTAAGTTGGATGTTTGAAAGTAGAGGCCTGCCCTATATACTCTGCAGAAATTTAGGCCTTAGGTGTTGGTGTTGCCACAACACTGTAAGGCCTCACAGTTACTCTTGGTGGGTGCAGGAACTGGCCCTGCTGTGAAATATTAGATCAAGAATTGTAATTACATGCCCCTGTTGAACAGGGTCGGAAAAATTGGGCCTTTGGTGGTGGACGGTGTGGTGGTGTTGCCGTAAGGCCTCACAATTAGTCTTGGTGGGCACAGGAAAGGGCCCTGCTGTGAAATATAAACTCAAGAATTGTAATTACATGCCCCTGTTAAACAGGGGCAGAAAAATTGGGCCTTAGGCACTGGTGCCACAACACTGCAACCCCTCACAGATACTCTAGTTGGAGTGCAGGAATGAGCCCTGCTGCAAAGTATTGCATCAAAAATTGTAATTACATGCCCCTGTTAAACAAGGGCAGAAAAATTGGGCCTTAGCCACTGGTGGCGGTGCCCAGAACCAAACATTTTAATGATCCCTTGAAGACTGCTGCTGATGCTGAGTGCCTTTGACCAATTATGGCTCTCTTTGCTGATGGCGCTGTGATTGGCCAAAGCATGCGGGTCATAGTGCATGCTTGGCCAATCAGCCAGCGATGACGCAGTGCATTATTGTGCCGTGACACGCTGCTCGAATTTGGCGCGAATGGCCCATAAGGTTTGATCTCTGAACAATCGAACAGCCGATGTTCGAGTCGAACTTACGTTCAACTCGAAGCTCATCCTTAGTTACCACAACTCAAGTGGGGAAGAGTTGGAGGTAATAGGTACAGTTAATATGAGAGGGGCTAAGGTTGGGAAATTGCCGTTTATGCTGTTGGTTTTCAGACACTAAACACTTTGAACAAAGCTCAATATACAGTTGTATATGCTCATAAGTTTACATACCCTGGCAGAAGTTATGATTTCTTGGCCATTTTTTAGAGAATATGAATAACAAAAAATGTTTCTTTCACTCATGGTTAGTGCTTGGCTGAAGCCATTTATTATCAATCAACTGTGTTTACCCTTTTTAAATCATAATGGCAACACAAACTACCCAAATGACCCTGATCAAAAGTTTACATACCCCAGTTCTTAATAATGTGTATTGCCCCCTTTAACATCAATGACAGCTTGAAGTCTTTTGTGGTATTTGTGGATGAGGCTCTTTATCTTCTCAGATGGTAAAGCTGCCCATTCCTCTTGTCAAAAAAGCCTCCAGTTCCTGCAAATTCTTGGGCTGTCTTGCATGAACTGCACGTTTGAGATCTCCCCAGAGTGGCTCATGGATATTGAGGTCAGGAGATTGAGATGGCCACTCCAGAACCTTCACTTTATTCTGCTGTAGTCAATGACGGGTCAACTTGGCTTTGTGTTTTGAAACATTGTCACGTTGAAATGTCCAAGTACCTCCCATGCGCAGCTTTCCATGGGGGAACGTAACGTGGCAATCGGTGGTGTGGCATGTCAGTCACACACCTCATCACCAATCTCTGATGGAGGCTCCTTACCACGTGATCAGCTGTGTCCAATCACGGCTGATCACAGTGTAAAAAGGAAAAGCCGTGTATCGGCTATTCCTCACTCGCATGACAGACGGGATTGATCATTAGCGCAGACACCCCCCTCCGCGGATGCCCACACTGGACCACCAGGGATGAACATTTTGTTTGGGTACAGTGTAGCATGACCATGGAATTGTCATTTAAAAAAGTGACAGCAATGAAAGCTGGGGGGGGGGGGGGGTTAGGGGAAGTGCCTGGTATTGAAGTGGTTAATCATAAGTTCTTGATTGCATCTCTGGTTCCTCATACTCTGGCCAATGGAAATAAAATTCTTATTACTGCAAATCGATGCAAAATGATTTATCATTTTATGCTCTGGCCGATCGACTCAGTTTGATCAAATTCAATCTAAACTGAGCCTAAATCAAACTGAGGGGAATTTGGGGCTATTGGAATGTTTGCGGATTAGATCAGCTTGACCAGATTGCACATTGTTTTATTATCCAATGCATGTGTTTTGGGCATGGCTTTTTTTCTAAGGGAATAGGTGCAGGTACTCCCTTTCCGAATCACTCCTGGTCTCCACCACCCACCCACCTCAGAGCACCGTCCCTTGCTTCCACCCCCTTCCAGTACTATCCCCTTTAGAGAATACAGAACCAAGTACAGTAACCTGTATGTAATTTGATACTGATAACAAGAAAAGCAATAAAATAGATTCCCTGCAGCCAACAACAATAGATCCCCCCACATGAATAATAGACCCTCAGCAACAATGGATCCTGTCACCTGTCCCTCATCCTTCTAATTGCAGTCCTTCTCATTCTACGCTGCTCCTAATATCCTCTGCTTTCATATAGCTGTTCTTTGAAATCTCCCGGGTTGCAAATCATTTTTACTAAATTTTCTTCTTAACAGAATTATACATGGATCAAAATATCTTAATAGAAAAGTATTAATTGCCTCTGATAGCGAGGAAGAAGAATATATGGCTATCCAATGTAATCTTCAATCACGGATCTGGGCATATTAGTATGTTTACGTGTCATCTGCAGATACATTGCATATATAGAACATGCCTCTGTCTCCTCCTGATTCCAAATTTACTCCCCATACACTTGTTTCCCTTCCCCCGCTCATAGTCAGTTGTATCTGGTCCCAGCTGCTGCCCTGCTGACTTATATTGCTTTAAAAAAAAAAAGAACAGATGGCCCATGAATGTGATATATAGCTGTGCCGGGTAGAATAAAGATTCATTTTTTTGTGCAGGCAAACAGAAATGATCAGGAATGTACACAACTGTTCTATGTTTCTGTCTACAATGATAAATACTAAAAAAAGATCCCGACATCTCAGATTATAATAGCATCAAATTGTTCATTAAGTATCAGCTTATATCATTGCTCTTGCTTACAATGACATTGAAATATGGGTCATAGAGGTTACAGCAGAAGATGGGTCCCTATTCCTGAGGGTCTTCCTGACACTCTATATGATCAGAGGTCTTGTGATTTGATTTCATTATTACAAAGTGATCTATTCAAATGTCTGACATGACCTGCTAAAATGACATCATACATAATCTATTGTGAACATGACAGAGATTGTTAAGCTATAGAGGGAACGTATAGTGATTTTGTACATACTCTATTTCTTTAGTTATCACGATCAGGCCTAAAACAATAACTTTATTTTTCTTATGAAATATTGCATATTAATATTCTGCAAATTAATTTTCAGATATGTAAAACTTTGGTATCTTTCCCATTTTACTCTTAGCTTCTTTGATGATAGAAATTCATTGTATACAGTAGTGTTTCTCAACTAGGGTGGTTCCCCCAGGGTTCCTCTGAGCATAGGACCCAGTTTGCTCTGGTTCAGTGTCATGCATTGATATGGGGCAAATGAGACTCCCACCAGCACCAAACATAACATTTAATAACACTCTTTGGCCAGGATGTATGACATAATTTGTTGCTATTGTAGCGGCCATAACCCTCAACGGGGCAGCCTTGACTTTTCGGCTTACTGGTTACTTCCGCTTGGCTTGTTCTTCCAGGTCTAGGGGTTCCCAGGGTTAGTACCCAACGACTTTGGACGCTGACACCTTAAAAGTCCTTTAGAAAGGTTTTTATTTGTGGGGTAACATCCAACAAACACAGTCTCGTATGGGAACAGAGGGCAAGGGTGAAGAAACTCAGGCACCTTGAACTGCTAGTCACTAGAAAGTCTCTAATACAACCCAGAGAGTAGCCACTCACAGCTGGGCGTTTTAAACCTGAACAAATGTCTAGCCAGAGATTATGGCAGTCAGCACTTTAATCCAGAACTTGCAAAGTCTCTAACCTATCGAACCTTTCCTCAGTACCTGGAACGTTCTCTGTCTCCTTGGCAGTACTGGAAAAGCGTGGATCCGTTAGTGTCCTTGACAACCCAGAAACCAGGCACTTCTTGGGATGCCAGCTTGTTGTCCCTCCTCCGAAGAGCCCTCCCCGGATCACTTACACAGGCTGCGGAGCCCCACCAAGTTGAGAGCACACCCGGGCGCCTTGAATCCTCCCTCAGTTACTGCACCTCGGACCAGCGGGTTCCGAGACTCGGGAACAGATGGATCCTTACCCCAGACCATGTGGGTCTAATGGGGCTAGTCAAACTGACCATGTTGTGGAGCAGCACACGCTCCTGTGACCGGGACCCCTCGCGGGGCTACCCCGGTCCAGATTCAGGAACAGGTATCACTGGCCTGACGAACGACCCCGAACACGGGACTTCAGCCTCTTAAGTACCCTTCCCCAGATTCCTCAGCGGTCCAGACTCTCCCACTGATTGGTTCCGAGGAACGCTGATACTCAAAGTGTCCAACCAGGACTGGTTCTGGTCCTGTCATGTGCACCTAACTGTACACGTGACCAGGCAGAACCCTAACACAGCCCAGCTAACCTGAGGCCAAAGTTAAACCTGCACAATAAACCCTCAGAACCCCTTTACTGTTCTGAGGAAAAAACTAAATTTGCACATAGCAGACACTTTGTCAAGATATTGGCATCTGCCTCACCTGCACCATGGCAATGCATGACCCTGCCAGGGTAGGCAACATGCAGAGCTGCTCCACCATTCAGAAGATGGAAGTCCACCTCCTCCAGACCTCCTTCATAAATGTGGAGGCTGCATGATGAGGAGGCTTGATAGGGGGACTTCTAATGTGATAAGGGACTTCTGATGTGATGGGAAGCCTCAGATGTGAAGAGGGGGCCTATGATGTTTTGAGGAACCTCTGATGTGAAGTTAATTACATCAAGTTATGTGCATTTTCCCAAGCTCAAATTTCCCTTTGATAAGTAACATTTCAATGTTTTAAATTTTAGACTGGGTTGCCTTGAGATTGTTTACCATTAAAGGTTGCCACGGCTGAAAAAAAGTTGAGAAATGCTGGTATACACACAGAGGCCATTGTGGTTTATTCACTAATGGCAAATTGACTGTTCACTTTGCAAGGGAATATTTTTGCCAGGAGGTTATTGAATGAAGTGAAAATGCTGCTTTGTTTTATTTTCCTTGTCCATGAATGATTATTCTTTGCAAAGTGAAATTTCACCACATTCACTAAGATCTGGGGAAAATTCCCTTGTCTTTAGTAAATCAGCCCCAATGAATCAGAGTAGCAAGCCATGGCAGAGGGTCCAGGCTGAGGTTGCCACACACATCTCGGGGATATGTCATGGATGTGCGGCCATAGGTGGACTTTCCCTTCACTCTAAGGGCTCATGCACACTGCAGTTAAGAAAAAAAAAAGAAGACAAGCTGCTTTCACAGGCGTTTGAGCTTTTATTTCTCTGCCTCTAGATATAAATGAACTATACCCCAATGACAAAACAATATAACTGGCAACCTAACAGAGTAACAGAAAGCCTAACAAACTGATCATATGCAATATACAGTATATACAAAATGGGGAATACAGATCAAGCGGGTAAACTGAAGATGCAGGGAACAGATGGAAGGGGGAACTAGGACTGGGATCTGGAAGAAGAGGAACATATACTGTAAGATACAGTAGGGCACAGGATGCATTAGCAAGATCAGGTTCAGGATCAGAATAAATGGCACACAGTCTCTAGCAGGTGAGCAAAACAATCGAGCGGGAGGCACTAGTAGATGAGGACCTAAATACCCTCCCAGCAGCCAGCATCAGGTGTAAACTGATTCCTGGGATCTGCTGGCTACTGGGAGACACCCACTGCTGGACACCAGATCTACAGCCTTCCACTCTGGAAAGCAGTGCCACCAGAAGGCAATCTAGATCCAGACAGGTGTGAGTGGGTTTCCCCATTGTATTCATACCAGACCCAAAGGGTCATTGCCAGCATTCTTTTCACAAGACGCATCCAGATCGCATCTATAACAATACAGGTGTGACTTTCATGCAACTTTTGAGAATTTAAATTGAGATCTATGGACCTCAAGTCACATGAAAATCAGACCAAAGTAGTGCAGGAACTACTTTGAAGTTGCTGTGACTTGAAGTTACAGATATAAACGGTTATCATAGGGAAACATGGGGTGCAACTAGTCATGCAACTTTGGGATCCAAGTCGCACAAGTGTGAAGGGGGCCTTAAAGCACCTCACAGTTATGTGTGTGCCTAGCCTAATGATGGAATAGCAATGAGCTGACATGAATGCTGGCTAAGGCCCAGTCTCTCTATTGCCCATCGCTATGATAAGGAAACGGCCAAGCCAATGCAGTGATGTGGGGGCCAAGCTAGGTATCATGTAACCTTGATGTTCGGTTTCCTATTTATCTGGGGGTTGAGAGGTTTTCTCCTACAAATCAGAAAATTTCATTCAGACACCTGAAGTTGCCAACTACTGAATGTGAGTCCTTGCTACCTATGTTTATAATGCCGCAAAGTCACATTTTGTCAGCATATTAAATAATCCTGCCTGGTATTGCTACATTGTATAGCAATATTGTGAATAAAAATATTTTAAACATTTCCATGTTTGTAAATGCATAAAACCACAAAGATTGTAGCTTAAATAAACAGACACATAATTTCAGTCACATTAAAATGGTTGTAAAGCTAAAGAAAAATATCTGGCAGCCCCTCTGTTCTATCTCTATACTACATGGTATAAATGTTTTTATGACATGATGCCTGTAAATACATTATCTCATATCTTTTTTGGCCGGTCACGTAACCTCCGGCCGCTCTCCTCTTCTGATCTAAGGGCTACAGCGGGAGGGGCTGAGAGATCCCCCTTTGACGTCAGCCGGGGGAAGTCACGTGGTCACTGTGCTGGCCTCTCAGCCCCTCCCACTGTAGCCCTTAGATGGGGGAGGAGAGCTGCTGGAGATCACATGACCAGCCATAAAAGGTATGAGATAAGGTATTCACAGGCATCTTTTTATAAAAATATTTACACTGTAGGATAGATTGGTAGAACAGAGGGACTGGCAGCAATATTTCTTTACCTTTACTCCAGCTGCTAATAGCGGCATGAGGGGGGCAGAGAGACACACAGGAGCTGACAAGCAGGGAGGGGGAGAGGGGGAGAGCAGCGGGATGACAGAGGCACGTAAACTGACGGCGGTGGGAATAATGGATCAGCGGCCATGATTACCATAGTCGGCACACACAGGGGGATACAGGAACAGGCAGGATCAACCAGGTTTTTTTTACAGCTTAGAGAGGGACAGATTAGACAGCTAGCACTGTGCTGTTTAATCTGCTATAAGGGAACAGGATCTCTTTTTTTTAGGGTTACAACCACTTTAACTTTATTCCACCTTGTTTTACAGGATGTCAAGTATTTTTATTTATAACAGATTGCTCAAACCCATTACATACAGGCATGGGTACACACACACACACACACACACACACACACACACACACACACACACACACACACACACACACACACACACACACACACACACACACACACACACACACACGTGTACATGCTAGCTGCAGTCTGTCACATCTAGCAATTCCAGATGGTCTGTATTTTGTGTTTGATACTTTGGCAGTAAAATACAAAAAAAATGGCCTAAGTATATGTATACTTTTGGATAGCAGGTTATCCCTGAGAATATGAAAAACAATTCCTATGAATCTATGGTAATGCAGTGATGTTGTGGGTAGCACTCAGGGGTGTTTATTGCTACATACAGTAGTAAAAGCGCACATAGCCAGCCACCAATCCGTGCCTATGGGCTCCATTCACAAAAATATATTTTGCTCTAAGATCTGCGGCAAAATAGCTCATAGTGTTTCTCAAACATTTTATTTCAATTCACAAAAACGCTAAGGCATGAGTTATTCCATCGAAATGTGTTGTATTTATCTCTGGAAACCGTTCAGTATTTTATGTGATATCCAATGGGATGGATACAATGGAGAGGGATTAGAACACCAGTACGCTTTTATTGCAGTCTGTGCCGCCATTATGAAGATTCTCTCTTCCGTTACGCTTTCTCCTGATCACTGAAAGTGAAAGGAAAAGACAACATTTTCCCAGTCATTTTATATTTTTTAAGAAATGCACCCTTATGAATTCTTAAATCATTCTTTAAAAAATTAGCATCACAAGCTCATTCCTATGGTGCCCTAAACCACCCAGGATTGGTCTGAAGGTACTGCAGGAGCCATAGGGTCAGGGAGGTTTAGCCTTTCCGGATTGGAGGAAATACTATAGAGTGGTGGTTTGCTCACCGCTGGTTGGTTTCTGATAGCAACTCAGCTGCGGTATTAGAGGCGGCCCACTTGGGGTCGTATGAATCTCTATGATTGGCCATTCTTAGAAGTACTAAGTCAAATCTTCCCCTTACAATGTCATTGAAATCCACCATTAAAGCCTGGGAGGAGCAGTTCAGCAAGCTTGCCCCAATCATCTGGGCTTACATCAGTCAATGGACATTGACATGCTGGTAGGTTAATTGGAGGTGGGCTCCTTGAGGGCAGGGACTGATACGAGTGTGCGATGTATGTGTGGAGCGCTGTGTAAATTAACGGCGCTATATGGGTACCTTAAATAAATAGGGATAATTGTAGACATGCACCCACACTCACTCAGGTTGAACTGGATGGACTAGTGTCTTTATTCAACCTAACTATGTAATGGTTATCTACTAGAGTCCAAAGCAAAGCGAGTTTAGCAGCTTGAACTTTCTATATATAGCAAGTTCCAGTAAAAGTAAAGCTGGGTTCACACCTCCGACGGCTGAGCCTCGCAGCAGGGGTCCAGTGCGTCCCTGTTCTCCATTTCAGGGATGAATCGGGGATCAATTGTTGCCTGAATTCGGCCCTGAAAGGGAGCCAAAGACGCACCGCAGCTGCAACAGATATGAGAGCCTGTCACAATCTCCTGTCACGCAAATTGGATGCGGGGAAATCCACATTCAATTCTCATAGGTGTGAACCCAGCCTAAATGTGTTACCTTGCAGTGGCGCTGTACCTGCAATCTAGGGCAGTGTTTCTCAACCAGCAGGCCGTGGCCCACTGCCGAGCCACAGCCTTTCTCTAGATCCCCCAACATGCCACAGTGCCTCCCAGTTACCATAGTGCCACAGAGCCTCCCACAGTGTGCCGGAATGCTCCTCAACTTCTCACAGTGCCTCCAGGCCCCCATGAGAGCCCTCAGCCCACACAGTGCTGCCCAACTTTCCATAGTGCCACACAGCCCTTGAAGTGCTTTCCAAGCTTGCTGCAGAGCCTCCGGCCCCCCATAGTGCTGCTCCCAACCTCCAACAGTGTCCCACAATGCGCATCAGCCCCCTCAGTGCCTTCCAGTCTCCACCAGCACCCCTGCAAAGTCACCAGCCTAGTAGAGAGACCCTCACACTTATCTAGAGACCCCATCCACAACCATCCCTTGCAGTGATACCCAGCCCTTCCAGAATTTCAATACATATTTTGTATTCCCATATATTCATTGTGTGACTCTCACTTTTTTTTTACTGTTGTGACATGGAAGATTTAAAAAAAAAAAAATTATTACCAGGCCCTGGTCTCAATGTTAAGAACCACTGGTCTAGGGGACTTGGAAAAATCACTTTTACTTATCCAAATCTCTGCTCTAGCAGGCTTTTCTGTAATGCTACACCAGTCTCTTCTCCCCTGCACTTTGGTGGTCTAAGGTCCTCTGATGTCTTCAAGATTGATGTAAGGCGGGTGAGCAACCAGTAGATTGCGGACAGGCAACTGGTAAATCACAGTCTGGGCTTGCTGACCTGCCATTCCAGGGCATCAAACAGAGTGCATTGCAGAGGGACTACTTGTAAGGTTGGATCTGTAGTAGGGAGCAAGAGTCGCATAAGCTGATGCCTCCTCTGTAGTGCTGGCTCCTGTCCCATGCAGGGTGATACCAGCTGCACTCCACCTCTTATCCCGGCTAGCAGTCTCCTGAGTGGTGCCAGCAGCAGGAAAGAAAAGACCTCCAGGTCAGTGTGAAGCAATACACTGGGTATAATCGTATAGGGCTGCTTTCACACTGATGTGCTGTGGTTTATACACACCTTGGGTGCAGTGCAGTGTACCTGCAGCTTGCCTGCGGGTTTTTTTGTGCTTTTCCGTAGACTTCTATTAAATCCTGCGGGTTTGTTGCACTCTTTGAAAGTACACCAAAACTTGTGAATGCAAACTTGTGAAAACTTGGTGCGCTTTCAGAAAATGCACCACACCTATGGGATATAATAGAAGTCTATGGCAAAGCACAACTAGCCCAGGAAAGTTGCAGATGCACTGCGCCCTCAGTGCAAGGTGAACTACACCACATCAGTATGAAAGCAGCCTTAAGAATAAGGGCTCATTTACCTTTGCAGCTTGAGGGTGTTAAACCCCATAGTTAAGGCATGTTTTTATCACCCCAACCGCACTCCCTTTAGCTGTAGTGTCCAGGGGTGTACACATGTCACAGTCAGTAGTTATACATGTCTTGTTGGTGTAGCACCTTCTAAACATGACCCATTCAATTGAATAAGGCCACTTTGCAAGATATTCTTATTATACAGGATTTATATAGCACCAACAGTTTGCACAGCGCTTTGCAATATAAACGGAAGACATTACAGTTACAATACAATAAAATACAAGTGGGTTAAGAGGGCCTTGATCAGAAGAGCATACAATCTAATAGGGTGGGTGCCCTGCAACCTTGTGCAGTACAGCAAACACCACCTACTTTAACCCCTTGAACCCTGTAGAAGCATGAAGTTGCAGGGCACTTGGGGAGTGGCCCCATTTACTTGAATGGGTCACGATTGGCACCCACTAAAAGCAACAGGGAGTTTAATTCCTGCTGCGCCATGTGTACACCTTTGGCTGCTGCCCCAGCAGCTAAAGGGGGTAGGGATTTTGGGGCGGTAAAATCAGCCCCCAAATTTACATGGGGATGAGCCCTAAGGGTGTCGCTACCGAATTAAACTAAGGGCTCATTCACAAGTGCAGCAGGCACTGCTGCTCCTATGAAAAGCGATCGGAGTGTGTTAAACAGGTGGCGAGGAAGCAATATGTTGCCTCCTCACCACCTGATTTAAACCTATGATTGCCGTGGAATGCACAGGATTTCAACTCGGTAGTACGACAATTACAGTTTAAATCAGGTGCAAGGTGGTGACACTGATCTTTCATTGTCCCATGTTGTTCAGGTAGATCTCCACCTCTTTTAGGTTGCCTAACCATGATGTAGTAAAACTGATTTTCTATCCTCAAGACAGAAACGAGCAGTCAATGTTTGCAGTGTGGGCACAGCCCCACTGCAAGAGATGACATATTTTTGCAAAAAAAAAAAAAATGTAAGACAGTAGAGATCATACTGAGTTATACTATTTGAATAGCCTTCTTTGCCTCTATACAGTATGTTATTCCTCTTATGTACACATGCTTCTGATTTTTGTTGCTGTGTTTTTTTCTAATGTGTATGTTAGGATCGGAAGTGGCGTATTATGACGTCAGTACATTTCCTTTAAATAGGCACTGGAAACTGGCTTCTCAAATGAAATGCCCTGGAGAAGTAATTCTCACCAGTGGAGGACAGAGGATGTATCTAAATACAGAGCTATCACCATCGTAACAACTCTCACATTCACTCTCCTTTATCTGAGTACAGAATATGCACTCTTGTTCTTTATCTTTATGAAATAACAGCATTACATAAAAGGGTAATTTAAATGATGTGGTGCACTAATAGGATCCCACTGCCAACTATTCTATCATAAGTGACTAATGAAAAAAAAAAAACCCTATACATCCAGATTTAAGCCTGTAAGACCTGGCTCTGTCTCAGATAATAAAAGTTTTGTTCTGAGAACTTGGCTCAAAACAAACATTTTCTTCACAACTAAATACATTGCTTTTAACAGCTTTTGCCTCATTGAGAGTTTGCACAGTGAATACGTTTTTCCTGCTCTTCAAGTTGCTGTCCAAGCCTCCCAGAACTTTGTCTGCCTATGTAGAAAGAGCTGTTTGTTCGTCCATTGAAATTCTCCTTGAGAACTGGGTCAGTCCATTATTTTTGGAAATTCCTTGTTACAAGCCAAAACCATAATGTCGTTGTCTACCTTGTGCTTTTTCTAAAAAACGAGATTTGGACCTCAGAAGATAAGTTGGAAGAAGCAACGCTTCTGTTTTGGAAATACTCGATAATGGCTTATTTAATAAACCATGACAGTAATTGAAAATATGAAAGAGTAAATTGCTGATGTTGTGCTTTGCGTTTTAACAAACCTTTGACATATTTAGACTCTGACCGCTTTCAGATAAAAAAAAACAGTAGTATTGGTCTCCAGTAGGAAGAAACTCTTTTGTAAATGAGTATCATAGTAATCATTAACTAACATGATGTCATTGTACATGTAATGACAGAATTCTAGGTCATCCAAAGGATAGATTATCGTACATTCCCATTAACTCTTATTCAGCTGGTATTAAAATATAAATTTCAAAGGTAAGCAAGGCCAGTCAATAACTGGCCAAAGAAATCCCTTCATCAATGACAAAGCCTGATCATCTACAAAGCAACCCGTGCAGGAGACTAGGGCCCCGCAAGTGCACGAGGGGGGGGGGGGGGGGGAGCTACAACCTTTTTGCAATAAACCAAGGAGATACTAAATTGCCTGCCAGATACTTTACATTGACGAATATACTTGTAGGCAGTCGATATCGGATTGGCTGGGTCATGCAAGTGCAGACAATGCAAAGCTGCTTCTTTTGCTTAGGACCCTGTTCTGTTTTATTCCGATTCTGATCGGAGATTTCAAGGAATTAGCTATGTGACCAGTGGCAGCCCGTAATGCAGGGCACAGGGTCACCGCCACCCAAATCCAGGAAACCAGCCCCCTAATCTATATCAGACGCCAGACACATGGATTCCAACGGGTTGTTTTTTTATTCAAAGGTAGAGGCTCTAATAGGCTTCAAAAAAGGGTGGGCTCTGTGCCCCAAGCCTACCCAGTTGTGTGACAATAGCAAATATTTGCTATTGTCTTAATGATTCTCCCCCCAGCCAGTCAGGAAGTGGGTCCTGAGACCCATCATCTGATTGGCCGAGAGATGTAATCCTATTGGCTGCTGAGGAGCAGGGAGGAGTCACCGTGAAGCACCAGGAGGAGGAGACAGCACCTGTAGGAAGCGATGCCTCTGACCTAGATGGGGTATGTGCCGGGCTGATGGGTGACTGACAGGTGGGGGGGTACCTGTGACCTGACCACCAGCCCCCACTGTGTGTGACTAAGAAATATTCCCTTCAGATTTTTGGGGGGCATTCTGCAGAGTACCTCCCCAGTTGTGCAATCCTTGTACAGTTTTAACAGGTTCCTTACAACAAACAATCTCTGCTAGCTGTTTCAGTTTGAAGGAACATTATACTCAATTCTGTTTTATTATTTACTGTATTCTGTCTTAGACATGGACCTTAGGTATGTTCTTTGTACCTTTGCGTTTCCGCCACTGTCATCACACTCTTGAATGGTATAAGAATGGCTGTTACTTCTGCTATACATTCTGTGACCCCCTTCCAAAATACTTGAATGTTTGAGCAACTCCAAAAGATATGCATGAAATCGACAGTGACGGAACTGCACCAACAGCAACCAGGTGACTGGGTAGGGAACAGCTTAGCCAATCTAGCTGGAGTAAGATATATGCAACGCAGGAATTTAAATTGAATCTAGCAGAGACCAATCTTGTAAAATGAATGTCCCATACATCGTCCCAGTCATCCCCATCCATCTGGGGGAACAACTCACCCCACACCACCCTACACTTTGCAAGGAGATCTCCTCCCTCACCAAACAGTTGTTTACATATTGTAGACAAGGACTTGTCCAAAGTGTCCTCCCTCAGTAAAGGCTCAACATCACTCATTTTCAGGGTAATGCCAAAATCTCCAAATTGGGCAATGTATGCATGTCTGAGCTGAAGGTAATGAAACAAGTGAGTGTTGGGAAGATTAAACTTAGTTTTCAGGGCGTCAAACTGTAGAAGTTTCCCCCAACCCACTATGTTTTTCAGCGTCTTAATGCCAAATTTAGTCCAGATGATTGGATCAGGGTGCTCATAGAAGTGTGTTAATTTAGGGTTCTTCCAAAGTAGTGTGTGAGGAGAAATCTCAGAAGCGCTACCCATCTTGGTCACTGCTACCCATGAGTGAGTCTATACTGAGCCCTGACACCCCGATATATGTGTCAGTGCCTCATACGAACCAACAACAGCCACCTCTAGTGTATTGGCAGTGTCATCCTCAGGTATAGTAAACCACCTATGTATGAATATTAGCTGACCCGCTAAGAAATATTGGTGAAAGTCTGGGACCGCCAACCCCCCTTGTCTTTGCACGGCAGTTGTAACACCGAAGTTTAATTCAGGGGTGTCACCTCTGCCACAGGAAAGTTTTTGTGAGTTGATCTATTCTTTTGAATATATATCTCGGTATCCAAACAGGAGAATTCCGAAATATATAAAAAAAGAGGAAAAAAAGAATTTTCACTAAGTTCACCCTACCTATGAGTGTCAGAGGTAAATTCTGCCATGCCTGTAGTCTGGATTTTAGTTTAGTCAAATGTGGATCGAAATTAAAAGCAATAAAGCCTGATACGGAGTTGGAGATATGTAACCCCAGATATTTGATCACCTCTACCTCTACCCTCTGCAACGGACAATCTGTGGGAATCCCACATCTGGGGGATGAGTTGAATTTCAGACCTGAAAAGTGAGAAAAGGAATTTAGGATGTCTAAAGCTACCGACAGGGAATTCTTGGAGTCTAGCAAAAAAAACATATCATCCTCATATAGTGCCGTTTTTTTGGTCAAGCTACCCACCGTTATCCCTTGTACCTCCTCAGAGGCTCGCAAGGCCGCTGCCAAGGGTTCGATCATGATAGAGAAAAGACAAATAAAGGGATAAATCCTTGGTGGGTGCCCTTATGTATTGGGAAAAATTTGGATAACATATTATTTAACTTTATGGTTGCTGTGGGGCAATGATATAGAATGTCGATCCAGTATCACCCTCATGTAATTCCAATGTAATTCCAATCTATGGAATCGAAGGCCTTTTCCAAATCTGGAAAGACCAGTATTCCACCGCTAGAAATATCTGGGCCCAACTGTGTAAGTGTAAGTGAAAACTCTGTGCAAATTAATATCCGTGGCCTTTTTGGGCATAAAACCTTTTTGGTCGGGGAAATAACCTGCTGCAGTACCAACATAAGTCTAGTAGCTAACAGTTTGGTCAGTATTTTGAAGTCCATATTTAATAAATAGATGAGCCTACCTGTATATGACAAACACTGCAGTGGGTCTTTATCTGGTTTAGCCAATAATACAATATGAGCCTCATAAAATGAGAGGGGAGGCTTGCCTTCTGAAAACAGTCTGCGTATAATTGCAGCAGTCTGGGTGCCAGGGTCTCTGAGTAATGGCAGTACCACTCAATTGGCAGACCGTCGGGTCCAGAAGCCTTACCACTAGGAAATTACCCTATTGCGCAGACTACCTCCTCCTCCCGGAACACGGCATCCAGAAAACTGCTAGATTCCTCCGGCAGCTCGGGCAACTGTAGGGTCCCTAACGTGTCCCTGAGGTCCCTAGTGTCATATGAAGCTATATGAACTCCCTTACTATGTCCTCCCCGTCTCTCAATAGTTGTACTGATGGAGACAGTATGCAGGAAACGACTGTCTGGGATGTGTTCCCTGACCTCAGGAGAGCTAATAGTTTTCCATTTTTATCTCCTTTTTCAAAAACTCTCGCTGCACTCTTTTGCAGCTGCCAAGTAGTCATATCCTGATAATGGAGAGACAATATGTCAGGAGAAGGAGAAGTTGTCTGGAGAAGGTGAATCAGCATGTGCCTTAGCGCATTCTTGTTCCTTGTCATGCAGTTGTTTTTCCACACTATTCTGCGCTGTTCTCAGTGCTTTTATGGCTGATATGTATACCCCCCAAGTGGTGGCCTTGAAGTATGTACCATTGCTGAACCTTCGTTAATCTGCCAAAATGTATCAATGTGCGGTTTCAGCAGCTCCTCCACAGTGGGTTCGCCAACCCATCTAAGAGACAAACACCAAACTCTCCTTGAGCTCTGGGAGCCCAATTGCAAGGTAATCTGAAGTGGGGTGTGGTCTGATAAGCCCCCCAGAAGATAGGACGCCCCAGCCACCAGCGGCAATAATGTCCCATTGGTGAACGCCAGGTCTGTTCTGGAGGACGAAGTATGTACCGAGGACATAGCATCTGAGGACGTAGCATCTGTCTGTGGGATGCTTCCACCGCCAGATCTCTGTGAGACCCACAACTTTCGCCCAATGTGACAAGTCGTGGTTTTGAGCCCTGTGTGGACTGGAGTGTCCAACATGTAGTTAAGAATATTATTGAAATCTCCAGCCACCAGTAACTGGAATGGAGCATGAGATGTCAATTTTTCCAACATCTCGTATGGGATATTCCCTGTAAAAGGAGGGGGAATATATATATTTACCAGGGCCAACCTGCGGGAATAAACTTCAGTTATTACTACTAAGTATCTGCCCCCAGGATCTTTAATCACCATTTCTATGGAGCAAAGTAAGGACTTATGCAACAAGATAGACACAGGGACCTTTCATGGCAGAATTTTGTTGCCTAGTAAATGAGTTTCCTGTAAAAACATTATGTGGGGATGTTGAGCCTGCAAAAATTTCAGCATCAAAGCTGGCAGGATCGTGTTTAATGTGTTTAGGGAAATTACACTCCACTGCAAGCTATACATTTCTCTTCTGTCCCAGCTGTAGGAGTAGGCTCTAAACAACCGTGAGTTGCAAAACATCAATAGACAGACTTTCACCATAAAAGGCGATATAAGTTTATTGAAGCCAAAATGATGCAGTTAAAAAGTCCACCTGGTGCAATAGCTACCCCAATGCACCTTACTCCACTATAGGAGATTATTTATATGTAGTACTCTCCGCCATAGGGGTTAGAGATGACAGGGTTCCCCACTGCTGCACAGCCAGGCCACAAGTAACTATGCTTTCTCCAGAGGCAAGGAACAGTCTTTGAGCTTTGTTTTGATGTTTTATTAGGGGGTAATAACTTGGGTGGGGAACAGGAATTATGGGATGCCCAGCTTGATAGCAACAAAACCAAGGACAACTTCCTTCCTATGTACAACTCAAATTGATTCTTCTCCTTTACTCTTTACAACCTCTTTGGGTAGCTAATAGTGTTAGGCAAACAGTTCAGCCCGAGCATGAATTTGGGCCGAACATTAGCTGTTCGCCCCTTTGATGAACACCCAAATTGTCTGAGCATTCGACCATTTGTTCGGCCCGCCAAAGCACCCCACAAGGCACTGCGCGCCGCACAGTGCATTTGAAGCCCTGATTGGCTGAAGCAATGAAGGATTTGCCCAATCAAGGACACAGAACACTGTCAGAGCCATGATTGGAGATAGTAATGATGACTGTGCCCAATCATGCCTCATTGCTCATAAACCCACCTCCCTCTATAAGGATCTTTCCCACAGCAGTCATTTGCAGTGCCATATTGAAGTGGAGATAGAGTAGATAGAACAGGGCTCTGTTCATTGCTACTAGCAAGTTAGTGTGCTATAGTGATTCTATTGTGAGTGTAGAGTGTCAGTTTAGTGCAAATCTAGTGATAGTGCAGGGTGAGTGTAGTGCGACCATGAATTTTTACATTAGTGTCAGTTTAGTGTTTTAGGGCAGATTTACTGCAGTATATTGAGGTGCGTTAGTGCACGTTTAAATTGGGTAAATTGGAAACAAGTGTGTGTTCTAGACTGACCTGTGAATAAGTAAAATTTCTTTCAACTGTATGTGCATAATCAAAAAATATAGACATGCAATTCAAACACAGTGGGGTTTATTTATTAAAGGCAAATCCACTTTGCACTACAAGTGCACTTGGAAGTGCAGTCGCTGTAGATCTGAGGGGGACATGCAAGGAAAATAAAAAACGTAATTTTTGCTTGTATATGATTGGATGATAAAATCAGCAGAGCTGACCCTCATTTCAGATCTTCCCCTTCCCCAGATCTAAAGTGACTGGACTTCCAAGTGCACTTGTAGCGCAAAGTGGATTTGCCTTTAGTAAATCAACCCCAAAGTGTATATAATCTAAAAAGAAAAAGAAAACTGAGAAGATAGTAAATATATCAGCAGTCTCTCTCAGGTTCCAAATAGTCAATGTGAAAGCAAATCAAATTCAATTAACTACTTGCTAATGTCCACCTTACCATCCTCCCTCTGGATCCTGTTCCCTCACAAATGCTACGTTCACCCTCTGGCTCTATGCTACATTCTCTAACCCCCACTTCAATATCTCCATTTCTTCTGGCATCTTCCCCAACTCTCTAAAACATGCACTTTTCAGACCCATACTTAAAAAGCGCTCACTGGACCCATCCAATCTTAACAACCTATGCCCCATCTCCTTGCTCCCCTTCTTATCCAAACTCATCGAACGTCTGGTTCACAACCGACTGAGCATCCACCTCACTGATAATAGCCTTCTTGATCCCCTTCAGAAACTGCTCTCCTAAAGCCCCATACACACTATCAGATTTTCTGCTGATTTTTGTCTTCAGATTTGCCAAAACCATGTAGTGCAAGGGCCCGCCTGATTGCATACGAATTGAAACTTCTAATGTTTGACCTGATATTATATGGTTTTGGTAAATCTGAAGGAAAAATCAGCAGAAAATCTGATGAGTGTGTATGGGGCTTTAAACTAACAAACAATCTATTAAATCAATCAACACTATTCTGTACTCCTACTCCTGGACCTCTCTGCTGCCTTTGATACTGTTGACCACCCCCTCCTCCTCAAATAACTCCATGCATTTGGTCTCTGTGACTGTGCTCTTTGCTGGTTCTCTTACTACTTATCCAACCGCACCTTTAGCATTTCTTACAACTCTACAGCCTCTTTTCCTCTTCCTTTCTCAGTTGGTGTCCCCCAAGGTTCTTTTCTTGGACCTCTCCTATTTTCAATCTTTACCTCCTCCCTGGGTCAGCTCCCATGGCTTCCAATTCCACCTCTACGCTGACGACACTCAAATCTATTTCTCTACCCCTCAGCTCACTCCCTCTGTCTCCTCACGTATCACGAATTTACTATCAGATATATCAGTCTGGATGTCACACCGCTTCCTCAAACTCAATCTATCCAAAACCGAACTTATAATTTTTCCTCCCCCATATGCCCCTTCCCCTGATCTCTCTGTCAAAATCGATGGCAAAACTATAAACCCATCCCCACATGCCAAGGTTTTAGGTGTAGTCCTGGACATTGAACTCTCCTTTAAGCACCACGTCCAATCACTGTCTAAATACTTCTGCCTTAACCTCCGCAACAACTCCAAAATATGCCCCTTTCTAACCAATGACACAACAAAGCTCTTAATTCACTCGCTGGTCATCTCTCGCCTTGACTACTACAACTCCCTTCTCATTGGCTTACCTCTATATAGTCAATCACCTCTTCAATCCATCATGAATGTTGCTGCCAGACTCATCTACCTTACCAATCGCTCTGTCTCTACTACCCCTCTCTGTCAATCCTCCACTGGCTTCTGCTCGGACAAAGAATTCAATTCAAAATACTAACAACTACGTACAAAGCCATCCACAACTCTGCCCCCAGCTATATCACTAGCCTAGTCTCTAAATACCAACCTACTCGTTCACTTCGTTCCTCTCAAGATCTTCTGCTCTCTAGCTTCCTCGTCACCTCCTCCCATGCTCGCCTCCAGGACTTTTCCAAAGCCTCTCCAAATCTATGGAATGCCCTACCCCAATCTGTCCGCTTATCTCCTACTATATTAGCTTTTAGACGATCCCTGAAAACCCTTCTTTTCAGAGAAACCTACCCTACCCACACCTAACAACTGTATTTTCATTTTCTCCAACAGCTCAACCCCCACAGTTATTACCTTTTGTTCCCACTTAACTCTCCCTTCTAGATTGTAAGCTCTAATGCCACGTACATACAATCGGACTTTTTGACAGCAAAGGTCCGATGGAACGAGTCCATCGGACAATTCGATCGTGAGAAAACCACTGCTCAAGGTAAGTCCACAAATCCAAGAAAACAGCCCCTCCAGCTATGAGTAAGCACTCTTGGTAGTTTGAAACGCGTTAGCTATTGTGCTTTGCTGTGACCCACTTTTGTGTGATTCTGCTTCACGAATAAAAGGCATTTGAATTTATCTTGGAGTGCGTCTGTCCAGAGTTCTTCAATTATTCAGACAATTCAAACGTGTGTGGGCTCCATCAGACCTTTGCTTGGCAAAAATCCGGCAGACATTAAAAATAGAACATGTTTTAAATTTTCCCACAGGAACTCTGCCAGACCGAGAAATCCATTCGTGTGTATGCTAGTCCGATGGACAAAAAAAAATTGCTAGGGCAGCTATTGGCTACTGGCTATGAACTTCCTTATTCTAGTCCAGTCGTACGTCATCACGATCGAATCCGTCGGACTTTGGTGCGATTGTGTGTGGCCAAGTCCGTTCATTCGGAATGTCCGTAGGAACTCTGCCAAAAGTCTGTCGGAACGACCGTCGGACCTACTCCGTCAAAAAGTCTGCTCATGTGTACGCAGCATTACAAGCAGGGCCCTCTGATCCCTCCTGTATTGATTTGTATTGTAAGTGTACTGTCTGCCCTCATGTTGTAAAGCGCTGTTGGCACTATATAAATCCTGTATAATAATAATAATAATTCAGCAGAGTGAATGGACTGAATTGAAAACACATCCAATTATCTTGTGAGTCCCAAATCAAACAGATGCCAATCCCAAGGTGAAGACACCACCATGCTAAAAAGTAATTGGCTGCTTACCAGACCCACATAGGTCACAAACGTGTGCGCCGATCCACAGCTTAGGAATGCATTCCTCTGTCTACCAAATCTCAGAGATTCACAATGGACAACAGCTCCCAGCAGACCCGGATGGATGAGTAAGCATGGACACTCATCTGTGGCTGAATATAATGCACAAAAATATTGCCCAATGTGAATACAATAGGTAAATTGGAAACAAGTGTGTGGTCTAGACTGACCTGTTACACATGTGGATAAGCAAAATTTCTTAAAACTGTACGTGCATAATCAAAAAATATAAACCAGGCAATTCAAACACAACGTGTATATAATCTAAAAAGGGAAAACAAAACAACAAGATAGTAAATATATCAGCAGTATCTCTCAGGTTCCAAATAGTGCAGACCGTGCTCTCTGACATTACAATTAGCTCCTCCCAACACATTTAGAGATCCCCAAATGTGTTGGAAGGAGCCAGTTGTAATGTCAGATAGCACGGTCCGCACCGCAGTCGATTGTGCCACAATTTTGTGCTGCAACATTTTTTAAGTGCCTTTTGGAAATAAATTGATGTTTTATCAAAAGATAATGCACTATTAGTCTTCCTCCAATTTTTTATCATCCATCATGAGCTGTTAACTGAGGATCCACTTGAGCCCTTCGAGTTAGGTATAGAGATATCCATTTAATCACCCGCAGATGAGCGTCCATGCTTACTGCTGCTGGGAGCTGTTGTCCATTGTGAATCTCTGAGATTTGGTAGAGGAATGCATCCCTATGCTGTGGATCAGCACACGCACTTGTGACTTATGTGGGTCTGGTAAGCAAGCCAATTTTATTACTTTTGAGCAAGGTGGTGTCTTCATACTAAAGAGTCCACACACCTTGGGATCAGCGTCTGTTCAATTTGGGACTCACAATGTAATTGGATGTGTTTTCAATTCAGTCCATTCACTGAATTTGATTTGCTTTCAAATAGACTATTTGGAACCTGAGAGACTGCTGATATATTTACTTGTCTATTTTTGTTTTCCTTTTTAGATTATATACATGTTGTGTTTGAATTGCACGGTTTATATTTTTTGATTATGCACATACAGTTTTAGTATATTTTGCTTATCCACAAGATTACAGGTCAGTCTGGACCACACACCCTTGTTGTCAATTGTATTCACATTGGGCAAGATTATTGTGCATTATATTTTATATTACTGTGGATTTCCCCACCCTTTACATAGAATCAATGCACCTTTACACTATCAACCACTTTCCATTTCTTGTAATCTGGGTTTTTCAGGTTCAGCAGACTTAATTAATTGAATTGTGAGCGCTTCCCTTCACCTACACACAAAAATAAAAAAAAAATAAAAAAAATTGGAGGTCCCCCCAAAATTCATACCAGACCTTTATCCGAGCATGCAGCTTGGCAGGTCAGGATGGGAGGGCAGGCGAGTGCCCCTCCATCCTGAACCATACCAGGCCACATGCCCTCAACAAGGGGAGGGTGCTTTGGGGTGCCCACAAGGGCCTCTTCCCGAAACAGCCCTGGCCGGTGGTTGTCGGTGTCTGCAGGCGGGGGGGGGCTTATCAGAATCTTGATGTTGGAAGGCAACATGGTTTAATATCATATTTCCGGAGTTTTACTTTAAGTTGAAAGTTGATCCAGCAGGATGTTGAATCAGGCCCCTGCGAGGGGGTAAAGCTTGGCTCTAGACCAACTGGTGTGATAAAGATTGGAATGCTTGATTAACACATCTACAGACAAGCTTCTAAGAGAACGGCTGCCAAGATGATTGATGAGGTGGGCTACATAAGATCAAAGGGCAGCAGTCACTGAAGATGACAGGTCACATAGCGATGATACATGGACGAATGCTGCCCCTAGAGGCCAATACAGCAGGACAGACAGAAAAAAAATATTTTAAGAAGGACTGCCTCTTAACTACTTTGATTCATCAGAAACCTAGATGGTCTAGCATTGGGGTTGGGTCTGGATGGTGTATCAATGGAGTTTAAAAGTGTTGACCAAGAGGAAAAACTCTCTCTTGCCATTTTGAGCCCAGCTGATGAGACAATATCTAGAGAATGACCTTTTGTAACGTATCATTCATGTTTTTGTATTTCATATGCTCTGTAATATTTTCCTTTAGTGTTTTTATGTTAGCATTTCCTATTTTCTTGGGAAATAAATAAGACGTTGTTTTATTAAGCAGTGTGTTTATTTTCATAGCTAAATTCAATCCGACGGACTCAATTCCTATCAGGAAAAACCGTTCGTCTGTATGCTGGTCCGACAGACCAAATACGATGCAAGGGAGGCTATTGGCTACTGGCTATTGAACTTCCTTTTTTAGTCCCGTCTTATGTAATCACGTTCAAAACTAACGGACTTTCGAACAGACTTAGTCTGTGTGTGGGCAAGTCCGTTTGTCCGGAAGGTCCGTCGGAACTCCGCCAAAAGTCAGTCGGGAAGACCATCGGGCCTAGTCTGCTGGAAAGGCATTAGAGGAATGCGTGGTTCCCTCCGTCCAGTCTACGTCTGGATAATTAAAATCCCCCATTATAATAACACTTCCCATCCTTGCTGCTAATCTAATTTGTGATAGGAGATCTGTCTCCCCTTCCTCCCTCAGGTTAGGGGGCCTATAGCATATTTCCAGTATTATTTTCCCCTTAGCTTCTTCCTTTTGGAGCTCTACCCATAAGGATTCCACCTCGGATTCCACGGTGTGAAGGGACCACCAACACTGGGAGCGCAATTTTTCCACACTTGTTACTTCTATCCAAAGTCTGTAAAACAGACACAAGAATTTATCCAAAAACATCTAATCTTGTACTGAGGGCACTAAATTGTGGCCTCGTCATACATACTGGTTCCCCAAGCCGTTTTTTTATAAAATAGAGAAAGCTTGCAGGGAAAATGTCATTTTTTTTGCCTTTACAAATGCCATTTTTGCTGCAGCAGGTTCTATACACGATACAGATGCTCCATTTTACAGGCAGACTAAGTGACCCCCAAGTAATTATATTTTAAATAATTTTTCATTTTTATTTCACTTTAAAGCATCAGTAAATCACTGCTCATTTAAAAATGATGTTTTTGTTACACAATTTTTATTCCCAAGGGCAGTACCCAGACCCCCATACCCATTGCATGCCAAATAACTTGCATCTAAGCCTTCAAAATTAGCAGTTTTTATTTTTCCAGTTTGGATCTTATAGACTTCAATAGGGTTCGTTATTCGGCTCTGAATTTTTGCGATGTTCTGGCACAAACCGAATGGGGGGGGGGTGCGTTTGTCCCATCTCTAGTAGCTAACAGTCTCTGGTAGAAGAGCAATAGCCCCTTACGGACTAGGAACTCTCAGTCCCTTAACCACTTCAGCCCCATAAGGATTTGCCCCCTTCCTGACCAGAATACTTTTTGTGACGATTCGCCACTGCACCGCTTTAACTGACAAATGTGCAGTTGTGCTATGTTGCACCCAAACAAAATTTACTGGTTTGCGCAAAAGTTAAAGCGTCTACAAAATAGGGGATAGATTTATGGCATTTTAATTTTTTTTTTAAATTAGTAATGGTGGCGATCTGCAATTTTTATGTGACTGCGACATTATGGTGGACACATCGGACACTTTTGACACCATTTTGGGACCATTGTCATTTATACAGTGATCAGTGCGGGACCCGCGGGCAAGGTCCGGGGGGGGGGGGCGGTCTCAGCACACTACTATCTTTCAGAGAGACCAGTTACATGTGGCAGTCTCTCCCCTTGTAAGTCCCTGCATCCTGCTGTAGTACTCACACTGTCCTCCTTGCTCCAGCTGCCTCCCCAGGAAGATTCCTTCCAAGTTTCTCCTATTGTCAGGATCCTCCCAGGCCAGCACCTCCCCCCTCCCCAGACTAAGAGGTTTGCCTTAAGGGCCACCGACAGTCCCTTCAGCACTCCATTTCCATCTTTCATCCGACTCTCCTCCCAGCATCACTCATTCAGTCTGGTGATTGGCTAAGCACCCCTAAATATGCAGAACAATCCTCCTGGCCCCTGCCCTCCAGAAGTTTCTCCAAGACCCAGGGGGAGAAACCAGAGAATTGTCTGCATGAGTCATGCTGCCCTGAACTTTAATAACCCTGACCCAGATTAAGGCTCACAGGGTTTAAACATGAGCCAGAATATGGTTTACCTACACTTCCACTAGTAACAACCACCACTGGAGGGTGCTACATATAGAAACTCTATGAATAGGCTCCTTTGGGAAAATGAAATGCATTCATAAATATTGTACTAAGTAAACTTTTTGATTTAAAAAAAAAACTTCCATTGGCTCTCTTTGCCCTTTTTGAGGATTTGTGTGTAGAATTGTGTTTAAAGTATTATTGACATTATTTTCTTTAAATTATTTATCCTGTAGCAATCAATGTGAATCTATCTTGTACTGGTCTGACATCAGCAGAGCCAACTCTGATTTTTGATGTGGGTTACTGCACTTTAAATATATAAGAATAAGACCTAATAATCTAAACACGGTCGTAATTGTCCAATGTGTCTGTGAGCTGTGGCTATAATGTGCTTAGCGGTTATCTACATGTTATCTCTTTGGCTGTGCCGTGTGGTAGATAGAATAGATGGAGCAATCTAGTTCTGATAGGCAATTTACTTAGCAAAAGCTTTTATAGAATCTGTGTGCTTTATAAATTGATAAACTTTGCACTTGTGATTTAGATGTGTAAACTTGACTTTTAAACTAATCAGTAACATGTTCATCTAACGCTCCTTTTTTGAGTGATATCAAGTCCAAGCAATTGATTTTAATATTTTAAAAATGTATTGTGCTTAATTAGTCCCAGTAACAATCCTACTGCTAGCCATAAATATAAGCAACTTGAGCCTTATTCCAGGAAGATTTAATGTTTTTTCTATATTAGGCATCACTAAATTGCGGACTGAGGCTCGGGTCCAGACCCAATGTCCTATCTGGAACAATGCTGTACTGCCATTTAGGAGCAGTTCTGCCCATGTTAAATGTTTGCCACACTTGAGAAAAAACCTATTTGATCAAGGAAAATCACCATCTTTTTAGGAGGGTCCGTAATACTTTAGACAATTCTATCCTTCAATATTGGTGGGCATCTGTAAATAAACTTGGGGCGTGTTGATCTTGTTTTAGCCAATGTCGGATCTCTGAGAAAAATAGGCCAGTGAGTTTTTATAATTTTTTTTCTATTTGGTGCCTATTGAATTCAGTACAGAAGGTAAGATCATATTTTTCATAATTTTTTGGTTTTGGGGTGAGTAATAGTTTCCTATCCATCGATCCTGCTTCTCTTTGTGTACTAATAAGCTATTGGTGTTTATATCCCTTTTGTTCAAACCTGTCCAGCAACATATTGGATTGTATTTTATAGTCCTCTGAAAGTTCACAGTTTTGTTTTACCTTCATGAACTGGCCTTTAGGTATACCTGAAATCCATTTTGGATGATGGCCGCTACAGGTGGGAATGTAGCTGTTCCTATCTGTATTTTTAAAGAATGTGCGAGTATATATGCTATTGGAATATTTCTGAATCCAAATAATTAACCTTCTCTATACTGTAACTTGCTGTGAAGGAAATATTGTATTTATTAATATTAATGTGTTGTAAGAATTATTTTAAAGTATTCTCATTGCCCTCCCAGATAAGAAAAACGTCATCGATAAACCTTCTATTTGTTATTAATCCTGGGATATTTCTATCATATTCTCCCCCTCCATTAGTACAGACCCCCCAGAACAAACCACCCCCTCCATTAGTACAGACCCCCCAGAACAAACCACCCCCTTCCATATGATATAGCTGTGACCAGCAGCATAGACCAACCTTATCAGCAAGCCCCCCCTCACAACACCTCACCCCGGGCGGCAGAGGACATTTCCCCCCAATCTCAAGCCAACACCCCCGTCCGTTACCGCACCAGATTGGGCAGCTCAGGTAAGCAGCTGGAGAGGAGAGGACAGTGTGCAGCTGCACTGCCCGGGTGGAGGAGAGCAGATCAAGACAGGCTTGGGCAGGAGTGAGAGACAGAGGAGGAGGACACATGGCAAGCACGGCTGTGCTGCTGGAGGTGTGTCCCGGTTGAAGAAAAATAAAACTGCCAAAAGGGAGCAGGCTTTCATCACCCTCGGTATGGTGTCACCCCTGTAGCGGATGGATCCCGGTGCGTACCGCACCCCCGCCTAGCAGCGCTACTGAGGTACAGGTGCCCATGTGATCTCAACGCTTGGTGAGGAGGTGAGTGGAACATTCCTCACCAGAGCTGGAACTGCAGACAAGGCAGACCACAGTTCTGTCAGACAAGAAGAAAGAGTTCAAGCTCCATATAACAAAAAAGGTACGTTATTTGATACACCAAGATCGAGATGACCAAACATTAGTCCTATAACATTTGCTTTTTGAGCTGTTTTAAAACTCCAACATGGTTTACTGTAATTCTCAACACTTTACCTAATGAATCACTAAATGTAATCATATCAGTGTTATCAATGAGGCACAGTTCACACTTTGCTCCCAGGAACAGGTCAAACTGCTGAACTTGTTAAGTGTTCATGTGTTTTTTTTCTCCCATACAAAATGCCTCTAGAATATCCTTTATGGCTCCATTTACACAGCAAGAAAGATTCATTTAAAAATTGAAATAAAAATATATTTTTAAAAAAGGTAGTATTTATCATGTAAACGGATTGTGTTTTTTTGTGGCAGCGTCAATATTGGGCTCCTTTCATGAAGCGGTATTCTCCTCTTTAAAATTTGCAGTAAAATAGCTCATAGCATTTTTCAAAAATGATTTGCAAGTCACAAAAAAAAAGATACTAAAATATTGCATGCAATATTTCACAGAAATATGCAGTATTTATCTCATGAAACCATGCAGTATTTTATCTTATGCAATATCCATTGGGATGGATACAGTGGAGAAGAATTAGAACTCCTAATGCCCCGTACACACGAGCGGACTTAAGTCCGACAGACTTCCAAAGGAGTTCCGTCGGAGTTCTGCTGGAATTCCGACGGAGTTCTGACAGACTTTTCGGCCGAACGGACTTGGCCACACACAATCACACTAAACTCCGACGGATTCGAACGTGATGACGTACGACCCGACTCGAATAAGGAAGTTCATAGCCAGTAGCCAATAGCTGCCCTAGCGTCGGTTTTAGTCCGTCGGAGTAGCATACACACGAGCGGAGTTTTCGAAGGGGACCGGGTCCGGCGGAGTTCCTTCGGGAAAATTTGAAGCATGTTCCATATTCTAAAGTCCGTCAGACTTTGGTGAATCAAAAGTCCGTTGCAGCCCACACACGATCGGATAGTCTGACGGACTCGGTCCTTCGGACTTTGGATGTTGAAAAGTCCGCTCGTGTGTACGCGGCATAACAGTTTTTAATGCTAATTAAGAGGTAAAATGGTTTAAAGCGTAGAAATATGCCAACTCACTAAGTCAGTGTGATCCCTGCAGTATATGTATTAATAAAAAAGAAAAGAGGTGACTAGAATACCGGCAAAAGGGAATCTGCTTTCACAGGACACATGGTGTACCCAAAACAACTAAATTCAATTAAGTAAATACAAAATATCTTTAACAATTTCAAATATTGAGTGAAAATACAGTAAAACCTTGGATTGCGAGTAACGCGGTTTACGAGCGTTTTGCAATACAGGCTATTTTATTTATTTTTTTAAAAGCTGACTCAATTTGCAAGCCTTGTCTTGCAAAAAGAGCAGGATTGAAGCCTCTGGGGTGTGCAGTACTGCATTTGGCCAGAAGTGGGGAGGCACCGGAGACCACTCGGAGATGTTTAGAGACCACTTAGTTCCCGAGCGTCTGAGGGTCTCAGTTGCCCCCCCACCTCTGGCCACATGCGGTACTGCATACACGAGTAGTTACACTCACTTTGATATACAAGTTCTTTTGTATTCCAAGCATGCTTCTGGAACAAATGATGCTCATGTAAAATATTACATATATATAAATATCCTTCTTCCACTAATAAAAAATACAAAGTCCTCTGGAGGAACCCTGGTTGAGAAACCCTGCTTTAAAGTAATTTTTGCTGTGATATTTGGCAAAGTCATTGCTATATCTTTGGACAGGTCTGTTTTCGTATTAGAGAATAGCCATGGTCATTCTCTAATGTTCTTGAAAGTGTCACTTTGGTATTATTATTTGGTATATTTTGATGGTATCCATCTGTCAAACCTTCAATGATGACACCCCTCTCCTAACAGCTCAGGCTCCACGGCTTTGTAAGAATACTTCTCTATTCATAATCCCATTCTGTCTTGCGAATATTTGAGCCAAAGATATCTCTAAAAATAATTTTGAAAAAGTAAAGTATTCCCACTACATATGACATACAGTATGTTCTAACAAGATATTATACCATTGTGATATGCATGTACATTGTATTATGTTTGGAGTGATTGGAGGTTTTTTTTTATGCAGCAAATGATGGATATGCTTGTATATACACAAAAAAAAAAGGTTACCAAAAATCAGGCGAAATAACCAGAGAAAATAGATTTTTTTTCGCTACATGTAATGGGGTGGATTTACTAAGGGCACATAGACTGAGGACTTTACAAGAGCAGTTGCTCCAAAGCTGAGTAAATGAGGGGGAACTCTGCTGACTTTCACCATCCAATCATGTGCAAGAAATTTTTTTTTTTTTTTTTTTTTTTTTCCTTGCAAGTGATTGGGTATTCTTTGTAAAGTTTAACCCCTTTTCCATGCAGTATTTACTTACAGTTTTACGAAAAAACTGAATAGTGAATTGACAATTTCAGGTGCACATGTGATATTTCGGCAAAATGTGTCCAGACACCTAAATATCGCGTTGCACTGCTGCCACAGAAACTGCTGGAATACTTGTCCTCTGGGCTTCCCACTGATTATCCTGGAGCCAATTACACAGTATTGCACACACTCTTCCGCTTGTTGTCTCCAATGACCAGTCTAGGGGATTCGTTTTTAGGTTTTATTTGGAGAACTAGGAAAGGAGAAGGGAAATAGTAGGATACTCCAAATTAACTGATATTGGAAAGAACACACTGCTGACAAGAGCAAGAAGGGTGCTGCTCACCCCTATAAATCGAAAAAATAAAACAAATTCCCCCACCAACGGGGTTTTTAGGCAGCAATAAACAATAAGCGTAGCATAATATAAAAAAAGATTATTTTATTGTATGGTAAAAACATGAGCTTCACCCAGGTATTTAAAACAAAAAATAGATAGAACCAAGCTTTTGTATACAAAAAATACAATAACATCAATGGGCATACACTAAGCAGACCTAACTATAAATATACTGTATAAAATTAGTAACAGCAAAAAAATACCCAGGTTCATGCTTAGACGTCCCTCACAAATTAAAGAAGGTACATGGTCCATACATCTCGCCAGTGGGGTGAGGGTCGGAAGCCCAGAGGCGCGGCTCACCGCTCGTGAGCCGCGCCTCTGGGCTTCCGACCCTCACCCCACTGCTGGACTCTGTGGCGAGATGTATGGACCATGTACCTTCTTTAATTTGTGAGGGACGTCTAAGCATGAACCTGGGTAAACTCCACCATTAAGCATTATAATTTACGTGAACCTCTCGGCAATACTATATTGGGTAACTACACTAACAAATTTAGAATATTTTTAATATTAATACTATTCGATAGATTTATTAAGTTTTATCTTGTCTCTCTATCAACAGACTATCTCTGAAGAAGACCCTAGTGGTTGAAACGCGTTAGAACTATATTTTTTTGCTGTTACTAATTTTATACAGTATATTTATAGTTAGGTCTGCTTAGTGTATGCCCATTGATGTTATTGTATTTTTTGTATACAAAAGCTTGGTTCTATCTATTTTTTGTTTTAAATACCTGGGTGAAGCTCATGTTTTTACCATACAATAAAATAATCTTTTTTTATATTATGCTACGCTTATTGTTTATTGCTGCCTAAAAACCCCGTTGGTGGGGGAATTTGTTTTATTTTATTTACTCCAAATTAACTATGCACGGATGAGGACAGCTCTCTCTGTATAACTGTAGAAGCAGATGATCTGCATACTTCCCAACAGTCCCGATTTTCCAATGGACAGTCCCGATTTTGGGACCTTCGTCCCGATCGGAGGCCGTTCTGATTAAAATCCTGGGATTTTGCTTTTTGTCCCGGGAAATTGGGAATGTTTTTGGCAGCGCAGCTGCTTCTGGCTCCAAAAAAATACCCGCCGGCACCACCACAAGATTTCTTTTCGGGCTAGCACGTTCTTCCCCCTTGTGTTTAGTGAAGAGGCGAGGGGCCTCCAATCTGTGCAACCAATGAATTAGCGTTATTCTAAAAATAAATGTTCGATAGATGTAGAAAATTAAGATTTTGAAAAAAGTGAAAAAGATCTATGAAAGATGTCCTGTAGTGATGGCCGAACGGTTCGCCCGGCGGTCGTTTCGCGGCGAATTTCCGACTTTCGCCGTCCGCGGGTTCGAACGCCTTTTTCCGTCGTTCGCCCCGGCGGACTTACGTGTTTAATGTATACAAGAACTTTAACCTTTCGTGACACGTTTATCATGTGTTACAGGACAACCAATTGAGACATGACAGCTCATGGACACTTGGACATTCCCCCTAACCTATAAATACACCCGATCCGGTGGCCATTTTACATTCTTTCTTCTGTCACTGTAGGGAAAGGATCCTGTGTGGAGTAGGGACAGAGAAAACGCTAGCTATTTGGTACACAAAAGTTCTTTTCAGGACTGGTATAGGTGTTAGGTCAGCAGCCTGAGTTTCTTTTGTCAGTTTAGATAAAGGGACAGAGCGCTGTATGCTGCTATTTTAGGGACAGCTCAGCCAGATTAGTCTTTCTTCATCATCATCATCATCATCATCATTAGCTGTTACTATCAGGTCCACAAAAGAGCTGTTCCAGCTAATCGTTCCAGCCTACTCTTTTTTGCCAATTTGTATAGGGACAGGCAGGAAGCAGTGTGTCAGGCAGTGAGGATAATTTTAAAGACTTGCTGTTACTATTAGTTCCACAAAGGTTCTTTTCAGGACTGGTATCAGTGGTACGGTAATAGGCTTGTACACGTATAATATTCTTTCTTCCAAATATAGAAAGAATATTATACTTGACTGCTGCCCTTCTGCTGCAGTCTGCTAATCATTCACAACTCACTTGTTCCACAAAAGTTCTTATAAGGACTGGTAACTTGGTCTGTCTAGGGTGCTACGGTACATAGGCTTGGGTGCGGTACAGTCTGCTGTTCTGTAAGGACCGCTATCGGTCCACAATAGATAGGGTTGCCGTGCACTACTGCTGACCGCTGCCCTATACTGCAGCAGTCCTTCAGCGGTATAGGGACTGACGCACAGTCTGCTAAACACTAATACACAACCTGCTTGGTCCACAAAAGTTCTTATAAGGACTGGTAACTTGGTATAGGGTGCTACGGTACATAGGCCTGAGTGCGTTACAGTCTGCTGTTCTGTAAGGACCGCTATCGGTCCACAATACATAGGGTTGCCGTGCACTACTGCTGACCGCTGCCCTATACTGCAGCAGTCCTTCATTGGTATAGGGACTGACGTACAGTCTGCTAATCACTAACACACAACCTGCTTGGTCCACAAAAGTTCTTATAAGGACTGGTAACTTGGTATAGGGTGCTACGGTACATAGGCCTGAGTGCGTTACAGTCTGCTGTTCTGTAAGGACCGCTATCGGTCCACAATACATAGGGTTGCCGTGCACTACTGCTGACCGCTGCCCTATACTGCAGCAGTCCTTCATTGGTATAGGGACTGACGTACAGTCTGCTAATCACTAACACACAACCTGCTTGGTCCACAAAAGTTCTTATAAGGACTGGTAACTTGGTATAGGGTGCTACGGTACATAGGCCTGAGTGCGTTACAGTCTGCTGTTCTGTAAGGACCGCTATCGGTCCACAATACATAGGGTTGCCGTGCACTACTGCTGACCGCTGCCCTATACTGCAGCAGTCCTTCATTGGTATAGGGACTGACGTACAGTCTGCTAATCACTAACACACAACCTGCTTGGTCCACAAAAGTTCTTATAAGGACTGGTAACTTGGTATAGGGTGCTACGGTACATAGGCCTGAGTGCGTTACAGTCTGCTGTTCTGTAAGGACCGCTATCGGTCCACAATACATAGGGTTGCCGTGCACTACTGCTGACCGCTGCCCTATACTGCAGCAGTCCTTCATTGGTATAGGGACTGACGTACAGTCTGCTAATCACTAACACACAACCTGCTTGGTCCACAAAAGTTCTTATAAGGACTGGTAACTTGGTATAGGGTGCTACGGTACATAGGCCTGAGTGCGTTACAGTCTGCTGTTCTGTAAGGACCGCTATCGGTCCACAATACATAGGGTTGCCGTGCACTACTGCTGACCGCTGCCCTATACTGCAGCAGTCCTTCAGCGGTATAGGGACTGACGCACAGTCTGCTAAACACTAACACACAACCTGCTTGGTCCACAAAAGTTCTTATAAGGACTGGTAACTTGGTATAGGGTGCTACGGTACATAGGCCTGAGTGCAGTACAGTCTGCTGTTCTGTAAGGACCGCTATCGGTCCACAATACATAGGGTTGCCGTGCACTACTGCTGACCGCTGCCCTATACTGCAGCAGTCCTTCATTGGTATAGGGACTGACGTACAGTCTGCTAATCACTAACACACAACCTGCTTGGTCCACAAAAGTTCTTATAAGGACTGGTAACTTGGTATAGGGTGCTACGGTACATAGGCCTGAGTGCGTTACAGTCTGCTGTTCTGTAAGGACCGCTATCGGTCCACAATACATAGGGTTGCCGTGCACTACTGCTGACCGCTGCCCTATACTGCAGCAGTCCTTCATTGGTATAGGGACTGACGTACAGTCTGCTAATCACTAACACACAACCTGCTTGGTCCACAAAAGTTTTTATAAGGACTGGTAACTTGGTATAGGGTGCTACGGTACATAGGCCTGAGTGCGTTACAGTCTGCTGTTCTGTAAGGACCGCTATCGGTCCACAATACATAGGGTTGCCGTGCACTACTGCTGACCGCTGCCCTATACTGCAGCAGTCCTTCATTGGTATAGGGACTGACGTACAGTCTGCTAATCACTAACACACAACCTGCTTGGTCCACAAAAGTTCTTATAAGGACTGGTAACTTGGTATAGGGTGCTACGGTACATAGGCCTGAGTGCGTTACAGTCTGCTGTTCTGTAAGGACCGCTATCGGTCCACAATACATAGGGTTGCCGTGCACTACTGCTGACCGCTGCCCTATACTGCAGCAGTCCTTCATTGGTATAGGGACTGACGTACAGTCTGCTAATCACTAACACACAACCTGCTTGGTCCACAAAAGTTTTTATAAGGACTGGTAACTTGGTATAGGGTGCTACGGTACATAGGCCTGAGTGCGTTACAGTCTGCTGTTCTGTAAGGACCGCTATCGGTCCACAATACATAGGGTTGCCGTGCACTACTGCTGACCGCTGCCCTATACTGCAGCAGTCCTTCATTGGTATAGGGACTGACGTACAGTCTGCTAATCACTAACACACAACCTGCTTGGTCCACAAAAGTTTTTATAAGGACTGGTAACTTGGTATAGGGTGCTACGGTACATAGGCCTGAGTGCAGTACAGTCTGCTGTTCTGTAAGGACCGCTATCGGTCCACAATACATAGGGTTGCCGTGCACTACTGCTGACCGCTGCCCTATACTGCAGCAGTCCTTCATTGGTATAGGGACTGACGTACAGTCTGCTAATCACTAACACACAACCTGCTTGGTCCACAAAAGTTTTTATAAGGACTGGTAACTTGGTATAGGGTGCTACGGTACATAGGCCTGAGTGCAGTACAGTCTGCTGTTCTGTAAGGACCGCTATCGGTCCACAATACATAGGGTTGACGTGCACTACTGCTGACCGCTGCCCTATACTGCAGCAGTCCTTCAGCGGTATAGGGACTAAGAGTTTTGTCACAGGGTGATTTAAAAAATGACAGGCAGAGGAAGAGGCAGGCCCTTCCGCAGGGGTGGTAGGGGTAGGGCAGGAGCAACAGCCTTGAGCCAAAGTGGGAAGTTGCAGAAGGTGCGTTCAATTACTTTAAAGGACGCACCAGACTTGGTTGAGTGGCTCACTCAGCCTTATTCTTCTGCACCCTCCTCATCCTCTCGATCTGCACCCTCTTCTTCACTCTCTGCTATGTGCACCCCCAAAGACACTACCACCAACAACACCACCACCACCACATACCTTCCGCTTGAGTGCAAATGGGGGCCTTCATGCTCCAGTGTTTTAATAGGGACCCCCGTATAAAAAGCATGAGGGTCAAGGACCAGTACTGGGTGGCAACGTACTTAGATCCCCGGTACAAACACAAAATGGCGGAAATGTTACCGCCGTCGCAGAGGGCTGTCAGAATGCAGCACTTCCAGGCCTTGCTTCGAGAAATGCTGCATTCTGCTTTTGCGTGCGCTGGCAGAGGAGCAATTCCCACTCCCAGAGAAGGATTTGCGGGTACCAATCCAACAGCGCCTGCAAGAAGAGGCCGGTTTGAAGATGTGTTGGTGACTTCGGATATGAGGTCATTCTTTCAGCCGACCCATCGACAGGTGTCATCCGGATCCAGCATCAGGGAACGCCTAGACCGTCAGGTGTCCGACTACATTGGGTTAACGGCCGATGTGGACGCTCTGAGGAGTGATGAACCCCTAGACTACTGGGTGGGCAGGCTTGACCTCTGGCCAGAGCTTGCCCAATTTGCAATCGAACTGTTGGCTTGCCCCTCATCCAGTGTCCTGTCCGAAAGGACGTTCAGCGCAGCAGGGGGGATTGTGACCGATAAGCGTACTCGCCTAGCTCACGACAGTGTTAACTACCTCACATTTCTAAAAATGAATGAGGCATGGATCTCGGAGGAATTCAACACATGTGATCAGTAGACCATGTATATGTCTATAAACAATTTTTGGAATCAAGCACACAGACCTTCTTAATTCATTTGGCTCACTTCCCTGACCCAAAAAAGCACACCGTACTATATGCCCCTACCCTCCTCTTTGAAGAGGTTGAGCGGTGTCATATTTCTACTGGGGCTGCTTATTATGAGGGGTTCCCACCATCCCTGTGCTGTGCTGACTTCCTCCTGGGTGTTCTTATTATGAGGGGCTCCCACCATCCCTGTGCTGTGCTGACTTCCTCCTGGGGGTTCTTATTATGAGGGGCTCCCACCATCCCTGTGCTGTGCTGACTTCCTCCTGGGGGTTCTTATTATGAGGGGATCACACCATCCCTGTGCTGTGCTGACTTCCTCCTGGGGCTGCTTACGGTGCTGCTGTCAGCGCTGTATGTCACGGAGCTGCTGTCAGCGCTGTATGTCACGGAGCTGCTGTCAGCGCTGTATGTCACGGAGCTGCTGTCAGCGCTGTATGTCACGGTGCTGCTGTCAGCGCTGTATGTCACGGAGCTGCTGTCAGCGCTGTATGTCACGGAGCTGCTGTCAGTGCTGTATGTCACGGAGCTGCTGTCAGCGCTGTATGTCACGGAGCTGCTGTCAGCGCTGTATGTCACGGAGCTGCTGTCAGCGCTGTATGTCACGGTGCTGCTGTCAGCGCTGTATGTCACGGAGCTGCTGTCAGCGCTGTATGTCACGGAGCTGCTGTCAGTGCTGTATGTCACGGAGCTGCTGTCAGCGCTGTATGTCACGGAGCTGCTGTCAGCGCTGTATGTCACGGAGCTGCTGTCAGCGCTGTATGTCACGGTGCTGCTGTCAGCGCTGTATGTCACGGAGCTGCTGTCAGCGCTGTATGTCACGGAGCTGCTGTCAGCGCTGTATGTCACGGAGCTGCTGTCAGCGCTGTATGTCACGGAGCTGCTGTCAGCGCTGTATGTCACGGAGCTGCTGTCAGCGCTGTATGTCACGGTGCTGATGTCAGTGCTCTGTATTACGGTGCTGCTGTCAGTGCTCTGTATCTCCTGCACCCTCTTGTTTGCCTACCCTGGTCCCTGACCTTCCCTCTCCTCCATTGCCTTCATTAGCTCCATAGTCCTGAATTGTCAGAACAATTTCCCAAATAAAAAAAAAATGCTTGTAGTTATCGATCCCAAATTCACCTCATACATGTATTATGCTATTGTCCAGGTGGTGGGACTACGTGCTACCCCCTAATAATTACCCCGTGGCCGCAAATTCGACCTAAAGGTTTGCGAAATTCGCCTCCCATTGAAGTCAATGGAGCCCGCGGCGAACGGTCGTTTTCGCGAACGTTTGTGCCCGTTCGCGTTTCGCGTTCGCGAAACGTCCCGTCGGAAGTTCGTCCATCACTAATGTCCTGCAGCTGAACACTATAACCTTGATAGGGAGCAAAAATACAACATATAGAAACAAGAGTGCAGCGCTGGACAAATATGTGCAAAACTGTGATATTATAAACACATAAACTGTGATAGTAACATTGTGTAATATACAATAAGTAAATATTCAGAGATCACAAAAAAAAAGAAGAAGAAAAGATAGCCACTAAAAATGAAATTCGAAGCTACAATAAACCACAAATTTTTTTTCATAAAGCCTGATATCCAAAAAGAATATAACTTCATTGCAGATGTAGAAATGTGACTTTTACCGCATGTGTTGCCCGTCACCTTAGTGGGATTAAAGGCTTACCAGAGAGCCCTTAAAAAACGCTTAGTAGAATCCTAAATTCGGTAATGAAGTATTAGGTACTTCCTCCAGCAAGCGCCCCACAGACATCCAAAGATATCCCTCTCAGAGACCTCCAAATCCCACTAGGAGCCGCTCCTCAGGAGATTTATAGCCTATATGGGGGGGGGGGGGGTGTCTTCTCAAATGGGAGAGGCAGAAACCCAAACAGGATGGATGGTGGATGGAGAGAAAAAACTAAATCAAAATAATAATCTTTAAAAGGCGAGGACGAAAAAAGAACCTATCACAGTTTTTGCATTTATAATATCACAGTTTTGCACATATTTTTCCAGCGCTGCATTCTTGTTTCCATACAATGAATTATCTTCTCTCTTCACAATTCTCTTGCACACTGCATGGATCGGCCCCTCCCCTCTCCACTGAATACAGGGGAATGATACAGACACATAGAGCTGCCGCCAACCCTCCGTCCCATGGCCTGCTGCCGCGGTTGGAGTTTTTGACAGAACACTGATCTGTGAGAGGCAGACTGGGGACACCTGATGCAAGGAAGGACTCCGCTGTCTAAATCTGTGTTAGTGAGCGCTTCTCCTTTGCTGAGATAATCCATCCACCTCACAGGTGTGGCATATCAAGATCCTGATTAGACAGCATGATTATTGCACAGGTGTGCCTTAGGCTGGCCACAATAAAAGGCCACTCTATAATATGCAGTTTTACTGTATTGGGGGAGTCCAAAAAACAGTCAGTATCTGGTATGACCACCATTTGCCTCACGCAGTGCAGCACATCTTCTTTGCATAAAGTTGATCAGGTTGTTTATTGTGGCCTGTGGAATGTTGGTCACATCCTCTTCAATGGCTATGCAAACTTGCTGGATTCTGGATATTGGCAGGAAGTGGAACACGCTGTCGTATACGTCAATCCAGAGCATCCCAAACATGCTCAATGAGTGACATGTCCAGTGAGTATGCTGGCCATGCAAGAACTGGGATGATTTCAGCTTCCAGGAATTGTGTACAGATCCTTGTAACATGGGGCCGAGCGTTATCATTCCTCAACATGAGGTGATGTTCGTGAGTGAATGGCACAACAATGGGTCTCAGGATCTCATCACAGTATCTCTGTGCATTCAAAATACCATCAATAAAATGCACCTGTGTTCATTGTCCATAACATACTCCTGCCCATACCATAACACCACCACCCACCATGGGCCACTTGATCCACAATGTTGACATCAGCAAACCACTCACCCACACAATGCCATATACAGTGGTGTGAAAAAGTGTTTGCCCCCTTCCTCATTTCCTGTTCCTTTGCATGTTTGTCACACTTAAGTGTTTCGGAACATCAAACCAATTTAAACAATAGTCAAGGACAACACAAGTAAACACAAAATGCAATTTGTAAATGAAGGTGGTTATTATTAAAGGTGAAAAAAAATCCAAACCATCATGGCCCTGTGTGAAAAAGTGATTGCCCCCTAAACCTAATAACTGGTTGGGCCACCCTTAGCAGCAACAACTGCAACCAAGCGTTTGCGATAACGTGCAATGAGGCTTTTACAGCGTCCTGGAGGAATTTTGTCCCACTCATCTTTGCAGAATTGTCCTAATTCAGTTACATTAGAGGGTTTTCGAGCATGAACGGCCTTTTTAAGGTCATACCACAACATCTCAATAGGATTCAGGTCAGGACTTTGGCTAGGCCACTCCAAAGTCTTCATTTTGTTTTTCTTCAGCCATTCGGTGGTGGACTTGCTGGTGTGTTTAGGATCATTGTCCTGCTGCAGAACCCAAGTTCGTTTCAGCTTGAGTACACGAACAGATGGTCAGACATTCTCCTTCAGGATCTCTTGGTAGACAGCAGAATTCATAGTTCCTTTTATCACGGCAAGTCTTCCAGGTCCTGAAGCAGCAAAACAGCCCCAGACCATCACACTACCACCACCATATTTTACTGTTGGTATAATGTTCTTTTTATGAAATGCAGTGTTCCTTCTACGCCAGATATACTTGGACACACACCTTCCAAAGAGTTCCACTTTTGTCTCATCGGTCCACAGAATGTTGTCCCAAAAGTCTTGGAGATCATCAAGATGTGTTGTGGAGAAATTGAGACGAGTTTTGATGTTCTTTTTGCTCAGCAGTGGTTTTCTCCTTGGAACTCTGCCATGCAGGCCATTTTTGCCCAGTCTTTCCCTGATGGTGGAGGCATGAACGCTGACCTTAACTGAGGCAAGTGAGGCCTGCAGTTCCTTGGACGTTGTTGTGGGGTCTTTTGTGACCTCTTGGATGAGTCGTCGCTGCACTCTTGGGGTAATTTTGGGCGGCCGGCCACTCCTGGGAAGGTTCACCACTGTTCCATGTCTTCGCCATTTGTGGATAATGGCTCTCACTGTGGTTCGCTGGATTCCCAAAGCTTTGGAAATGGCTTTATAACCCTTTCCAGACTGATAGATCTCAATTACTTACTTTCTCAATTGTTCCTGAATTTCTTTGGGTCTCGGCATGATGTGTAGCTTTTAAGGATCTTCTGGTGGACCTTACTGTGTCAAGCAGCTCCTATTTAAGTGATGCCTTGATTGTGAACAGGTGTGGCAATAATCAGGCCTGGGTGTGGCTGGAGAAATTGAACTCAGGTGTGGACAACCACAGTTATAATATGTTTTAACAATGGGGGGCAATCACTTTTTCACACAGGGCCATGATGGTTTGGATTTTTTTTCACCTTTAATAATAAACACCTTCATTTACAAATTGCATTTTGTGTTTACTTGTGTTGTCCTTGACTATTGTTTAAATTGGTTTGATGTTCCGAAACACTTAAGTGTGACAAACATGCAAAGGAACAGGAAATGAGGAAGGGGGCAAACACTTTTTCACACCACTGTACATCGTCTGCCATCTGCCCTGTACAGTGAAAACCGGGATTCATCCGTGAAGAAAACACCTCTCCAAAGTGCCAAACGCCATTGAATGTGAGCATTTGCCCACTCAAGTCGGTTACGACAATGAACCGCAGTCAGATCGAGACCCCGATGAGGACAACAAGCATGAAGATGAGCTTCCCTGAGATGGTTTCTGACAGTTTGTGCAGAAATTCCTTGGTTATGCAAACCAATTGTCGCAGCAGCTTTCCGGGTGGCTGGTCTCAGACGATCTTGGAGGTGCAGTTGCTGGATATGGAGTTCCTGGGCTGGTGTGGTTACACGTGGTCTGCGGTTGTGAGGCCAGTTGGACATACTGCCAAATTCTCTGAAACGCCATTGGAGACGGCTTATAGTAGACAAATGAACATTCAATTCAAGGGCAACCGCTCTTGTGGACATTCCTGCAGTCAGCATGCCAATTGCACGCTCCCTCAAAACTTTGACATCTGTGGCATTGTGCTGTGTGAAAAAAACTGCACATTTTAGAGTGGTCTTTTACTGTGGTCAGCCTAAGGCAAAGTATCTCAGCAAAGGAGCAGTGCTCACTAACAGATTTGTGAACAATATTTGAGAGAAATAGGCCTTTTGTTTACATAGAAAAAGTCATAGATCTTTGCGTTCAGCTCATGATAAATAGGGGCAAACATAAAAGTGTTGAGTTTATAATTTCACTCAGTGTATATTGTTACAAATCCTATGGGGATCAATTTTTATTGTTCGCAGACGTTTCCATCATTCTGTACATTTATGAGCAGTTCCTAAGCTTAACTGTACACGAAAGGCCGCGCTTATGGAGCAGGTCACAGTCACACAGGGATATATGTGAATGCCTGTATCTCCCCCTGACTCTATTGATAATGTGTTACTAGTTGCAGTATTTTATGAGGTATAGCAGTGTAGAAAATACATATATAAAAGTTGGACCTATTTATATTAGTCACTATGAGGTTGCTGCCTCCCTAAGAACACAATCTGAAACCCAGGTTATGTTTAAAAGTTAAATGGTAATGAAGGGCTGATGGCGCTACCTCAAACCTATTGTTTTGTGTTTATATCCAACTAATTCTTTCTATTATTCCAAATTCAACCATGTGCCACTACAAATCAGTTATATTCCTTACCCTAAAAAAGGTGAGCGCGCACAGTTCTTCACTAACGTGATCGAACACTCAGTCAGAATCCCTAAAAAACACCCACACTACATGTAAAATCCAAGGATCCCAAACAATATTCAAAATAATTTTGTGATAGTAATTTTTGTGATCCCAAAAAATATTAGTATACTACACAGCCGACTACCACACACAGTGTGCAAGACCCCTATTCGGGGGAGAGTTTACACTTATAATCGCACTGCGTTTGTGCAGTTCCTGTGCAATTGCTATCACTGTGCACTATTTATATTACCACTATAATACCCCGTGGATGGAAAAAATATATATTACAATGAAAGAACAAAAACCACCGAGACCATGAAAAATACAAAAAATAAGACAATAAAAAATATAAAAATAGAAAAGTCAAAGGCAGAAAAATAAAAAAATAATAAATAAATGTGCGGGGTGATTCCTAACCCCCTTGCGAATGTGAAAAATACAAAAACCTGAAAAAAGTGTAAATAGAATCCAAAAAATATCAATAGATTTATGTATCTATATATATAAGGTCCACAAGAAGTCTCTTATCATGTGCTTTCAACCATGCGATTATTCTTTTTCAAATAACAGGAAGGTGACTTTTGTGATTAAGCCTGCTTATTGGTGACTTCCGTGCTCGTTCCCCCTCAAGGGTCCCCACTCACCGAATCCACGCACCCCCTAGGGGGTATATTGCCTGTAATCTGTGCTCCACTAGGTTGAGGATTCTTCTAATTAGCTCTGTCTTCAGCTGGTCTTCCCCAGGGTTTATTGGAAATGATGAGAGAAGGAGGCTTTGTTATCCGCCAATAGGTCCTCAAGAAAGAAAAAATATGCTCATGGTGTAGTATTCTCAATAACTGACCACTTGAGAGAAAGGGAAACGGGCTACAAAAAAGGTTCTTCAAAAATAGGCTTTCCCAAAATAATAGCTTCTGCAATGATTTATATACCTTATTAATATGTATATAGCAGAGGACTAATGATCACTCAAAATATGCTTTATTACAAAAATGTTATATAATTACAAAAAAGAGAGAGAGAGCTTTCGCATATGCTAAAAAACTAGTTTACAGTGCTTAGTGCAAAGAAACGCTTTTTTACAAAAATGTCCCTTTAAACCAGAAATGCGATCTACAGCAATTGCACTATAAGCCTGTAAATTTAGTATATATATATATATATACCAATAATGCATCTCAGAAAAGTTTAACAAAAAATGGCAAAAACAAAAAATAAAATAAAATAAAAACCCGAACAGCAGAAAAATATTAAAAAATAAAAAGTAAAAAATAAAATATATCTTAAAAACAACAGTCCTTTTTAGTGCAAACCAGCGCTATACACAGTTGTATGGAGCCTAAGTACCCAATTCTCTGGGGGGTCCCGTTTGTTTAGGCACTACAGGCTTCCCATACACTGGATGCAAAACTACTTATCTTAATAAAGCAGTATTCCTCCTATGGACGGAGGTTTAAAAGAAATTTTTAGCACCAGCCCGGTTCGCCCATCCGCAAGGGTAATCCCCTATTCGAACGAGTCGGCTGTGTAGTATACTAATATTTTTTGGGATCACAAAAATTACTATCACAAAATTATTTTGAATATTGTTTGGGATCCTTGGATTTTACATGTAGTGTGGGTGTTTTTTAGGGATTCTGACTGAGTGTTCGATCACGTTAGTGAAGAACTGTGCGCGCTCACCTTTTTTAGGGTAAGGAATATAACTGATTTGTAGTGGCACATGGTTGAATTTGGAATAATAGAAAGAATTAGTTGGATATAAACACAAAACAATAGGTTTGAGGTAGCGCCATCAGCCCTTCATTACCATTTAACTTTAGTTCCTAAGCTTGCACAGTTTTGCACAGTGTATTTCAGTGTAGCTCCCTCCTAGATACAGTGCCTTGAAAAAGTATTTACAGTGGTGTGAAAAAGTGTTTGCCCCCTTCCTCATTTCCTGTTCCTTTGCATGTTTGTCACACTTAAGTGTTTCGGAACATCAAACCAATTTAAACAATAGTCAAGGACAACACAAGTAAACACAAAATGCAATTTGTAAATGAAGGTGTTTATTATTAAAGGTGAAAAAAAATCCAAACCATCATGGCCCTGTGTGAAAAAGTGATTGCCCCCCTTGTTAAAACATACTATAACTGTGGTTGTCCACACCTGAGTTCAATTTCTCTAGCCACACCCAGGCCTGATTATTGCCACACCTGTTCACAATCAAGGCATCACTTAAATAGGAGCTGCTTGACACAGTAAGGTCCACCAGAAGATCCTTAAAAGCTACACATCATGCCGAGACCCAAAGAAATTCAGGAACAATTGAGAAAGAAAGTAATTGAGATCTATCAGTCTGGAAAGGGTTATAAAGCCATTTCCAAAGCTTTGGGAATCCAGCGAACCACAGTGAGAGCCATTATCCACAAATGGCGAAGACATGGAACAGTGGTGAACCTTCCCAGGAGTGGCCGGCCGCCCAAAATTACCCCAAGAGCGCAGCGACGACTCATCCAAGAGGTCACAAAAGACCCCACAACAACGTCCAAGGAACTGCAGGCCTCACTTGCCTCAGTTAAGGTCAGCGTTCATGCCTCCACCATCAGGAAAAGACTGGGCAAAAATGGCCTGCATGGCAGAGTTCCAAGGAGAAAACCACTGCTGAGCAAAAAGAACATCAAAGCTCGTCTCAATTTCTCCACAACACATCTTGATGATCCCCAAGACTTTTGGGACAACATTCTGTGGACCGATGAGACAAAAGTGGAACTCTTTGGAAGGTGTGTGTCCAAGTATATCTGGCGTAGAAGGAACACTGCATTTCATAAAAAGAACATTATACCAACAGTAAAATATGGTGGTGGTAGTGTGATGGTCTGGGGCTGTTTTGCTGCTTCAGGACCTGGAAGACTTGCCGTGATAAAAGGAACTATGAATTCTGCTGTCTACCAAGAGATCCTGAAGGAGAATGTCCGACCATCTGTTCGTGTACTCAAGCTGAAACGAACTTGGGTTCTGCAGCAGGACAATGATCCTAAACACACCAGCAAGTCCACCACCGAATGGCTGAAGAAAAACAAAATGAAGACTTTGGAGTGGCCTAGCCAAAGTCCTGACCTGAATCCTATTGAGATGTTGTGGTATGACCTTAAAAAGGCTGTTCATGCTCGAAAACCCTCTAATGTAACTGAATAAGGACAATTCTGCAAAGATGAGTGGGCCAAAATTCCTCCAGGACGCTGTAAAAGCCTCATTGCACGTTATCGCAAACGCTTGGTTGCAGTTGTTGCTGCTAAGGGTGGCCCAACCAGTTATTAGGTTTAGGGGGCAATCACTTTTTCACACAGGGCCATGATGGTTTGGATTTTTTTTCACCTTTAATAATAACCACCTTCATTTACAAATTGCATTTTGTGTTTACTTGTGTTGTCCTTGACTATTGTTTAAATTGGTTTGATGTTCCGAAACACTTAAGTGTGACAAACATGCAAAGGAAGCAGATATCAAGAAGGGGGATATAAGATCCTTACTAGGTGGTATAGAACACCAAAAATGTTACATCAAATTTACCCCCAGATATCAGAGACATGTTGGAGATGTCATGGAGCAGAAGGAACATTATTACATATATTTTGGGAATGTCCAAAAATTAGAGTGTTCTGGGAGATGGTAGCCGATACTATTGTAAGGATTACAGGAATTGACCTGGGAGATAAACCGGCAACTTTTCTGCTGCTGGACATCCCAATGGCAATAGAAAGATTCAAAAATTCTTTGCTGAGACATTTATTGATAGCAGCAAGGGCATGTATCCCGGTTCTGTGGAAAAAAAGCAACCCTCCAGCTAGAGCACAGTGGTTTCAGAGAATTGCAGAAATCCAACAAATGGAAAATTTAACAATGACAATGAGAGATCAAGACGAGAAATATCAGAAGATCTGGGCTCCATATCTAAATTATAGAGAAAGTATGATGTGAAACATTTCGAAATATGATAGAGCAGGCGGGTGGTGGTGGGGGGGGGGGGGGGAGTGAGGGGGGGGATTATAGAGAAAATTCAAACTTTTTTTTTTTTTTTTTTTTTTTTTTTTTTCTCTTGTTTGTATATTTATTTATTTATTTTTCTGGGAGGGAAGGGTGAGGGAGGGGGGAGGATGACATGGAATTGAGGTACGGATTGAAATATTATAAGACTGTTATAGCTGTTAAAGAAGTTGTAGATGTAAAACGAAATGTAATGTGAAATCTATGGAAAGAAAAGATGAAAAAATAAAGAATTTATAAAAAAAAACATGCAAAGGAACAGGAAATGAGGAAGGGGGCAAACACTTTTTCACACCACTGTATACCCTCTGAAGTTTTCCACATTTTGTCATGTTACAACCAAAAACGTAAGTGTATTTTATTGGGATTTTATGTGATAGACCAACACAAAGTGGCACATAATTGTGAAGTGGAAGAAAAATTATAAACAGGTTTCAATTTTTTTTCACAAATAAATATGTGAAAGGTGTGTATTGTATTTCAGCCCCCCCCCCCCCCCCCCGAGTCAATACTTTGTAGAACCACCTTTTGCTGCAATTACAGCTGCAAGACTTTTTGGGGATGTCTCTGCCAACTTTGCACATCTAGAGAATGACATCTTTGCCCATTCTTCCTTGCAAAATAGCTCAATCTCTGTCAGATTGGATGGAGAACGTCTGTGGACACCAATTTTCAAGTTTTGTCACAGATTCTCAATTGGATTTAGGACTGGGCAATTCTAACACATGAATATGCTTTGATCTAAACCAGAGGTCTCCAAACTGTGGCCCGGGAGCCGGATGTGGCCCTTTTCTTGCCTTTATCCTGCCCTTGAGGCACAATTCCTCCCACTGATACAAGACACTATTCTGCCAACTGACAACAATGGGGCACTATTACTTCCAATGATACCACAGAGGGGGCACTATTCTCCCTGCTAATACCAAATGCTAATACTCCAACTGATGCCAGGAAAAATTGCGCTCCCGCTGGTCACAGTCCGCCCCCCCCCCCCCCCAAAGTCTGAGGCGCAATAAACTGGCCCTTTGTTTAAAAAGTTTGGAGATCCCTTATCTAAACCATTCCATTTTGCTCTGGCTGTATGTTTAGGGTCGTTGTCCTGCCGGAAGGTGAACCTCCGCCCCATTCTCAAGTCTTTTGCAGACTCTAACACCGGCCAACTATTGGCATGTGGGTACTAGGCTTAACTTTTCCCTTCTCTGTGCACCAGGGAATGCTAGGTGGTGCCACACAGACAGAGCAGAGCCAGACTCAGTGGGAGATAATACCATAACAGCACAAAGACAGTAAAGCTGGCCATAGACCGATAGAAATTTGGCCAGTTCAGCAAACACCAGCCAAATTTTGATTAGCATTTGTCCATCCCTGCCCGACAGAAGTTGGTTGTTTGATCCCTTCTTCTGAAGGAATAAGCTGTAAAACTTTTGTCCATCAGTGACTGCAGTTTATCAGCTGTAGCCGCTGATCAGTGTATTCTGACAGAGTCCCATGTATGACCAACCTAACGAAAGATAGTATCCTAAACAGGATCACTTTTTTTGTTTAAATAAAGTTTTTCTCTTACATGGTGCATAGCCTGACTCTTTTTAAACTTTACCATGGACTTGGGCACATTGAAAAGGTGGCTTAGCCGCCACAGTTTTACTGTAATGACTACAACTGCAGGTGCCGTGTAGTGCATGTAGTCCAACTTATAAATCCACCAGTAAGGGTAACGATGCTGCAACTGAATTGAGTAATCCTAGAGAAGGAAATACCTGTGGAAACACCTTGCTGGTAGGATCACCAGGTTTTTTCCACTAAAAGCTGGAAATATAAGACGAAAGGTTAATTTTTTGTTGACATGTGTAACAACATTTTTGGTTTAAGGGCCCATTCACAGCAGGTGCGCTAGGCAACAATTCCAGCTCAGTTCCACCCTCACTTTGTGCAATTTCAATAAAGTTCATTTTCAAAAAACGGAAAAAACAAAGAGTGTGATGCACTGGAATCGACACATCAGTACTACTTTGTTCCTATCGAGCACCATAACATAACCAGCCAGGCATAAAAAAAAGTGCCAAAGAATGACATGGGGTGGCATAGTGGTGTCGGGGTAAGCGCTCTTGCCTAAAAAAAGATTGCTGGTTCGAAACCCAACCATGACACAACCTGCCTGGAGTTTGCATGTACTCCCTGTGGGTTTCCTCCGGGTACTCCAGTTTCCTCCCACACTTCAAAGACATGTTGGTACATTAATTGGCTTCTGTCTAAATTGGCCCTAGTATATGAATGTGATTTTGGGACCTTAAATTGTAAGCTCCTTGAGGGTAGGGACTGAATGTACAATGTATATGTAAAGCACTGCATAAATTGATGACGCTATATAAGTACCTTAAATAAAATAAATGAGACAAGAAAGTAGGCAAAAGTGGTTTCAGTAGTAACCATTGTGAGGTGCCTTAACAGAGTTTGAGCCTAATCAGAGAATGCCTTGTTTTAACTGAAAAAAAGAAAAGGTTCTATCTCTTCCTTATTTTCCTCCACATTAGCTCATTATTAAACGCATAGGACCATATTGTACACCATTAAAATAATTGCTATATTACAGATATTAAAAGCACTCACATTTAATAGTGCACTCCAGTGTGCACCCACTTGCAGGCATACAAAATAAGCAGCACAGACAATCTACATTAGGAGCCCGATTACGTCTACTGCCTGGTCTCATATAATCCGGCATAATGAAATAATGACGTCACCCACAGCTCCGCCACTGCTTATTTTGTATGCTGGTTAGTGGGCGCACTCTGGATGAAGGAGCACAGGGGGCTAATTTTCATTTCAGCATTATCAGTCTGAGGGGAGAGGAGTGATAGATGTATTAGCAGATTTAAAAACAGTAACAAACTGAAGCTGAACTCCAGCTAATACTTTATAATCAGTTACAGCAAACGGTTATTTCCTTTTGGGATAAAGGTTTTACAGAAATAAATAAAAACTGTTAAATTGTAAGCACCCCTGCCAGTGTTAAATGGTCTGGCTTATCCCTATAACTGCAAGAGGGTTTCTCTGTTGAAAAACAACAGACTTACTGGCTGGATCACCAGATGAAAATAGAAGAAAGAAAGCCTAAAAAAGGATACTAAAGCAGGCATGACATCTAAGAACTGGTAAGCTGCAATAAAATAAATGGGGTTTAACTAAATCATTTTGGTTTATATAACTAAAGGTACTGGCAGCTTTAATATTTAGAAGGAAAAATAAGTGAGTAGCGCAGATTTTTATTTGGATGTAATCACTGTACTAGTACCCATTACCATGATGATTCTTCCCAAACTACCCCACAGGTACGAAAATGCATACTTACATTGTTCTAAGCTGGACTAATGTAGGTAAAGAATAGAGATCATACCCAAAGTTCAAATTTAGTGTTGAAAATATTTTTATTAAGACATGTCAAGTAAAAACAATAAACAGTAACCATCATGAGGCATATACAGACAGGAACAGTAACAGAGGTACAAATACAAGAGATCGGCTAACGACATTCGGCCACAGCCGGTCTCTGACAGGAAGCTTGGAGGATAGAAAAGACGGCCTGTGCTCCGGTCCCTAAGGTCACAGTAGGGAGAAGCACCCATGGGTTACTACATGACGCAGATTTTAGAAAAGAACATAAAAAGGAAAAGATAAAAAGGAAGAGAGAAGAGAAAAGAGCAAAGTAAAGAGGAGCAAGGCAGTATAGGGGAAAGCTAAATAGCAAGAGGAGAGGAAGGGAAAGAGGGAGGAAGGGGGGGAGGGGGAAGGAATTGGAAAGGGGGGGTAGGGTAAGGGAGAGCCCACAGCGTCCTCATGCGTTTAAGATTTGGTTCATTAAAGTGTCAGAAGAAGAGAAGCGGAGCCAGATCGACCACTGAGAAACAAATTTGGCGTAAGTGTCATTGTCCACTGCCAACATCTCCTCCATTCTCACGGTGTCATTCATAATCGATACCCACCGTGACAATGGGGGGGTGGTCGTCGTCCTCCAATAGGCAGGTATCAGTTGCCCAGCGGAGGACATAAAAAAGCGTAGCAACCTTTGTTTCTGCGATTTAATAGACCCTGGCAGAATAGAGAGTAATGCAATTTTTGGAGAAATAGGAACCGGGGTATCAGCCAAGAGATTATAGCAGTCAAAAACCTGTGTCCAGAAGGGGCGGATCCTCTCACAGTCCCACCAGACATGCATGTAAGTTCCGACTGAAGCTTCACAGCGCCAGCAGGTGGCCGGGGTAGACGGGAAGATCCTATGTAAAGTAGCAGGGTCCCTGTACCACCTGGACAATAGCTTGTAGTTCTTTTCTTGGGAGTAGCAGGAGATTGTCGACTTGTGTGTGAAATGAAAAGAGGTATTCCATTCCGGCACAGAGATGTCTTCACCCAAATCCGCAGACCACAGCCTGGTGTAATGTGGGAGTTGAGCATGTGCTAAAGTCTGTAGCAGGTTGTATAAGGAGGACAGTAAGTGTTTGGGAGTTTCTGGAAGCGAACACAGTTCCTCGAAATTGGTAAGCTTGCGATGTATCTGAGAGGAGGAGTGTAGTCGTTTGGCAAATGCGGACACATGTAGGACCGTGAGCCAATCTCCAGAGTCTGTCACGGAGACCGGGGTCCCCTGAGAGGGGTGCACAAAGGTACGGGCCTGCGGCCAATCTGTGCGTTTAAAAGGTCCTAGGGAGGTTGCCCCTACACTTTGTGGCAAAGCAGGATGGTCAAAGAGGGACGTCAAGGGGCCCGGGTCCGAGGAGAGAGTGGAGTTTAGTCCCGTCCTGTACCACATCGTCAGGGAAGCCAAAGTCAGAGGGGACAAGGAGGTCATATGAGAGTAGGCCAGGTTATAACCCCATGGAAGGGCTCGGAGATCTACAGGAGAAAGGTCCTGTTCAACAGACACCGAGGCCTTGCAGGAAGGGCGAGAGAACCACTCAATGATGCGAGTCAAATGAGCGGCCTTATGGTAAATCTCAAAGTCAGGGAGGCCTGTGCCTCCCAGAGTCTTCGGGATCGTCAGTAGTTTAAATTTAACCCTGGGGAGGCCCCGGTTCCACAAGAATCTGATTGCCAGCGAGCGTAGGGAGATAAAAAATGATTTGGGGACGTGGATGGGTATTGTTTGAGATAAATATAGGAACTTGGGTAGAGTGTCCATCTTCAGGATATTAATACGTCCGAACCAGGGCAAGGGAGATCCCCCCCACTCCTCGAGGTCCTTCCATATACGGTTAAGCAAAGGGATATAATTCAGAGAAAACAAATCAGCTAGGTTGGAGGGGATAATAATCCCCAGGTACGAGATCCCCTTAGCCTGCCATTTAAATGAAAAGTTGGATTGCAGAAGGGACAGCGTGGAGGGGGCAAGGCAGGGCAGGACTTACCATTGGGCTTGACTGGGCTCAAGCCCATGGGCCCCACCCAATAGGGGGCCCTGCCAAGATACATAGCCAAGTGTACCCGGCTCGGCTCATAGTTACTGGGTGTGAATGTGAGCCGAGCCAAGTACACTCGACTACTCTCGGCTTCGTTCGGGACTGCGAGAGGACCCGAGAGCCACCGAGATACACAAGACTCTGTATCTCGGCAGCGCCATTTTTAAACTTCAAGACTGCAATGACAAGCCTGCAAATGACAAGGCTGCAATGACACTGGACAAGGCTGCAGATGGATGGGCAAGGCTGCAGATGGACACTGATAAGGCTGCATTGATGGACATTTAAATGTAAGTTTTTTTTCCTTAAAAATTCCTCCTAAACGTGGGGTGTGTGTTATACGCCAGCACGTGTTATACGCCAATAAATACGGTAATGTATAGAAGGTAAGGCCCGAAAGTGACTCAAGCCCAGGGGCCCCCACCACCCTAAGTCCTGCCCTGGGGCAAGGGATATGTTAAGGGCTTCCGTCTTAGAGATGTTGAGCTTAAAGTTACTGTAGATACCAAAGCGTTGAAACTCACTAAGTAGGGATGGTATGGAAATGTGTGGATTCTGAATATACACTAGGAGGTCCCAAAGTTCAAAGTTAAGATAAATGAAGAATTTTACGCAACATAAGCCAATTTTGCCTTATTTCTTTGCATTCTTTTTTTTCTTTTTTTTTTCTTCTTACTTGAATTCATATAGAATTTTCATTCTTCTTTTTCACACACATAATTTAGTGGAAATTTTGACAGGTTTAAACTATATATTTGTTTTAATGCTATAATATATATATTTTTTTAAATATGCCACAGTATACAAACAAACAAATAAAAAAAAAATATCTCAACAGGTCCAAATGCTTCCTACTAGATTGGACCACCTGGGGGGGCGTGGCCGGATGGAGGTGTGAGTGTGTGAGAGTGGATGCAGACGTGCTGTCCCATCGCTCTCCCTGATGGAAATCTAGTATGAGCACCGAGCACTGAGCCACCCGATGAAACCTGCCGCCTGAGTTGTTTTGTCTGCCCCATCCCTGAATCGAGAGACGGATTGAGTGCCGAGCGGTGACTTGGAGGAACCGAGGGAGATCTCGCCGCTGCTCGGGCTCTCGCGAGGCTTCCGGAGTGGTGGAACGCAGCGTGGAACGCAGCGTGCGGAAGTGGAAGACGGGGAGCCCCATCGCTGACGGAGCTGCTGCGGGATCCCGGCGTGATACCCGGAGTGAAACAGCGATACAGCCCAGAGAGGAAGAAGGGTGTGTTGCGAAGGATTGGACTGGACTTGCCCACAGAAGGTACCTGTGGGGGAGTGAGCGGGGGAGCCCCTGGGACGCTGGTGGCGCTACTGACAGTGTAGTGGCATCTGACTTGAGGGTAGAGGGGTGCTCTCCCCCCCCTTCATCTCCCTTTACAGTACTCACAGCATTGTAGGGTTTCACCCTATTATGGATAGACTGCCAGCCTAGTGGTCTAGGACATTGCATCTTAATACAGATACCAGGGAGGACAGATTGGAGGCTGAGTAATTGGGGGAGAGGACGGTGTTGGTGCTCCCCCCCCCCCTTCTGGCTTCCCCTTTTCCAAACCTCCTTTTTTTTTTTTTTTTTGGGCAAATTCCTCTCCTGGCTGACTTTCTCCTTTGCTTGATTTCACTGTTTTACAACACAAATTCGCAACTATGTTAAGTAAGAGCTCCACCGAAGATATGTCGCATGGCGAGGGGGGCCATAAAATGCGGGCAGCAAAGGAGAAAGCGAATCATATCTCTTCGGCGGCAGCAGCCGCAAAACTTGAATGTTTTGCCCACGCAACCTCACCATCAAAAGGAGGCCACCATCAGTTGGCGGGGCAAATAAAGATGCAGGGTGCAATCTTAGATAGGAGAAGTGCAGGTCAACCAGTATCGGGCTCCGCCACCCCAAGCACCAGGAAAAATGCGAGCAATCTAGGTTCATGGGATGGTAAGGCTGCCTATGGTGGGACTAACCCAGTAGAGCCCCCCGAAACCGTGGATGGCGAACCTACACTGCGGGATATATTTCTGGCGGTAAATGAATGTAAGGACTCAATCAATGAGCCAATTGCTGAGTAACACTGTTGAAAGAACTGCTGCACTTGAAGGTAGATTAAGCTCAGTTGAATATGAGCTACCACCACTACAACAAACATTTTTTGCACTACAGAAACAAATTTCTAAGCAGGCATATAAGCTTGATGGAAAAACAAAAGAAAATAAAACCGCGCTGAAAACCTCAAAAAAAAGGAAACAATTCCTCTTTCTTACTTTATCATGCAAGAGGAAAAAATATCAAGCAAGAAAAAATAAGTCTTTTTCTCAAATGAATATCCCAAAAAAAATTAATCTTAGAAATAAATACAAATAGTCCAAAAATTACAAATGAATGTTTCACAGAATATAAGGCTGCTGCTCCACAGTGGGATACACACACATAAACATAGATAGAAAATGAACAAAAGAGCTGCGCCAAATAATATAAATAAAAATAAACAATTTATAAAGAAAAGTCCATGAAAACTTTATGTTATCCAAAAAAGGAAGACGATCGCACCACAGTGATTCCACACTTCCTTATCGCTATAGTGTCCCACCACCGACAAAACAGTGCGCTTACCAGATGGTAAAAGCACAAGGAGCGTTTAGAGTACCAAGCCACCGGCAGCTCCTCGCTTCCACCGAACACTTTATCCTTAATCCCTCAGGAACGAACGATCCATACACTGTAGCTGCTCCACATTCTCATAAGTAACCCAGTTTCACCTTCGTAATATAAAAAGAAAAGAAGCCTCCCATAGTGTAAAAAACTTCAATGCTTTTTTAATTAGTAGAAATACGCTTACATAAAAACAAACGTTTTCCGCATGTAAAATCAAGCCGGCCGGAAAAAAAGGAGAGCCCGTCCTCCTCTCGTAACACGTGTGACCAAGAGGCAGCTTTGCAGATAACCTCAGGAGCCACATGACGTGAAGCTGCCCAAGAAGTAGAGATACTTCTCGTGGAATGTGCCGTAACCGCCTCAGGAGGAGCCAAGCCCTTCTCTTTATAAGCCCACTGGATCGCCTGAACCACCCACGTGGAGATGGATCTGACCGAAGCCCTAAGGCCTTTGTTTTTACCGTGAAAAAGAACAAAAAGATAATCCGATTGCCGGAAAGAAGCTGTTGCCTCCAAGTATCGTTTCAGAATAACTCCCATGTCGAGAGGATGAAGATCCTGACTCCCAGCAGAATTAAAGGTAGGAAGAGTAATATCCTGATTTTCGTGGAAGACTGAGGTAACCTTCGGATTCGACCCCAGCATTGGCACTAGGACCACTCTGTCAGGGAAAAATGTGAGGAAAGGTTCCTTTGATCCTAAAGACTGAATCTCAGAGACTCTCTTTGCTGAAGATATGGCTACCAAAAAAGATGTCATTAGGGACAATTCTTTGACTGAAAGTGTTCTGTCCAGTTGTGAGAAGAAGTCGAGAACCAGCGGTAAATCCCACTTGGGGAATTTAGGTTTCCTCTGTGGTCTAAGTCTAATTGCTCCTTTAAAGAATTGCTGAACCAAGGGATGTTTAGCCCAGGATACTCCAAAAAAGGCCGAAATTGCCGAGACTTGTACACGAAGAGCGCTGACAGATAGGGGAATGTCTAGTCCGGACTGTAAGAAACCCAAAACATCCTGAACCGTCAGATTACCATTAGAACAAGACTTGGAAGACAAGTGACTTGTGAATCTAGACCAAATCCTCTCATACACCTGGTTGGTACTTTTCCTCCTTGCACTCATGAGAGTAGGAATGGCCTCCTTGGGACAACCCAGAGCCTCTAACCTTCCCCTCTCAAAAACCAGACCCTCAGACATAGATGGGCCGGACAGGGATGGAGCTTCGAGCCCTGGGTTAGAAGATCGGGTCTGAGAGGTAAGGGAATCGGATCTCTGACACTGAGGAGCATTAGAAGCGGAAACCATGGCCTGTTGGGCCAATAAGGTATTACAGCTATCACCTCTACTGCTTCTGATTTGAGTCTCCGCAGGAACTGTAGAATAATAGGAGTCGGAGGAAAGGCGTAAGCTTTGTTGAACCACCATCGATCCGTCAGTGCATCCACTCCATAAGCCTGAGGATCCCGAAACCTGGAATAATACCTTGCCAGTTTCTTGTTGCAAGGGGAGGCAAATAGGTCGACCTCTGGGGAGAACCACAATGTTAGAATCCACCTGAAAACTTCTTCGTGAAGGGACCATTCGTTGTCCAGATTGACTCGAGACAGGAAGTCCGCTTGAACGTTCTGCGTTCCTGGAACATAAGTTGCTGTAATGCTGACCAGGTTCTTCTGAGCCCAAGACATGATTGGCTCTACCTCCTGAAGAAGGGACAGAAGCGAGTACCTCCTTGTCTCCTTATATATGCCACTGCTGTTGTGTTGTCTAGTCTGAGAAGAACCGAGGTTCCTGAGATCAGATGACGAAAGGCTAGGAGCGCCCGGAAGGCTGCCCTTAATTCTAGAATATTCGACATGATCCCCCTGGAAGGGAAGTCCCAGGTGCCTTGTGCTACTTCCATCAAACAGTGGGCGCCCCAGCCCCTGTTGCTGGCATCCGAAGTTATTGTTATCCATGAGATGGGGAGAATGGAATGACAATTGAATAGATTCTCCTTCTGAAGCCACCAGGGCAGAGAGATTCTCATTGAAGATGTGATCCGGATAAGTTGAGTCTTGTCGCCTAGCCATTGGTGAAGAAACCCTTTTTGGAATGGTCTCATCTTCCATTGGGCCCACTTCACCATTGGAATCGTGGCCACCATAGTGCCAAAAATTCTCAGGCACTGAAGAGCCGGGAGATGGGAGGCTGAGAGGGCCGGACGAATTCTGTCCCGAATTACCGCTACTTTCTCTTCGGGTAATGAGATGGTGCCCTTCACTGTGTTGAAGAGTGCGCCTAGGAATACAAGAGACTGCGAAGGAATTAACTGACTCTTTTCTAGATTCAGGATCCAACCGAATTCTTGAAGAGTGGAAATAACCTGATCCTTGTGCAATAACAGACGGTCTCTGTCCTGGGCTAGCAGCAGAAGATCATCCAAATAGTGGTGAAGATGAATTCCCTTGGTTCTCAATAGAGCCACTACGGCCAACAACACCTTTGAAAAGACTCGGGGGGACATTGAAAGCCCGAACGGGAGACATACGAACTGAAGATGTAGTTTTCCTACTGAAAATCGCAGAAACTGTTGAAAATCTTCTGCCACAGGGGCATGAAAGTAAGCGTCCCTTAGGTCTATTGAAATCATCCAGTCGCCTGAATGGACTGACTGTTGTATTGTTGACAAGGTTTCCATCTTGAACCTTTCCTTTTTGATAAAATGATTCAGATGTGTAAGGTCTATGACTAGCCTCCAAGAACCGTTTTTCTTTTGGACCATAAAAAGAGGAGAATAAATTCCTCTCCCTCGTTGATCGTCTGGCACGGGAACGGCAGCACCTTGAGCCAATAAAGATTTCACGTAGGCCAACAGGATCTGCCTTTTTTCTTCTGAGGCCGGAAGGGAGGTGGGAACATACTTTAGTCTTGGGGACCTGCTGAAGGTCCAAGAATGGCCCGAACAGACCGTTCTGACGGTCCAGAAGTCCTGGATTGAGGCCGCCCAGACATGCCGAAAATGTAGAAGACGAGCCCCCACCTGGCCTATCTGAGCGGGCCCAATCTCAAAAAGATTTGGTTGGTTCCCTCTCTCCTGTCGCACTGCTCTTGGCGGATTTCTTAAAGGAGGACTGCCTTGACTTCCATGACCTGGAATATTCCCAACCCGGTCTATAGCTACGGGCCTCCCTGGCCTGCTCTTGATATTGCTTTTTAGGAAAAAATCTCCTCTGGCTTTTTAAACGTCTATCCTGAGGAAGAAACCCCGACTTCCCACCAGTGGCCCGGGTTATGGCATTATCCAATTTATTCCCAAAAAGGGAAGAACCCTCAAAAGGGATACGGCACCACACCTATTTAGACGCTGGATCAGCCAGCCAGGGACGGAGCCAAAGAGCCCGTTTGGCGGTTACAGCTGAAAGCATAACCCGAGACCTTAGGCGGATGATGTCAATCGAAGCCTCCCCCAGAAAAGCCGATGCAAGCCGTAACTCCTGGATAGGAGAGTTTTTTGCGACTTCATCCGAAATGTTTCTGAGGGTATCATCCACACCGTCCGTCCAGACTTCCATGGCCTTGGCCATTGCCGCTAAAGCCAATGCTGGCTTGCATGCCATACCAGCAGTGAGGTAGACTCTCTTTAAATCGGAATCAATCCGCCTATCTAAGGCATCCTTAAATGAAACTGTATCTTCCAATGGAAGGGTCACATGTTTTACTAGTCTCATCACCGCTGCATCCATGAGAGGAGATGATTCCAGATACTTGACCTCATCCTCCTTAAAGGGATATAACCTTAGGACTTTTGAAAGCATATTATTCTTTTTCTCAACTTTACTCCATTCATCCGTGATGACCTCACCAAGTTCAGACAGGAATGGAAAGTAAAGACGCTCCCTTTTAAGTTGCTTAAAATACTTCCTTTGTTTGGAAGGATTAGCCACCTCATCTTCCCAGTTCAAAGCCTCTCTGATAGCCTTCACCAAGGGGGAGAGTAAGGCAAAGTCAAACCCCACACAGGGACTATCTTCCTCAGATTCACTGTCTGATGCAGCAGCTGAAGGGTGGCTTGTTAGAGAGGACTCCCAGAGCTCTTGAGCATGCGACTCCCTGACTGGTGACTGAGGTGATTCTGACTGAGGCACAGGGGTCTGACTGGCACCGATCCCCTTGAGGGATTCTTTCACCACTTTTTCCACAAGGGATCTTAGTTGCTGGTCCGTACCCCCTCTCTCACTAGAGGCTTTGGAAAAGCAGAGGTCACACAGGGATTTCCCAGTAGGAACTTGCGATCTGCATCCCCAGCAAGTATTAATAACTGAACGGCTGGAATGAGCCCTGGAGGAGCGAGATCGATCCTCGCTACGGCGCCCGGATCTTGAGGGTGAGCCGTGATGTTTAGACTTAGAATATGAATGCCGGTGGTAAGACTTAGAAGAATCGCTTCCTCTGTGCTTTGAGCTGCGTTGCTGTTCTGATCTAGATGGGCTAAGACAGAGATAGAAGAGACACACAGATAAGGAAAGATAACAGACTGACTAATACCGGTCCCCCCCCCCCTACTCCCCCCCCCCAGACAGTACCTATTATGAGAGGGCTGGCCACATACAGGTGGAGGTGAGTCCATAACTCTAGGGGTTTCCATAATTGCTGCAAAGATATATAAGTAAGGCTGAGAGTACCATACACACACACGCCCACCCCCCTCTTCCCAGAAGGCCACCTACCTCCACAGAAGAAATCCTGGACAATGGGAAGTCACGTAATAGCCTGCAAGCATTCCCAAAGCTTGCAGGCTATTTCCTATGTTTAAATAGGGCGCCTTAGTGACGTCATCATTGCGTCCTGTGCGCCGCTACTGCACATGCGCGAATAGCGTCATTTTGCCGCTATCGCGCATGCGCGAACCAAGCCTCGTTCCTGTGCCGTACTCGCATATGCGCAGAACGAACGTGTCTAACTAAAAACCAGGAAGTGAGCGGCAGCTGTAACGCAGGCTAATCCAGCCGCCATGCCTATACCCACATACATGGAAACACAAAAAACGAACGGAAATGAAGGAAAAGCAAGGAACAAACACAAACTGCTGCCATGAAAAAGAGGAACAATCTTACCGCTCCCACACGATCGTCTCCAGGCCGAAGGTAAGAACAAAACATACCGGACTTCTCAGGGCAAAATAGGTCACCTGCTATTTAGCTGGGCTATCCGACCGAATGCGCAGCCTGCCTGCCAGTGGCTAGGTTCCTGGCTTCCTCCAGCGCTTATATCCAATGCCCACTTTATACCCCGCTAGTAGCTAGGGCTTAACGGAGTCATGCGACAATTCCATCCACAGTCGCTATTCGGCCAAACCAACAATGGAACCGTGTGGGAGCAATCTTCAGGTAGAAAGACCTTAATGGGTCCTACGGAGGAGGACAAAAAAAAGAACACGGCCATGGGCAGGGAGCAAAGATTTATGGGAGTAGTGTCCTATAGGGTAGTGGAGGCGGGACTTAACCCACACGTTGCTGCCATGGAGTCTGTCAGGAAAATATTTTTCTTTTTCTTTTTTTTTTCTTTTTTTTTTTTAATTACTTATTTCTAGTTTCATTCTGGTTTTATTAATGGTATTGAAATGCACTGTATTGAAAATGTTGGTATGAGGAGTGCCACGTTATGTCATGTCACTAACCGGGAATGTATTACAAAGGGGAGAGGGGTAGGGGGTGGGAGGGGGTTTGAAATAGGTGGAATTTTAAATATGCATAATCCTGGTATATTAATATATATGTTTAATGGGGGGACGAGTTGGTTTCTTACCCCCTCCCCTCCCCTTGAAATTTTTTTTTTTTCTCTCTTTTTTGGGGGGGACGAGGGATCAGTGCTAAATGGGGCGGGTAATTGATGTTTAATAGATCGATTGACATTGGGAAGGTGGGGCTTATAAAAGAGGGGGAGGGTGGAAGGATGGGACGGTGCTCTGGGATTAGGGTGTATAGAGAATGAGAGGGCCGCGGCAGGGACCCCCAGGGGAGACCCAAGTGGGTAGGGTTGGGTGGGTTGGGAAGGTTGGGGGTGTCGGGAGGGTGGGGGGGTGGGTTGGGAAAGTTAGTGAACACTGTTCGGGTCAGGAGGGGTGGGGATGCGGCGGGGATTGGGGAGGCGGGGGGACGGGCTGCGTTGCTATTAAAGGGGTGTTGTTCCCCTTCGCCTCGGCTTCCTGGGTTTTTTTCCTCTCTCTTTCTGCTTTTCTTGTTTGTTCCTTTGTTTGTGCTTGATTTAGATTTTTCTATGCAAGCAAATAAAGTTGACATCATCTCATGGAATGTGAAAATTTTTGGTACTTCACTAGTACTAGTTTACACTTGAGGAATGCGTGTTTCGACCTATACATTTCATTTGTGCATTCATTAATCTAAACTAGAGGTTTTATATGACAGTAAAAAAATCGACAATGCTAAAGCAATAGTCGTCATTGCACCTACTGTATGTGTCTCAAATCTGACACGTCTTATTTTTGCCTGTGTTGTTATTTGACTGTAGTAGGGAAAGCGCTGGTTTCAGCACGTCGCTGTGTTTCCTTTTAACCCCTGTCTGCGTATACTATTGTGCTTTAGGCAGTTGGAATGTGGTGAAGGTTAGAGCCTTGAATAGTTGCATGTGTGGGTGATGTAGCAAAAAAACAAAACAAAACAAAAAAAAACCTGTAATACTACAACCTATACAAGGCAATATACTGTATGTAAACCGGAAAGTTTACAGATATATTTATAGATATTTTTATACTGAAATTCGAGAGATTTTCCGGAATTAGTATTTATGTTAATATCCTGAATACAAATACAAATTATTATATTGAAAGAGATTTACCTGTATTAATATTTAAAAACACACAGTAATATTTTAATGTATTTATTAAATATATATATTTATATAAATATATATACATATATTTATTAAAAGAGACTTACCAATATTATTATACTATGAGCAATCAGCGCTACCTATGTGTTTCTATTCAATATTATATTATATTATATATATATATATATATATATATATATATATATATTCAGCCAGTGATTCCCTACACCATAAGAACGATTCCCCCGCTTGATCATTCATACAGACCGCGAGAGGGAACGCCCCCCCTCCCCCACCCTCCGGTGCTTCTACCGTCTCACCTAGGGTTGCCACCTGTCCGGGATTCACCCGGACAGTAAGGGTTTTGAAACATGTGCCCGGGTCTCTGACCACCTGAGACCCGGGCACATTATTCATTTCAGACCCGTCAGTGGCTCCCTTCCTGCGCGGCCGTGTCTCCTCAATTTCGGGGTCCGCAGCGGCGTAGCGCTTATTCATTTCTGCTCCTGTTTAGCTGTCTGAGTCTCTGAGTACAGGACGGGAGTCGGGACACAGAGGCAGAGGCGGAGCCTCCATGGTGCTCTCCTCCAATCCCCTGGCTGGCTGCAGATGGGACAAGGAGGTGGGCGGAGCCTCCATGGTGCTCTCCTCCAATCCTCTGGCTGGCTGTAGAAGGGACAAGGAGGTGGGCGGAGCCTCCCCATTCCCTGCTGCTCTGGAATGTGTGCAGAGATTGCGCTGGGACTGCAGCCAAGCTTGTAAGGTAAGATTTTTCATTGTCAGGTTTTCAAAGTACTCTCACCTCTCCTCCCCCCCACCATACACCCCCCTCCCCCCACCATACACTATACATACACCCCTCCCCCCACCATACACCCCCCTCCCCCCACCATACATTATACATACACCCCCCTCCCCCACCATACACCCCTCCCCCCACCATACATTATACATACACCCCTCCCCCACCATACACCCCCCTCCCCCACCATACACTATACATACACCCCTCCCCCCACCATACACTATACATACACCCCTCCCCCCACCATACACCCACCTCCCCCACCATACATTATACATACACCCCCCTCCCCCCACCATACATTATACATACACCCACCTCCCCCCACCATACATTATACACACACCCCCTCTGCTCTACTGACACCGTCCACTGCCCTAATGACACCGTCCACTGCCCTAATGACACCGTCCTCTGCTCTACTGACACCGTCCTCTGCCCTACTGACACCGACCACTGCCCTAATGACACCATCCTCTGCTCTACTGACACCATCCTCTGCTCTACTGACACCATCCTCTGCTCTACTGACACCGTCCACTGCTCTACTGACACCGTCCACTGCCCTACTGACACCGTCCTCTACTGACACCGTCCTCTGCCCTACTGACACCGTCCTCTGCCCTACTGACACCGACCACTGCCCTAATGACACCATCCTCTGCTCTACTGACACCGTCCTCTGCTCTACTGACACCGTCCTCTGCTCTACTGACACCGTCCACTGCTCTACTGACACCGTCCACTGCCCTACTGACACCGTCCTCTGCCCTACTGACACCGTCCTCTGCCCTACTGACACCGTCCTCTGCCCTACTGACACCGTCCTCTGCCCTACTGACACCGTCCGCTGCCCTACTGACACCGTCCACTGCTCTACTGACACCGTCCACTGCTCTACTGACACCGTCCTCTGCCCTACTGACACCGTCCACTGCTCTACTGACACCGTCCTCTGCTCTACTGACACCGTCCTCTGCCCTACTGACACCGTCCTCTGCTCTACTGACACCGTCCACTGCCCTACTGACACCGTCCTCTACTGACACCGTCCTCTGCTCTACTGACACCGTCCACTGCTCTACTGACACCGTCCTCTGCCCTACTAACACCGTCCTCTGCCCTACTGACACTGTCCTCTGCCCTACTGACACCGTCCTCTACTGACACCATCCTCTGCCCTACTGACACCGTCCTCTGCCCTACTGACACCGTCCTCTGCTCTACTGACACCGTCCACTGCTCTACTGACACCGTCCACTGCCCTACTGACACCGTCCACTGCCCTACTGACACCGTCCACTGCTCTACTGACACCGTCCTCTGCCCTACTGACACCGTCCACTGCTCTACTGACACCGTCCTCTGCTCTACTGACACCGTCCTCTGCCCTACTGACACTGTCCTCTGCCCTACTGACACCGTCCAATGCTCTACTGACACCGTCCACTGCCCTACTGACACCGTCCTCTATTGACACCGTCCTCTGCTCTACTGACACCGTCCACTGCTCTACTGACACCGTCCACTGCTCTACTGACACCGTCCTCTGCCCTACTAACACCGTCCACTGCCCTACTGACACCGTCCTCTATTGACACCGTCCTCTGCTCTACTGACACCGTCCACTGCTCTACTGACACCGTCCACTGCTCTACTGACACCGTCCTCTGCCCTACTAACACCGTCCTCTGCCCTACTGACACCGTCCTCTGCCCTACTGACACCGTCCTCTGCCCTACTGACACCGTCCTCTGCCCTACTGACACCGTCCTCTGCCCTACTGACACCGTCCTCTGCCCTACTGACACCGTCCTCTGCTCTACTGACACCATCCTCTGCCCTACTGACACCGTCCTCTTACCTACTGACACCGTCCTTTGCCCTACTGACACCATCCACTGCCTTACTGACACCATTTACTGCCCTACTGACACTGTTTACTGCCCTACTGACACCGTTTACTACTCTACTGACACTGTCCACTGCTCTACTGACACCATTTACACACACCCCTCCCCGCACCATACACTATACATACACCCCCCTCCATACACTATCCATATATACAGTCCCCCCATATATACTGTTTTTCACTCCCCAGACAGCATCCATATATACAGTTCTCACCGGGTGACACCGTCCTCTGCCCTACTGACACCATCCTCTGCTCTACTGACACCGTCCACTGCTCTACTGACACCGTCCACTGCCCTACTGACACCGTCCTCTACTGACACCGTCCTCTGCCCTACTGACACCGTCCTCTGCCCTACTGACACCGACCACTGCCCTAATGACACCATCCTCTGCTCTACTGACACCGTCCTCTGCTCTACTGACACCGTCCACTGCTCTACTGACACCGTCCACTGCTCTACTGACACCGTCCACTGCTCTACTGACACCGTCCACTGCCCTACTGACACCGTCCTCTGCCCTACTGACACCGTCCTCTGCCCTACTGACACCGTCCTCTGCCCTACTGACACCGTCCTCTGCCCTACTGACACCGTCCTCTGCCCTACTGACACCGTCCGCTGCCCTACTGACACCGTCCACTGCTCTACTGACACCGTCCACTGCTCTACTGACACCGTCCTCTGCCCTACTGACACCGTCCACTGCTCTACTGACACCGTCCTCTGCTCTACTGACACCGTCCTCTGCCCTACTGACACCGTCCTCTGCTCTACTGACACCGTCCACTGCCCTACTGACACCGTCCTCTACTGACACCGTCCTCTGCTCTACTGACACCGTCCACTGCTCGACTGACACCGTCCTCTGCCCTACTAACACCGTCCTCTGCCCTACTGACACTGTCCTCTGCCCTACTGACACCGTCCTCTACTGACACCATCCTCTGCCCTACTGACACCGTCCTCTGCCCTACTGACACCGTCCTCTGCCCTACTGACACCGTCCTCTGCTCTACTGACACCGTCCACTGCTCTACTGACACCGTCCACTGCCCTACTGACACCGTCCACTGCCCTACTGACACCGTCCACTGCTCTACTGACACCGTCCTCTGCCCTACTGACACCGTCCACTGCTCTACTGACACCGTCCTCTGCTCTACTGACACCGTCCTCTGCCCTACTGACACTGTCCTCTGCCCTACTGACACCGTCCAATGCTCTACTGACACCGTCCACTGCCCTACTGACACCGTCCTCTATTGACACCGTCCTCTGCTCTACTGACACCGTCCACTGCTCTACTGACACCGTCCACTGCTCTACTGACACCGTCCTCTGCCCTACTAACACCGTCCACTGCCCTACTGACACCGTCCTCTATTGACACCGTCCTCTGCTCTACTGACACCGTCCACTGCTCTACTGACACCGTCCACTGCTCTACTGACACCGTCCACTGCTCTACTGACACCGTCCTCTGCCCTACTAACACCGTCCTCTGCCCTACTAACACCGTCCTCTGCCCTACTGACACCGTCCTCTGCCCTACTGACACCGTCCTCTGCCCTACTGACACCGTCCTCTGCCCTACTGACACCGTCCTCTGCCCTACTGACACCGTCCTCTGCCCTACTGACACCGTCCTCTTACCTACTGACACCGTCCTTTGCCCTACTGACACCATCCACTGCCTTACTGACACCATTTACTGCCCTACTGACACTGTTTACTGCCCTACTGACACCGTTTACTACTCTACTGACACTGTCCACTGCTCTACTGACACCATTTACACACACCCCTCCCCGCACCATACACTATACATACACCCCCCTCCATACACTATCCATATATACAGTCCCCCCATATATACTGTTTTTCACTCCCCAGACAGCATCCATATATACAGTTCTCACCGGGTGACACCGTCCTCTGCCCTACTGACACCATCCACTGCTCTACTGACACCGTCCTCTGTCCTACTGACACCATCCACTGCTCTACTGACACCATCCACTGCTCTACTGACACCGTCCACTGTCCTACTGACACCATTTACTGCTCTACTGACACCGTCCTCTGGTCTACTGACACCATTTTCTGCCCTACTGACACCATTTACTGCTCTACTGACACCATTTACTGCTCTACTGACACCATTTACTGCCCTACTGACATCATTTACTGCTCTACTGACACCGTCCACTGCTCTACTGACACCATTTACTGCTCTACTGACACCATTTACTTCTCTACTGACATCGTCCATTGCTCTACTGACACCGTCCATTGCTCTACTGACACCGTCCATTGCTCTACTGACACCGTCCTCTGCTCTACTGACACCATTTACTGCTCCACTGACACCATTTACTGCTCCACTGCTCTACTGACACCGTCCACTGCTCTACTGACACCATTTACTGCCCTACTGACACCGTCCACTGCTCTACTGACACCATTTACTGCCTTACTGACATTGTCTACTGCCTGCCCTACTGACATTGTCCACTGCCCTACTGACACCATTTACTGCTCTATTGACACTGTCCACTGCTCTGCTGACACCATTTACTGCCCTACTGACACTGTCTACTGCCTGCCCTACTGACACTGTCCGCTGCTCTACTGACACTGTCTGCTGCTCTACTGACACAATTTACTGCTCTACTGACACCGTCCTCTGGTCTACTGACACCATTTACTGCCCTACTGACACCATTTACTGCTCTACTGACACCGTCCACTGCTCTACTGACACCATTTACTTCTCTACTGACACCGTCCACTGCTCTACTGACACCGTCCACTGCTCTACTGACACCATTTACTGCTCTACTGACACCATTTACTGCTCTACTGACACCATTTACTGCCTTACTGACATTGTCTACTGCCTGCCCTACTGACACTGTCCACTGCTCTACTGACACCATTAACTGCCCTACTGACACCGTCCACTGCTCTACTGACACCATTTACTGCCTTACTGACATTGTCTACTGCCTGCCCTACTGACACTGTCCACTGCTCTACTGACACCGTCCACTGCTCTACTGACACTGTCTACTGCCTGCCCTACTGACACTGTCCGCTGCTCTACTGACACTGTCCACTGCTCTACTGACACCGTCCGCTGCTCTACTGACACTGTCTGCTGCTCTACAGACACCATTTACTGCTCTATTGACACCGTCCACTGCTCTACTGACACAGTCCACTGCTCTACTGACACCATCCACTGCTCTACTGATACTGTCTACTGCCTGCCCTACTGACACTGTCTATTGCCTGCCCTACTGACACTGTCCGCTGCCCTGACACTGTCCACTGTTCTACTGACACCATTTACTGCCCTACTGACACCATTTACTGCCCTACTGACACTGTCCTCTGCCCTACTGACACCATTTACTGCTCTACTGACACTGTCCACTGTTCTACTGACACTGTCCACTGCCCTACTGACACTGTCCACTGCCCTACTGACACCATTTACTGCCCTCCAGAGGACGTCGTAGTGACGAAACGCGTAGGGCGTGGCCACGTTGTGTGCACTCGTTTGAGACGAACGGCGGAGTTTTTCCTATATGCACATGCTTTTAATGTAAAATGTGAGTAGATTTTAATATTAATAAACGAACGATTTGGTTAAGAACGTATTACACTATGGATATGTCTTCCCTTATATAATTAACGTTGGATACCATACGGACGGAACAACGAAGCTTCACCCAGTGCACCAGCAGCAGCCAGAGAGCGACACAGTGGCTTACATTGTGAAGGTCCATCCAGCCCCACAGGGGCATTAACTCTGGTGAGAGCATTCACATACTATAGCACAGAGTGGCGCACCGGGGATGAAGTTCTCTAATTGAAAGCCCGCACTATTTGCACGAGTAAATCAAACACCCCCCATTGACTTTTTGTAACAATTACAACAATAGTCTGAAGAGGCAGCACTATCAAGCCAAATATTAATTTTGGACTTATATTGGACACAGATGCGTCTTCATGCGATTATTGGTTGAAAATATTGTCTATTCGCACATTTAGCGACTTCATGCGATTTTATGGTTAAATTATTTCTGATCCTTGGTTGTTCTGACCTTTAGTTGCTTTTTTGCACATTTTTTTTGCACATGTTTGCACAATCTGTTTTACACTAACATACTGTTGAATATTAACATTATTTCCACTAATTTGCACATTTAATGAAGGTTTACATGTTTTTAGTAGGCTGATACGCATATGATAATTTAATACTCATTTTTTGTTTTTATTATAATGGAACATGAATGCTGACTCCACATTAATCACACACAATTTGTTTTGGATAAAATTGCTTTAGGATATTTTTTTCACGGTATCACCAACAGCTTTTTTCTTTTTCTTTCTCTTTTTATATAAAAAATTAAACACTAGGATTTGATAAGTTAACTCACCTCATCACTAATAGGGTTTAGCGCCATAACCTTTTTATTTCACATTTACTGCCCTACTGACACCGTCCACTGCTCTACTGGCTGACAGTGTCCACTTTTAAGGTAGGCTATTTTCACTGACATTTCTTTTATTAACCACTTTCAGACCGGACCATTTTGCTGGTCAATGACCAGAGGTCTTTTTACAATTTGGCACTGCGCTGCTTTAACTGGTATTTGCGCGGTCATGCAATGTTGTACCCAAACAAAATTTTTTTCTTTTTTCCCACAAATAGAGCTTTCTTTTAAAGGTATTTGACTGACTCTGCGATTTTTATTTTTGGCGATATAAACGTAAAAAGACCGAAAATTTTGAAAAAAAATTATATTCTCTACTTTTTGTTATTAGAAAAATCCAATAAACTCAATTTTAGTCATACATTTAGGCCAAAATGTATTCAGCCACATGGCTTTGTAAAAAAAAAAGTCAATAAGTGTATATTTATTGGTTTGCGCAAAAGTTGTCACGTCTACAAACTAAGGTACATTTTGTGGAATTTACGCAGCTTTTAGTTTATGACTGCCTATCTAATTTCTTGAGGTGCTAAAATTGCAGGGCAGTACAACCCCCCCCCCCCCCAAATGACCCCAGTTTGGAAAGTAGACACCCTAAGGAAATTGATAAGAGGCATGTTGAGCCCATTGAATATTTTATTTTTTTGCCTCAAGCGATTGAATAATGACAAAAAAATATATTTTTTTTGTCATTATTCAATCGCTTGAGGCAAAAAAATAAAATATTCAATGGGCTCAACATGCCTCTTATCAATTTCCATAGGGTGTCTACTTTCCAAAATGGGGTCACTAAATGATAAATAAGTTGTCACTAAATTATATATTGCTCACACATGCCATGGATATATGTGGAATTGTACCCCAAAATACATTCTGCTGCTTCTCCTGAGTACGGGGATACCACATGTGATCGACTTTTTGGAAGCCTAGCAGCGTATGGGGCCCCGAAAGCCAAGCACCGCCTTCAGGAATTCTAATGGCATACATTTGTAATTTTCACTCCTCACTACCTATCACAGTTTAGAAGGCCATAAAATGCCAAGATGGCACAAACCCCCCCCCCCCCAAATGACCCCATTTTAGAAAGTAGACACCCCAAGCTATTTGCTGAGAGGCATGTTGAGTCCATGGAATATTTTATATTTTGCCACAAGTTGCGGAAAAATTACAAACTTTTTTTTTTTTTTCACAAAGTTGTCACTAAATGATATATTGCTCACACATGCCATGGGCATATGTGAAATGACACCCCAAAATAAATTCTGCTGCTTCTCCTGAGTATGGGGATACCACATGTGTGGGATTTTTTGGGAGCCTAGCTGTGTACGGGGCCCTGAAAGCCAAGCACCGCCTTCAGGCTTTCTAAGGTCGTATGCAGGGTCTCCACGAGGACGACAGAGTTCATTGTCTGCAGTTATGTGTTTAGTGTTTTGTAAGTGACAGTGATCGATCGATACTGCACTTGGGTGGGCTGGGCTTAGCGGAGGGGCTAAACGCAGGTGCTAGCAGGTATCTGGGCTGATCCCGCTAACAATGCGTTTTTGGGAAACCTAAACTGCTGGCGACGCTAATATAGATCTGATCAGATCAGATATTGATCTGTTCAGATACTATATTACTAAGGGAGGTGTATGCTTTGCGCGTGGGTGTTAGCGGTACTGGCACTAACCTGACGCTGCCTGGGGCGACGCAGACCCTATCTGACCCTCAAACTTATATCACCCGCCTGGTGATCAGGGGGTTAAACCTTTATTAGGTAATCAATGGCGGGTGCCCTGAAACTATAAAAAAATAACCAACCAACCAGCGTCACCTGTAACAGTTATATGGTGATCACTGGTGAAAGGGTTAACTAGGGGGCAATCAGGGGGCTTTATGCGGTAGTATATGGGGGTCCCTGACACTATAAAAAGCTGCGGCGAACCTAAATACCTACCTGCCTAACTAGCGTCACCTGTGACACTAATACAGCGATCAGAAAAACGATCGCTTATTAGTGACACTGGCAACGGGGGGTGATCACGGGGTTAAACCTTTATTGGGGGGGTTAGGGGGGTACCCTAGACCTAAAGGGGGCTAACCCTAACTGCCCTAACAGTTATTGCCGTCACAAATGACACCAATGCAATAATAATAATAAAAAAAAAAATGCAATTGGTGTCACTGTGACTGGGGGTGCAGGGGTGATTGGGGGGGTGATTGGGGGGTGAAGGGGGGGTGAAAGTGTGCCTGGCATGTTCTACTGTTAGTGTAGTGTGTTGGTGCAACTCACAGATCCTCTCTCCTCGGTGCCGGAACGAAAAAGACAGACACGAGGAGAGATTACATCACTTCCTCTGCCTGTGTTTACAATACAGGAGAGGAAGTGATGTAGAGGAAGCATTCCATTCGTCAGGAGCGATCGCGAGGGGGTGGCCATGAATGAATGGCCACCCCCTCATCCCGGATCGCTCCTGCACTGAATCCGACTGCCGCTGGCACCGGGGGGGGGGGGCCCAATCGGGCCCCCCACCCGCGGGAAGGCATGGACGTACCTGTACGCCAATATGCCTGCCCGTGCCATTCTGCCGACGTACATTGGCGTGCGGCGGTCAGCAAGTGGTTAATCGAATCATATTTTATGAGTACACTAAATGCTTTTGTTTTATTTAATCATGCACTTTAAGTCCCCCCACGTTTATTGCAATTTGGCTATAGCAACTGTTCACTGTAGCACACTTCATTACTACTCTTTTTGGGTAACCCAAGGTATTTTACAATCCTATAGCGTGTACTACAAAAAAATTGCCATGCGCCGTGAAAATGTTCGGGTTTGGCTTGAAGAAAAGGTGGCAACCCTAGTCTCACCGCTTCTATCGGTGACAGGGATGTTTACCATAGAGATTTCCGGTGGACCAGATGGTGGCCAGAGTCTCTACGATCGTTCGGAGGCCGGGCGCGATGTTATGAAGTCATGCCCGACCTCTGCATTCAAACAAACGGCGTCGCCTCGGCTGGGAAGCCGAGATCTTTTTTTTTATTTTTTTATTTGAGGCTTCCCAGATTAGAGGTGAGATGTCATGTTTAATCCTATTACAAGGGATGTTTACATTCCTTGTAATAGGAATAAAAGTGATCAAAAATTTTTATTTTTATTTTTTAAAAGTGTCAAACAAAAAAAAAAAAAGTAAAATTAACAATAAAAAAAAAATTCAAGTGTCCCTGTCCCCGTGTTCTCACACGCAGAAGTGAACACATACGCAAGTCCCGCGACACATACGCAACCACGTATGAAAACGGTCTTCAAACCACACATGTGTGGTATCGCCGCAAACGATAGCGTGAGAGCAATTATTCTAGTCCTGGACTTAGTCTGTAACTCAAAACATGTAACGAGTAAAAATGATTAAAGCGTCGCCTATGGGGATTTTTAAGTACCGAAGTTGGCGCCATTCCACAAAATTTTGAAGCGTGACATGTCGGGTATCCATTTACTCTGCATAATTTCATCTTTCACACTATGCAAAAAAATTGGGCTACCTTTACAGGTTTTTTTTTAACCACTTCAATACCGGGCACTTATACACCTTCCTGCCCAGACGAATTTTGAGCTTTCAGCTCTGTCGCACTTTGAATGACAATTGCGTGGTCATGCTACACCGTACCCAAGCTAAATTTTTATCATTTTGTTCCCACAAATAGAGCTTTCTTTTGGTGGTATTTGATCACCTCTGGGATTTTTATTTTCTGCTAAACAAATAAAAAAAAGCCGAAAATTTTGAAAAAAACATTTTTTTTGTTTCACTTACAAAACTTTGTAAATAAGTACGTTTTCTCCTTCACTGATGGCCATTGACGGGGCCGCAGTGACTGGCACTGATAAGGCGGCATTGATGGACACCAATGATGTGGCATCAATGAAGTGGCACTGATAGGCGGCACTAATAGATGGCACTGATATGCGACACAGATAGACACTGATAGGTGGCACAAATAGGCACTGATAGGTGGCACGGATTGTCATGGATAGGTGGCACGGATTGGCATGGATGGGTGGCATGGATAGGCGGCACGGATGGGCACTGATAGGCGGCATGGATGGGCAAGGATGGGCACTGATAGACAGCATAGATGGGCACTGATAGGTGGCATGAATGGGCACTGATAGGTGGCACGGATGGGCATACAGTATTGTATAGGGATGGATACCAATCAGTGCCAAACAATAATCCATGCCAATCAGTGATGCCCATTGTGGGCACTGATTGGCATCCATTATGGGCATTGATTGGCATCCATTGTGGGCACTGACTGGCATCCCTGTTGGTCTAGGGGGGCATACCTTTTGCTGGGCATCCCTGGTGGTCTGGTGGCGTCCCTGGTGGTCCAGTGAGGGCATCCTTGGGGGGGCTGTGCTGATAATCGATTAGCACAGACCCCCCCGTCAGAGGAGCAGCCAATCGGCTCTCCTCTACTCGCGTCTGACAGACGCGAGTGAGGAAAAGCCGATCACCGGCTCTTCCTATTTACACTGTGATCAGCCGTGATTGGACACGGCTGATCACATGGTAAAGAGTTTCCGTCAGAGACTCTTTACCGAGATCGTAGTTGCGGGGTGTCAGACTGATATCCCGCAACAACGTTTGCCGCAATGCTCGACCCCGGGGGCGCGCAGTGGCTTAATATCCTGATCACGTCATATGACGTCCGGTCAGGATATTAAAATCACTTTGCCACCGTCATTTTGCTATATGGCGGGCGGCAAGTGGTTAAAGCACAAAACTTTTTTTTTTTTTTTTTTAAAGGCGTTCGAAAAATTGCTGTGCAAATACCGTGCGAGATAAAAAGTTGCAACGACTGCCATTGTATTCTCTAGGGTCTTTGCTTTAAAAAAGCAGAAAGTTTGGGGGCTCTATGTAATTTTCTAGCAGAAAAATAATGATTTTTACATGTAGGAGAGAAATGTCAGAATTGGCATGGGTGGTAAGTTCTTTTAATTCATTTTAGCAAAGGGTTACAAAACACAAAACTCAATATGTCTTATTATTATTATTATTATTTATTTATTTTTAAATATTTAGCAGTATTAATATTTTCAATACATGTATTATTATTTAAAAAAAAAAGAGTTACCAGTAATATTATTTTCCAAGTCATGCAGTATTATTATTATTATTTCCTTTTTATTATTATATTATTATGTCATTATTGTAACAAAATGCAATGATCATATGTTCTATAATACAGAATAAACAAGCAGAGGTTACATTCTCTTCTTTAGACCGCCAAGTTTCTGGCAAACCTCCTAGGGAGCGTTTAATCTTGTAACCCTTGACCCGTGGTTGCAGTACAGACAGTAAACTCCATAAAGAATCTATCCTGCATACACTGCTAATTTGTCTCATGTGACAACTTCTCATCTTCTCTTACACACCTACTTTACGGTGATAGGCCATCCTTGAGCACCAGAAGGAGAGGACCTTAGCCTTGGCCAGGATTGGCTGGCAGCAACCAACACCCACAGTGCAAAGTTGAAATACATGTAAGTAAAAAAAAAAACACAAACAGGATGCCTGATAGTTGTCGTTTAGCTGACACAGAAATACGTGAGCAGCCTTACACAAAAACTATACTGCACTGCGTTCCTTTCAACAAAATCTTTCATTATCAGTAAATATGGCCTTGTGATGGTAAAGGTTGTTTATGCTATAAGCTTGGAAGCTGTGTACGGTAGCTTAGGATTCCATGATCAGCCTTAAGGCGATTCAGTTTGCATTGTGCGCTGTACAAGTATTTCATTCATTCATTAATTTTCTGAAATTATTACCATGTAGTATCTTATGGTGGCCATACACAATTCAATAAATGATTTATTTTCTAATCGATCTCTTCCACAAAAAAAAAAAAAATCGATCTATAGTTAACAACCCATTCAATTGATAGGCCACACGTGGGGAAGTTGATTGCGACCGATAGTTAAGATGCGATCGTAAGATTTCTTTTTCCCACCATGAAATCACATAATCTGACTGATCAAAATAATAATACATTTTATTTATAACGCACTTTCCATCAAAAGATCTCAAAGTGCTACATGATTACAATGAAAACATACAACTAACATAAATTAAAAAAATTGTTAAAAAGAAAAGTCTGACAATCGATGCAAAATACTAATTTTGTGCTGTGGCCAATCAACTGTTTTATAGTAGAGTCTAAATCAATTGGAAGGGAAGTCATGGATATTTGTTTAATTGATTGGATAATACAATCAGCATTTCTTTAAAGGAGTTGTAAAGTCTCAAGGTTTTTCACCTTTAGGCCCCTTTCACACATGCCGTATGTCCATATTTCATCCATCCATTTTCAGATGAAATACGGACATACATGCATCCATATGGGATCGGGGTGTCAGCGAACGAGTATCCGCTGACATCCGATATCTTCCGTCTCCGCTATGGTCCGATACTGCAGACTGAGGAAAATCCTATTTTTCTATCCGTCTGCAGAGCGGATCAGATGAACATGGAAACCGGTCCGTGTTCATCCGATCCCCCATAGAGGAGAGCGGAGATCTGACAGGGCGGTCCCTGCACAGTGTGCGAGGACCGCCCTATCATCTGCCGCCTTATCGGGGATAAACGTTGCGATCCCCATTGAGCAAGCGGATGTTCACGGGGCGGATCATCACGGATCGGTCCCGTGTGAAAGGGGCCTTATGCATTAAGGTGAAAAACCTTCTGTGGTGCAGCTACCCCCCCCCCCCAGACCCCCCCTGCAGCTCCAGCCAATGTCTCAGGTCCTCAATGGATAGATTGATAGCAGCGGGAGCCATTGACTCCTGCTGCTGTCAATCAAATCCAGTGACACGGGGGTGGGGCCGAGTTCTGTTGTCTGTGACAATGGGCGCAGTGGCAGGACTCGGGCACGCGCCCGCATGACTGCCCCCATGGAAAACATCTCTCTGTGGAGGCACCCGATAAAAAGGAGGGGCCAGGAGTGCCATTGGGGGATCCCAGAAAAGGAGGATTGTGGCTGCTCTGTGCAAAACCCTTGCACAGAACAGGTAAGTATGAAATGTTTGTTATTTTAAGAAGAAAAAAAAACAAAAACTTTTACAATCACTTTAACCTAAAGCTAAACTCCAGGCATTTTCAGTTGAATATATTCCTCAATAATCACAAAGGATATAAATATACACTATATTGTCTAAAGTATTGGGATGCCTGCCTAACTGCCTTTACACACACATGCACTTTAATGGCACCCCAATCTTAGTCCGTAGGGTTTAATATTGAGTTGGCCCACCCTTTGCAGCTTATGTGGATGTAAACCCTCACATATACCCAGTGAAGTGAACAGCCTCAGATGATACACAGAGATGAAACAAATCTCCCTACATAAGTTTTACATGTATATCTGCTGTCTTCAGCTTTATATATTCTTTAGAAAGTTTAGATCGTGGTAGGTGATTTTCTATTCTCGTTCCACACTGCAGTGAAGCCTGGGCAAACAGCCAAGACAGCTGATTGGAGGAAAGACACACACCCCTTTCCATATAGGTAGAGACTTTCAGAGCTGTTTGTTGAATAGTTCGGCTTTCTGGTAATCTATTTATAGCATCCTCCCCAACACAAAACTCAGGCTGCTTTTATTTCAGTTGTTGGGAGAACTTCTCAGAAGCTATCAGGCTGATAACAGAAGAACGGAGCAGGAGAAAGCCACAGGACATAGGGCTTTGATGAGAGATGAGAAAACACTAAAGACATATGTACCCAGCTCAAATTTCATGAATTGGGTTTACATCCACTTTAATGTCATTTGCTTGTGGAACAGGTCCAGAGAACCCTAGAATTTATGATTTTTTGGCCATTTTTCAGAGAATATGAATGATAACACAAAACTTTTCTTCCACTCGTGGATAGTGTTTGGCTGAAGCCATTTATTATCAATCAACTGTGTTTACTCTTTTTAAATCATAATCACAACAGAAAATACCCGAATGATCAAACGTTTACATATCCCAGTTCTTAATACTGTGTATTGCCCCCTTGACAGCTTGAAGTCTTTTGTGGTATTTGTGGATGAGGCTCTTTATCTTCTCAGATGGTAAAGCTGCTCATTCCGCTTGGCAAAAAGCCTCCAGTTCCTGTAAATTCTTGGGCTGTCTTGCATGAACTGCAGGTCTGAGATCTGCCCAGAGTAGCTCAATGATATTGAGGTCAGGAGACCGAGATGGCCACTCCAGGACTTTCACTTTATTCTGCTCTAGTGAATGACAGGTTGACTTGACCTTGTGTTTTGGATCACTGTCATGTTAGAATGTCCACGTACGTCCCATGAGCAGTTTCCTGGCTGATGAATGCAAATGTTCCTCCAGTATTTTTTGATAACATACTTCATTCATCTTGCCATCAATTGACCACATTTCCTGTGTGTCCGAAACCATGAAATCAGACCAAGACAGAAGTACAGTTAAATCACACTTGTTTAATAATAAAAGTAAAAAGAACAAACATAGTCAAAACATAGCTAGAGATTAGTAACCGGAACGGATAGTCATCCAAGCCAGAAGTCAGGGATCAAATTAGTGGAACAGCAAGCAGGATCTGGAGCCAGAAGTGATGTCAGCAAAGCCAGTCTTTAAACAGGAACACAGGCAATGTTTCTTGTGATGTTGACCAAGGCAAAGGCAGAGACCCCCTGGACTGGACAGCTCAAGTAGGCAGGACGGACCAGCAGGATATGAAACAGCTGAGTAACTGTGGAGAGAGATGGCAGCTGGCAATTTACCGACAGCTGAGCGGCAAGCTCAGAGAAGGGAGGGCTGAGCCCAGCCCTGAGAGTACCCCCTCCTCAACGATCCCTCCTTCTCCTCGGACCACCAGGCTTAAGGGGAAAACATCTATGGAAATCACAGAGGAGGACAAGGACATGAACGTCTGAGGATGAGACCCAAAAACATTCCTCTGGACCGTACCCTTTCCAATGCACCAGGTACTGTATGCGCCCACGGAACCTACGGGAGTCAACAATGGACTGTACTTTATACTCCTCATGGTTCTCCACATCTAAACTGTGAGGACATGGCACTGAAATGGTAAAGCAGTTGCATACCAAAGGTTTTAAGAAGGAGACATGAAATACATTTGAAATACGCATATTAGAAGGAAGGTCTAATGCGTAAGCCACTGGGTTAACCCTACAAAGAATACGGAAAGGACCAATAAACCGAGGTGCGAACTTCAGTGAGGGAGCACGAAGTCGGAGGTTGAGAGATGATGGCCAGACCCTGTCCCCAACCTGGTAGGAAGGCACAGGCAGGCATCTGCGGTCAGCATGGAGTCTGTACCTATCATTAGCATGACGGAAGGTATCCTAGACTTGTGCCCAAGTGGAACAAAGACCACAGAGATGCTCCTCTAATGCAGGAATACTCTGTGGAACAAACGAGTCAGGCAACATGGAAGGTTGGAAACCCTAATTTGCCATAAACAGGGAAAATCGGGAAACAGAATTGAAGGCACTATTATGAGCAAACGCCACCCACGGTAATAGGTCTGACCAGTTGTTATGATGGTCAGAAATATAGCAACGTAGGAATTGCTCTAAGGGGCCGCAGAACAAGCCGATTAGCCTGCGGGTGATACGCAGAGGAGAAAGCAAGCTGAATTCCTAACTGTGCACAAAAGGCTTGCCAGAACTGGGACACAAACTGACCACCCCTGTCCGAGACAATCACCTTGGGTAGCCCATGTAAGCAAAAGATCTCCCGAGCAAAAATGGAAGCCAGTTCCTTAGAGGTGGGAAACTTCTTACGTGAAATACAAAGACACATCTTTGAGAACCAGTCAAGCACCATAAGGATAACTGTGTTGCCCTGGGAGTTGGGTAACTCCACAATTAAATCCATAGACGGGTGGGTCCAGGGTCTCTCTCCATTGGGTATGGGTTGTAGGAGGCCCACTGGTAGGTGTCGTGGAATCTTACTCTGAGCACACACGGAACAGACAGCTATGAAGGAAGTTACATCAGCACATAGACTAGGCCACCAGAATTGTTGGGAAATGGCCCAAACGAGTTGATTCCTCTCAGGGTGGCCAGCAGGCTTGGGAGAATGGTAAGTCTGCAGCACGGCAGTACATAGACTCTCTGGGACAAAGCAGCAGTCACAAAGTTTCTCAGGAGGAGCATGGACCTGAGCAGCAAGAATTTTGTCACCCAAAGGAGAAGTGAGACTGGTGCGAACCGTAGCCAGAATACGATCAGGAGGAATCACAGGAACCGGAACCGACTCCAACTTTGAAGTGGAGGAAAATTCTCGTGACAAGGTGTCAGCCCTTACATTCTTAGTACAGGGTAATCATGAGACAATGTAATTGAAACAAGAAAATAGGTCATTGTGCCCTTGTGGGAGAGAGGCGTTTAGCCTCAGACAAGAATGTGAGATTCTTATGGTCAGTAAGAATGAGAACTGGTAAAGTGGTAGCTTCAAGGAGATGTCTCCATTCTTTCAGGGCTAAAATGATAGTCAACAGCTCTCTGTCACCAATCTCATAATTGCACTCAGCAGGTGACAATTTCTTGGAAAAGTAGCCACAGGGATGCATAGCGCTCTCAAAGTTAGGATGTTGAGACAGAAGGTGCCAACTCCAGTCTCAGAAGCATCAACTTCTAGGATAAAAGGCAACGTAGGATCAGAATGTGCCAACACAGGAGCAGAAACAAAGGCAGCCTTGAGATTCTCAAAGGCCTTAATGGACTCCGGAGACAAACTCTGTAGGTCACCACCCTTTCTGGTCATATCAGTCAGGGGCTTGACCAGAGACGAGAAGTTACGAATAAACATCCGATAATAGTTGGCAAAGCCCAGGAAACGCTGCAGAGGATGTAAACCCACAGGTCGGGGCCACTGTAGGACTCCTGTCAAGAGCCTCAATAGCAAGTGGGGTGTCACGCAGCTGCAATGGAATTGAGTGCTTTGATACAATGGCAGCATCAATGAACAGGCCTGCAGCCCCAGAGTCGATTAAAGCCTGTATCTCAATAGATGACCCAAAAAAGGGTAACTGAAACCAGTGGCTTATCCTTCTGGATAACTGGGGATGAAACAACGTCACCTAAGGTCTGTCCATGACAGGATCTCAAGGTTCGGGGGTTCCCTGGATGGGTAGGACAACACTTCAAAAAGTGACCTGCCTGGCCACAATAAAGGCACAATCTCTCCCTCCTCCTAAAGGTTCTCTTATCCGCAGAGGGACGAGTAAAACCCAAGTGCATGAGTTCACCTTCGCTGACCGACTCAGTACAAGGAGACATGGGAGGTGAGGGAGACATGGGAGGTGAGGGAGGCACGGGTGGGACTGCAAAACTCAGAGACAAACGTACAGGAGGCTTCTGCAAGCGCTCCTTAAAAGAGTCTTTCTCTGAGTCTGGAGTCAATGAGGATGGCAAACGTGATCAACTTCTCCAGCTCAGAGGGTATATCCTGGGCTGCTATCTCATCCTTGATGCTATCCGAGAGACCATGAGAAAAAGCAGCCACGAGAGCCTCATTGTTCCAAGCAACCTCTGCTGCCAGAGTACGGAATTCAATGGCGTAGTCAGCAACAGTCCTCGTACTCTTTTCGATGGACATAAGGCACTTGGCAGCAGAAGTGGAGCATGCGGGAACATCAAATACCCTTTTAAACAAAGCCACAAATTTAGGGTAGCTCAAGAAAACAGGTTTTTGCATCTCCCATAGATGGTTTGCCCAGGCTAAGGCTCTCTCAGAGAGCAAAGATACCACAAAACCTACTTTGTTTCTGTCCGTGGGAAACCCCTGGGATAGCAATTCAAAACAGCAAAACAAAGAATATCTCAACCTGGTTGAGAAACCCTCTGCATTGGACTGGATCGCCCCAAAATCGCTGGGGAAACAGAGCGGAACCACACATACCTCTTATAGAGGTAAACACTCAAGGCAGGTGCCTGCACAGAGACTGGAGCAGCAGCAGTGTCAGCCTGCAACATAGGTTGTACCGGGGCGGCCACAGTGGGAGATTCCATATGAGCCATGCTACTCAGGAGCATTTGTAACGCCATGGCGAACTGATCCATGCAGTGATCCAGTTCATTCAATCTGGAAAAAAATATTAGCAACAAGTGGATTGACGGTATCTTCTGAATTCATGGCCTTCGCCTACTGTCAGAAACCATGAAATCAGACTGAGACAGAAGTACAGTTGTTTAACCACTTGGGTACCGCGCTATTGCCGAATGACGGCATTAGCGCGGACCTAGATTTCCAGGACTACGTCTATTGACGTCGTCCTGGTTACGAGCGGCCTGCGCGCCCCCTGAGGGGCGCGCGCGGCGCGCTCTGTGATCGGCGAGTCCGTGAGACTCGCCTGATCACCGATCCGTGTAAGGGGTCGATCCCGACCCCTTATCACGTGATCAGCTGTCAGCCAATGACAGCTGATCATGTGATAGAACGGAGCCGGTAATCGGCTATTATTCCTCCTCGCGCTGACAGCGCGAGGAGAAAAAAAAAAAGCCGATCACCGGCGGCCGTGATCGGGACATCAGTCCCGATCACGGCCAGCAATGAAAGGCACCACATGCCACCTGCCAGTGCCCACCTGCCTCCCGCAGTGCCATCCTGAAATATAACAAAGTAAAAGTAAGTGCCCCCCGTCTGTGCCCATAATGCCCACAGTGCCACCCCACAGTGCCACCCACAGTGCCACCCCACAGTGCCACCCAATCTGCCTCAAAGGTGCTGCCCCCCAGTGCCGCCCATCAGTGCCCAGCAGTGCCGCCCATCAGTGCCCAGCAGTGCCGCCCATCAGTGCCCAGCAGTGCCACCTATCAGAGCCACCTATCAGTGCCCATCAGTCCCATCTATCTGTGGTACCTATCATTGCCCATCCGTGCCACCCATCCGTGCCACTTATCCGTGCCACCCATCCGTGCCATCTTATCTGTGCCCATCTTTGCCCATCAGTGCCGCCTTATCTGTGCCCATCGGTGCCGCCTTATCTGTGCCTATTAGTGCCGCCTTAACTATGCCTATCAGTGCCCACAAGTGCAGCCTATCAGTGCCCACCAATGCAGCCTATCAGTGCCCACCAATGCAGCCCATCAGTGCCCACCAATGCAGCCTATCAGTGCCGCCTTATCAGCGCACTTCAATGAAGGAGAAAAATGACCCGTTTGCAAAATTTTATAACAAACTATTAAAACATGATTTTTTTTTTTTTGCATCTTTTTTTGTTTGTTTAGCAAAAAATAAAACTCCGAGCTGTAACTAAATACCACCAAAAGAAAGCTCTATTTGTGGGAAAAAAATGATAGAAATTTCATTTGGGTACAGTGTTGTATGCCCGCGCAATTGTCATTCAAAGTGCATCAGCGCTGAAAGCTGAAAATTGGTCTGGGACTGAGGGGGGTTTAAGTGCCCAGTAAGCAAGTGGTTAATAATAAAAGTAAAAAAAAACAAATGTAGTAAAAACATAGCCAAAGTTCAGTAACTGGAATGGATAAGCAGCCAAGCCAGAAGTCAGGGATCAAAGTAGTGGAACAGCAAGCAGGATCTGGAGCCAGAAGGGATGTCAGCAAAGCCAGTCTTTAAACAGGAACACAGGCAATGTTTCTTGTTATGTTGACCAAGGCGAAGGCAGAGACCCTCTGGACTGGACAGCTTAAAGTGGGGTACCCCCTAAAAAAAAAAAATTTTAAGTCAGCAGCTACAAATACTGCAGCTGCTGGCTTTTAATAATCGGACACTTACCTGCCCCAGGGTCCAGCGATGCGGGGGAACGAAGCCCCCCCTCGCTCCCCGCTCCGCTCGCGGCGCCGTCATGCATACTGTGGGCACCCGGCTGTGGCTTCACAGCCGGGCACCCACTGCGCATGCGCGAGCGGCGCAGGGCGCCGTGATACGCCGTACAGTCACCTGGGACACATGACAGGTCCCAGGTGAATGTGCGGCGCGAGGGGAAGTGATGTCACCAGCCCGGGCAATGAAGAAGGCAGATTACGAGGGACCCCCTAGCAACCGGTATTTAGAGGTGAGTAAAAAATTTTTTTTTTGCCAATTATTTTTTTTTTATTTTTTTTACGAATTTTAAGTAGTTTTAATTTTTTGGTGGCAACACCACTTTAAGTAGGCAGGACTGACAAGCAGGATATGAAAAACAGCTGAGTAACTGTGGAGAGAGATGGGAGCTGGCAATTAGCCGAAAGCTGAGCAGCCAGCTCAGAGAAAGAAGAGTTGAGCCCAGCCCTGACACTGTGCCTTTGTAGCTTCCAGAAACATCAGCGATCCACCTCCATGTTTCACAGTAAGAATGGTGTACCTTACATCATAGGGCTTGTTGACTCCTCTCCAAATGTAGCATTTATGGTTGTGGCCAAAAAGCGAAATTTTGGTCTCATCACTCCAAATTACTTTGTGCCAGAAGGTTTGAGGCTGGTCTCTGTGCTGTCTGGCGTATTTTAAGCAGGATACTTTGTGCCATTTGCGTAATAATGGCTTTCTTCTGGCGACTCAACCATGCAGCCCATCTTTCTTCAAGTGCCTCCTTATTGTGCATCTTAAAACAGCCACACCACATGTTTTCAGAGAGTCCTGTATTTCACCTGAAGTCATTTGTGGGTTTTTCTTTGCATCCCAAACTATTTTCCTGGCAGTTGTGGCTGAAATTTTAGTTGGTCTACCTGACCATAATTTGGTTTCAACAGAACCCCTCATTTTCCACTTCTTGATTAGATTTTGAACACTGCTGATTGGCATTCTCAATTCCTTGGATATCTTTTTATATCCCTTTCCTGTTTTATACAGTTCAACTACCTTTGCCCGCAGATCCTTTGAGAATTCTTTTGCTTTATCCATGACTCAGAATCCAGAAATGTCAGTGCAGCACTGGATGAAAGATACAAGGGTCTGTCAGGAATCCATAAACTCATTGATCTTTTATACACACACTAATTACAAGCAAACAGATCACAGGTGAGGATGGTTACCTATAATAGCCATTGAATCCCCTTTTTGTCAATTTGTGTGCATGTTATCAGGCCAAAATCACCAGGGTATGTAAACTTTTGATCAGGGTCCTTTGGGCAATTTCTGTTGTCATTATGATTTAAAGGGAGTAAACACAGTTCATTGATAATAAATGGCTTCAGCCAAACACTAACCACGAGTGAAAGAAGTTTTTGTGTTATCATTCATATACTCTGAAAGATGGCCAATAAATCATAAATTCTACCACGGTATGTAAACTTATTAGCACAGCTGGATATATCTATCTATATATCTATATATCTATATATATATATTGTCAAAAGTATTGGGTCGCCTGCCTTTACACGCACATGAACTATAATGTCATCCCAGTCTTAGTCTGTAGGGTTCAACATTGAGTTGGCCCACTCTTTGCAGCTATAACAGCTTCAACTCCTCTGGGAAGACTGTCCACAAGGTTTAGGAGTGTGTCTATGGGAATGTTTGATGATTCTTTCAGAAGTGCATTTGTGAGGTCAGGCACTAATGTGGATGAGAAGGCTTGGCTCACAATCTCCACTCTAATTCATCCCAAAGGTGTTTTTTATCGGGTGAGGACTCTGTGCAGGTCAGTCAAGTTCCTCCACCCCAAACTCACTCATCCATGTCTTTATTGACCTTGCTTTGTGCACTGGCCCAAATCATTTGGTGGGGATAGGGGGTTATGTTGTGGGGTTGTTTTTCAGAGTTTGGGCTTGGCCTCTTAGTTCCAGTGAAGAGAACTCTTATGACATCAGCATACCAATACATTTTGGACAATTTCATGCTCCCAACTTTGTGGGAAAAGTTTGGGGATGGCCCTTCCTGTTCCAACATGACTCCGCACCAAAGCAAGGTCCATAAGGACATGGATGAGTGAGTTTGGGCTGGAGGAACTTGGCTGGCTTGCACAGTCCTGATTCCTGACCTCAACCCAATTGAATACCTTTGGGATGAGTTAGTGCGGAGACTGCGAGCCAGACCTTCTCATCCAACATCAGTGCCTGACCCCACAAATGTGCTTCTGGAAGGATGGTCAAACATTCCCAAAGACACACTTCTAAACCTTGTGGACAGCCTCCCCAGAAGAGTTGAAGCTGTTATAGCTGCAAAGGGAGGGCCAACTCAATACTGAACCCTACAAATTAAGACTGGGAGGTCATTAAAGTTCATGTGTTTGTAAAAGCAGGTGCCCAAATACTTTTGACAATATAGGGTACTTTGTGTGCACCAAATGACTATGCAAACACAGATATTACCTTGTGAAACTTTGTCTCTGTGAAGGAGCTTCTTGTAATAATGACCAGTCTCTGTTGCGCTCTTTCCTAGCAGTGACACCATCCATATGCTAAACATTGCCTGTGCTGAGAGCAGAGCTGTGGGAGGGGCCCAGCAGGCTCCACCCACTACAGGCTGCCTCCAGAAAATTACAGGAGGGATAAGAACATGGCCAGTCACCCTGCACAAGTGGAGAGAGCAGCATCAGTGTCCCCATCAGCAGTCTCCTAACACCAGAGTGTCCCCATCAGCAGTCCCCTTACACCAGAGTGTCCCCATCAGCAGTCCCCTTACATCAGAGTGTCCCCATCAGCAGTCCCCTTACACCAGAGTGTCCCCATCAGCAGTCCCCTTACACCAGAGTGTCCCCATCAGCAGTCCCCTTACACCAGAGTGTCCCCATCAGCAGTCCCCTTACATCAGAGTGTCCCCATCAGCAGTCCCCTAACATCAGAGTGTCCCCATCAGCAGTCCCCTTACATCAGAGTGTCCCCATCAGCAGTCCCCTTACATCAGAGTGTCCCCATCAGCAGTCCCCTTACATCAGAGTGTCCCCATCAGCAGTCCCCTTACATCAGAGTGTCCCCATCAGCAGTCCCCTTACATCAGAGTGTCCCCATCAGCAGTCCCCTAACATCAGAGTGTCCCCATCAGCAGTCCCCGTAAATAAGTGTCCCCATCGGCAGTCCCCTTACATCAGTGTCCCCATCAGCAGTCCCCTAACATCAGCGTGTCCCCATCAACAGTCCCCTTACATCAGAGTGTCCCCATCAGCAGTCCCCTAACATCAGAGTGTAACCATCAGCAGTCCCCTTACAGCAGAGTGTCCCCATCAGCAGTCCCCTAACATCAGTGTGTCCCCATCAACAGTCCCCTTACATCAGAGTGTCCCCATCAGCAGTCCCCTAACATCAGAGTGTCCCCATCAGCAGTCCCCGTAAATAAGTGTCCCCATCGGCAGTCCCCTTACATCAGTGTCCCCATCAGCAGTCCCCTAACATCAGCGTGTCCCCATCAACAGTCCCCTTACATCAGAGTGTCCCCATCAGCAGTCCCCTAACATCAGAGTGTAACCATCAGCAGTCCCCTTACAGCAGAGTGTCCCCATCAGCAGTCCCCTAACATCAGTGTGTCCCCATCAACAGTCCCCTTACATCAGAGTGTCCCCATCAGCAGTCCCCTAACATCAGAGTGTACCCATCAGCAGTCCTCTTACATCAGAGTGTCCCCATCAGCAGTCCCCTTACATCAGAGTGTCCCCATCAGCAGTCCCCTTACATCAGAGTGTTCCCATCAGCAGTCCCTTAACATCAGAGTGTCCCCATCAGCAGTCCCCTTACATCAGAGTGTTACCACCAGCAGTCCCTTTACATCAGAGTGTCCCCATCAGCAGTCCCCTTACATCAGAGTGTTCCCATCAGCAGTCCCCTTACATCAGAGTGTTCCCATCAGCAGTCCCCTAACATCAGAGTGTCCCCATCAGCAGTCCCCGTAAATAAGTGTCCCCATCGGCAGTCCCCCTACATCAGTGTCCCCATCAGCAGTCCCCCTACATCAATGTCCCCATCAGCAGTCCCCTTACACCAGAGTGTCCCCATCAGCAGTCCCCTTACATCAGAGTGTCCTCATCAGCAGTCTCCTTACATCTGTGTCACCATCAGCAGTCCCCTTCACATTAGTGTCTTCCCCCCTCCCATGTGTACTCATAGTTCTGAAGGCAGCTTCTCTTCCTCTCTCTAGTCATGTGATAAGGAACAAGTGATAAGGGGAGAGAGGAAGGGAAGTCTGCCAGCTGTCTATCTCCCCCTGCAGGCTGGAGGGAGCAGAAAGCTTAATCCTCACTCCAGCAAGTGTCTGCAGCTGCTCCTTGGTGACAGGAGTGAAATTGCGATCACTCACTGGAAGAGAGGAGCGGCTCCAGGACTGGACTTGACCGGCCATCTGAGCCATCGGCCCACCGGGAAACTCCCTGTAGTCCTGATGGCCAGTACATGGCTGCTCCCCCAGCAAACAGTGCTCCCCTACCCTCCAGCAGGAGACTTTTGCTCAGTATCCTCAAACCTTTTAAAGTGTCATTATTCTTAAAAGTGTGCTCCCTATCTGGGCACCTAGACTTTCAAACAGGAATATTTTTAGTATTAGTAATTACCTGTTTGCTCCTGCTAATTCAGGGCACTTACCTACTGTCAGTGGCAACACTACAGAAGCTGATTCTCTGGTTGTTGCGTTTCCACTCTCATTGCACATGCTCAGCCAGGGGGAGCTGTCCCTGCCAGGAGAACACAGTGATTACTGCTAGCAGCTATAGCCGCTGGCAATATTATAAGCTAAAAACCCAACATGTGGTTGTACCCTAGTCGATTAATGGACCAACTTGGGTACAGTCTGCCCATATATTGAATCTCAGGTGGTCTACGCTGAACTGGCCAACATTTGATCCATCTGTGGCCGGATTAAATCTTATAAGTTTACATTTTAGTAAAACGTTTTCAAAATTGGGAGTAGTTTTAATTTTTTTCTTGTTTTAATTTTTTTTAGATGGTGTGACAAACAGTAAATAGGATTTGATTGTGTCTTACTCAGCCCAGCAATTTGTTTTATGCGCCTTTAGGTTGGGTTCACATATGTACGGCTGCGGTTTGCAGTCCGGGGTGCAGTACGTTCCTGTTCACCGGTTCAGGTAAAAATAAGGTGCAAAATTTTTGCCTGAATTTTCACTTGAACCAGACCCAAAAACGCACAGGACCCTTTTTGAAACAGCACCACCCCAGACATGTGTGAATTGGCTCTATTGAGAGCCGGTCACATTCACATGTCATGCAAATTGGATGTGGTTTAAACCAAATCCAATTCACATTTACAGTATCTCACATAAGTGAGTACACCCCTCATATTTTTTTAAAATATTTTATTATATCTTTTCATGTGACAACACTGAAGAAATGACACTTTGCTACAATGTAAAGTAGTGAGTGTACAGCTTGTATAACAGTGTACATTTGCTGTCCCCTCAAAGTAACTCAACACACAGCCATTAATGTCTAAACCGCTGGCAACAAAAGAGCGTACACCTGTCACATACCTGGTGGAGATTGAGCTGTAGAGAGGGCTTCTCCTGAACCTCCTGTCCAACCCCCCTGTTAGAGATGACAAGGAATGAAGGACATAGAGTGAAACGAGGGCTGGTATAACAGGTGGCACCAGCTGAGACTGGACAAGAACCGGATGGCCGTAGATCACCAGACAGCAGGGCCGTTTTTAAGGCAGGGCAAAAGGGGCAGCTGCCCTGGGCCCTGTCATTGTTGTGGGGCCCAAAGCAGCTGCCTCATACTTGCCAAATATCCTGATTTAAATTCCCCCATCCCTTGAGATTTTAGTCCCATACTGTGTCCCAAAATCAGTGTGAAGTGCTGCTATTAATGCTGCCCAGCTCTGCCCTATTGTGGTGTACAGATGACTGACATGCAGACCCCTGTGTTTACATGTAAATGACCATAATTCATATGTAAATAGCGGTGGCCGGTGGCATTGATATGTATATCAAGCCCCCCTGAGGTCATATCCACAGTAATCTCTAGCAACCAATTAACAAGCAGAAATCATGTGCTGTACCTCTAGCAACTATTCAGTGAGGCGTAATGATACACTGTAACCTCTGGCAACCAATCACAATCACTGCCTGATCTGATTCAGTAAACTGATTTTGAGTCTAGCTGCTATTTATTGTATGTCTCAGAGCAGGTGGAGAGCGAAACTGCATGGGGGGGGGGGCAAGAAAAGTCTTGCCCAGGGTCCAATCAATATTAAAGATGGCCCTGCCAGACAGGCACTGGGAACTGGAACTCCATGTCACTGGAACAGCAGGCAGAAGCGTTGCCTGAACATAAGCCAGGGGGTCATCAACAGCCGGGCAGTGCAGGTTCCGGAACGTGAGACTGAAGCTAAGACAGGATACAAGCTGGGTTCAGTACACGGAGTCAAATACAAGCCAAGGTCACAGGTAGGCAGGCGGAAGTCCAAAGGAAGGTACAGGTGAAGCCGGGTCAAACACTGGTAAACTGGAACAGATCAGGGCACAGGTCAACAGGAACAAGCTGAAAGACCACTTAGCAATGTGTATGTGTCATTGCTCGGTTTAAATAGGCTGTCTGGCGCCAGTTCGTGCACATGTGTGTGTGCGCGCACCTGCTCGTGCTCACGCATGCGCCAATACATGTTTCCTCTTGTGCACACACTGGTGTGCCCGCGCGCTAATGCACGTTTGTTAACTGGAGTTCTCTTAAAACACCCCTGAGTGAAAATTTCCAAATTGGGTAAAATTAGCCAATTTCTCTCCCCGACTTCAAATGACTCGTTAGTGTTACAAGCTCTCAGGTGTGAATGGGGAGCAGGTGTGTGAAATTTGGTGTTATTGCTCTCACTCTCTCATATTGGTCACTAGAAGTTCAACATGACACCTCATGGCAAAGAACTTTCTGAGGATCTGAAAAAAAGAATTGTTGCTCTACATAAAGATGGCCTAGGCTATAAGAAGATTGCCAAGACCCTGAAACTGAGCTGCAGCACAGTGGCCAAGACTATACAGCGGTTTAACAGGACAAGTTCCACTCAGAACAGGCCTTGCCATGGTCGACCAAAGAAATTTAGTGCTCGTGCTCAGCGTCATGTCCAGAGGTTGCCTCTGGGAAATAGACGTATGAGTGCTGCCAGCATTGCTGCAGAGAGAGAAGGGGGGGGGGGGAGGGGGGTCAGCCTGTCAGTGCTCAGATCATATGCCACACACTGCATCAAATTGGTCTGCATGGCTGTCATCCCAGAAGGAAGCCTCTTCTAAAGATGATGCACAATGAAGCCCGCAAACAGTTTGCTGAAGACAAGCAGACTAGGGACATTGATCACTGGAACCATGTCATGTGGTCTGATGAGACCAAGATAAACTTATTTGGTTTAGATGATGTCAAGCGTGTGTGGTGGCAACCAGGCGAGGAGTACAAAAACAAGTGCATCCTGCCTACAGTCAAGCATGGATGTGGGAGTTGTCATGATCTGGGGCTGCACGAGTGCTACTGGGGAGCTACAGTTCATTGCGGGAACCATGAATGCCAACATGTACTGTGACATACTGAAGCAGAGTATGATCCCCTCCCTTCAGGAGACGCAGGGCAGTATTCCAACATGATAACAACCCCAAACACACCTCCAAGATGACCACTGCCTTGCTAAAGAAGCTGAGGGTAAAGGTGATGGACTGGCCAAGCATGTCTTAAGACCTAAAGCCTATTGAGCTACTGTGGGGCATCCTCAAGCGGAAGGTGGAGGAGCGCAAAGGTCTCCAACATCCACCAGCTCTGTGATGTCATCATGGAGGAGTGGAAGAGGACTCCAGTGGCAACCTGTAAGCTCTGGTGAACTTCATGCCCAAGAGGGTTAAGGCAGTGCTAGAAAATAATGGTGGCCACCAAAATATTGACACTTTGGGTCTAATTTTCACTTAGGGGTGTACCCACTTCTGTTGCCAGCAGTTTAGACATAAATGGCTGTGTGTTGAGTTATTTTGAGGGGACAGCAAATTTACACTGTTATACAAGCTGTACACTCACTACTTTACATTGTAGCAAAGTGTCATTTCTTCAGTGTTGTCACATGAAAAGATATAATAAAATATTTACAAAAATGTGAGGGTGTACTTACTTTTGTGAGATACTGTATGTGAACTCAGTCTTAGCTTTACTATAAGTAAAATTTGAACACTATTTGTGTCTATTTTTAATGTATAATTACTATATGATATATACAGTATAACATACTTGTTTTACGTTCTATTAGTTTGATGTTTGCTCAACACTCTGGCCAAACTGTTTAACTGTAGAATTTCACTTCCTTGGACTTAGCCTGTGCTTATCTTTCCTTCCTGAATTTATGATGAGGGAGCATGTCTCCACGCTGATTCTAACTGGATCTTACTGGTTTCCAAGCACAGCCTTTTCGTTGCTAAAATACTATTTTTTGCTTTTTCTTCCTTTTTCTGCTTCGTCTTACACACAGAAATGTTCACGTTTACAGATCGGTGGTGAAAATCCCACTGCCTGCTTTTTATCTAACTTTTTTTTAACTGTTTTGATGGTTATGCTGTTTTCTGTTTTTTCTTCTTTTATAGATGTCCTTTGTTGGCCCCCTAATGGCAATAAAAGGTAGTGGTTACAAATGGAGAACAATGCAATATATTTTAAAATAAATAATTTTGTTTTCTGATAAAAAAAAGTAGTCAGCATTAAAATATATTAGCTAATGTAAATTTTCTTCTAAGGGCTTGCATACACTAGAGTTTTCTCTCTGAAGAGAGATCCATGGTGGATTGCTCTTCAGAGTGTATTTGACAGACAGTGAGGCGGCATTATCTTGTCTAGTTTTGGGCGAGGCTTAACATGCCCAATTGGGGAATCTGGATGTAGCAAGCACTAATGCCTGAACTACAGGTTGTGGCCACCGGTCACACTGGTACAGTCCTAAGGCAGCAACTTAGAAGCGGCTCTATTCTATATTTTTTTCTAACTCTCAAGACTCTAACACAGTCACTATGTCCTTCCTATGCTATAAACTTCCACGCAGATTCTCCCTTGATTGATGCAGTATTTTTGGGTTGGTGCCTCAGAGCTTGCACCAAACTCCACCAGTACAGGTTCCACTCACCTCCCTCCCAGTTTATTTGGCCCGTTAGTATTGTGAAAACCAGGAAGCCGTTCTTACTTTACATACGAGCTTCTGTTAACCCCTGAGGCCATACTTCTAACTCAATCTGTGACTTTCAGACCAGGTCCCTAGGGCGCCCTGTGCCATGATATCAGAGCCAGTGTGTGGGGTGCCCAGGCTATGTCACACACTTCCTGCCTGGCTGGCTGCTTATGCGCTGTTCTGGTTGTTATTAGCAATGGTTCTGTAGCTTCCCCCCATTAGACATGAATACAGCTTCTTCCTCCACTCTTCAAGCCCTAGTTATTTGCTACTACATGCATGTACCTCCAAACCAGGCACCATATTGGAACTTAAGAAATGTTGCTAGAAAATTTCAAGTACATGTCTGCCCCAAAGAGTCTCTCAAATTTTTTTTCCCATACATCACTCTTTAGTTGATTCTGGGTCAGGCTGCCCAGCATTATACCTTATAAATCAGTGCAAAGTCCATAAAATAAAGTCCATCTCTGGTGAATTTTAGTACCCTGACCTGGTACCCACCAAGGAGCTCAGTAGCAAGAACAGTTCTGCATGATGCAGCAATCCTCCATGCAATTCCCTATCCAAGAAGCCAGCAAGGTTGCCTTCCCTTGAATTTATAGCACACCACAAGGGGCAGTGCTATGAATACCCAGGGGCCAACAACATTAGCCTCTTCCTAACTGTACAATGAAAACAAAATTAAATAACACATAGCCAAGTATTCACCCCAAATAGGCACCTGTCTATACCTTCACTGACTGTTGTAACCCCTACAAACCTGTACCACCTTGCCAGTTGCCACATCCACGTGGTTTTAGCGTGACCCTATTGACTTGAATGGGTCATGTACAGTCTGCTGAAAGTAACATGCCGTTTAATTTTTACGGTACTTCCTATTGAATGTGACAGTAGGGATAATTCTTGGCATGAAGCAAAGTTTTGCGGATGCCTGCAGCATGTGTACACCCCAACCACTATCTTTGTAACTTAAAGTGAATATAAACCGACTGTTATCCTTTCTAAACTACTGCAATATTGGTTATCTAGAAGGATATACATACCTCCTGCATGTATACTTATCTGTCAAATGTCTCCCCTCTGTCTGCTATGAGATCCGAAAAACTGCATATTTTCTGGGTGGGTCTGTTTTCCAGGGCTCAGTGGGTGGAGTCGTGATGTCAGTAGACTCCCCGCCCACCTCTACACTCCCCTTGTCAACATGCATTTTCTCCTGTGTATTTCTTACACTGAACTTCTGCTATGATCACTAACATCCAGTCAAAACCCAGAAAAGTCCCCACATGACTTCAGCATGCCAAATCATGCCGAGGTGTAGATCAGCCAATCCTTGCAGAGCTGCTGAAGAAAGGTGTGGGGATGGGAATTAAAAAATAATGCATGTATTAGACTAGTGCACGAGATATATAAATCACCTGTCAATCACAGTAAGGGGGAAGAACGGACAAAGATTTCACAGTTTGTCCATTTTATTTCACTGAAAAAAGATATGAGGATTGCTCAGAGCTGGATTAACTCTTTGTGGCAAGACTGGGCACAGCTGATCTGAAATTCCATACTCTATAATGTGCCAGACAAAAAAGAAAAAATTAAATTTCGGGTTTACATCCACTTTAAGGGTGAGTAGTTGAGAGGGGGGGGGGGTAAAAACATTGCTCAACCACATGTTTTTACCCCCAACCGCAAGTGAAGACAAGCCCTAACTTTGAAAAGTTCTGCATTGTAAGTGAGAATGCCAAGGGTCCACCGACAACCTGGAGCATTGGGGGGAAGAGGAAAGTGCCAGCAACCGGGGAAACATGGAGAGTAAAGGATTATTATAATGGTACCCTAGACAAAAATTTGCTTTTAAAAATGGTATTAAATATTTTTTTCCCCAAATCATATAAAAATGATTATTATTTAGGGTACTTGTATAGTGCTGTCAATTTATGCAGCGCTTTACATATACATTGTACATTCACATCAGTCCCTGCCCTCCAGGAGCTTACAATCTAAGGTCCCTAACTCACATTCATATACTAGGGCCAATTTAGACAGGATCCAATTAACCTACCAGAATGTCTTTGGAGTATGGGAGGAAACCCACACAGGCACAGGGAGAACATGCGAACTCCAGGCTGGTAGTGTCCTGGTTGGGATTCGAACCAGCAACCCTTTTTACTGCTAGGCGAGAGTGCTTCCCACTGCACCACTGTGCTGCCTGGAATAATATGACTTGCATTTTTTATTTTTTTTCCTCTTCAGAGCCCCCTTTTTCACTTGTCCTCTAGCTACTGTGCTATATTTCACTCTTTTTGTGCCCCCCGATGCTTTTGGAACCTATGGAGTGCTGCGTGAGTCTCCGCAATGTGTGCATTCCTGCTCTTTAGTACAAGTGTACATGCAACCGTTTAGAACGCTAAACAACTGCAAATAGATTTGAAGTACAGAGTGGGAGCACACACATTGCAAAGACTCACGCAGAACTCTATTGGTCCTGGTGGCACTGAGGGCACAAAAGAGAAAAGGGAACACAGCAACGCAGCCAGGGAACTACTGAAAAGAGGAAACTCCGAGGAAGTATTTAAAAAAAATGCAAATGCATGCGAGATGGTTTCTTTTCTGATTTGGAAAAAAATGTTGATACCACTTTAACCCTTACAGTTCAGGGAGAGCCCCATAGAATGGGTAACATTTCCTGCGGAGTTCAGCTTTAAAATCATGTGCTCTTCATGTCTAAAAGAGGAACAGTTGTGGAGAAAAAAAAGGGAGAAATGTGATGACAGAACAGTTTCTAGAGGTACACAAACCACAGCCACTCTTTCCCATCAATAGTGGTAGTCTTTAACTGTGTAGCACAAAGTGACAGCATGGCACACTGTTCCAACTCTATAAAACTATCTTGGATACATGCTATTTACATGTGGGGAGGAAGTCTGGCACAACAGGAATCAGGCCTTAATTGCCATTTCCTAAATTCCTCCAACAACATATCTCCTGAATTCAGCTTGAAGAAAACCGATCAGGAGAAGGTACCGGTGATTCTGGTTAAAAGTTAACCAATCTGCAGCACTTAATGTGGAACCAAAGCTGGAAAAGCAAATAAAAATCTTGGCGTTCGAAAAAGGGAGATAAAAATATCACGTACAGTGCCTTGAAAAAGTATTCATACCCTTTGAAATTTTCCACATTTTGTCATGTTATAACCAAAAACGTAAATGTATTTTATTGGGATTTTATGTGATAGACCAACACAAAATGGCACATAATTGTGAGGTGGAAAGAAAATGATAAATGGTTTTCAATTTTCTTTTACAAATAAATATCTGAAAAGTGTGGCGTGCATTTGTATTCAGCCCAGCTGAGTCAATACTTTGTAGAGCCGCCTTTCGCCTTAATTACAGCTGCAAGTCTTTTTTGGATATGTCTCTATCAGCTTTGCACATCTAGAGAGTGAATTTTTGCCCATTATTCTTTGCAAAATAGCTCAAGCTCTGTCAGATTAGATGGAGAGCATCTGTGAACATCAATTTTCAAGTCCTGCCACAGATTCTCAAATTGAATTTAGGTCTGGATTTTGACTGGGCCATTTATAACATATGAATGTACTTTGATCTAAACCATTCCATTGTAGCTCTGGCTGTATGTTTAGGGTTGTTGACCTGCTGGAAGGTGAACCTCCACCCCTGTCTCAAATCTTTTGCAGACTTTTCCATCTTCCAATCAACTCTTACCAGCTTCTCTGTACCTGCTGTATAAAAGCATCCCCACCATCATATTTCACTGTGGACATGGTGTGCTCAGGGTAATGTGCAGTTTTATTTTTCCACCACTCATAGCCTTTTCCTTTAGGCCAAAAAGTTTGATTTTGGTCTCATCTGACCAGAGCACCTTCTTCATGTTTGTCCTCCACACGGTTTCTCGCAAACTTCAAACGGGACTTATGGTTTTCTTTCAGCAATAATTTTCTTCTTGCCACTCTTCCATAAAGGCCAGATTTGGGGAGTGCATGACTAATGCCACGTACACACAACCGGACTTTTTGACGGACTAGGTCCGATGGTCTTCCTGATGGACTTTCGGCAGAGTTCCGACGGACTCTCCTAACGAACGACTTGGCCACACACAAGCACACCAAAGTCCGACAGATTTGAACATGATGACGTACGACCGGACTAGAATAGGGAAGTTCATAGCCAGTAGCCAATAGCTGCCCTAGCGCCGGTTTTTGTCTGTTGGACTAGCATACAGACAAACTGATTTTTCGACCATCGGAAAGATTTGAAACATGTTTTAAATCTAAAGTCCGTCTGATTTTTAGACAGCAAAGGTCCGATGAAGCTCACACACGATTGAATTGTCCGGCGGATGCATTCCGTCTGACCTAGTCTGTAAAAAAGTCCGGTCGTTTATTAGGGTACTCTCTCACAATTTGCTCTCTCTCTCTCTCTCTATATATATATATGTTGTGATACAAATCGAGGTTGGGGATGGAACCGGAACTTGAATGGGCGCCCGCTCCTGTCCAACCCCTATCCTCCTTAGGTTGCTGGGGAGGAGGGGAGGCGGGACACGAAGCAGCCGCGATCAGAGCTTCACCCCTAGGGGGGAGGTACATGATTAGGACAGGGTTATATCCTGATCGGGGGTACAGAGGCCATGATATGGCCAGGGGAGAGGGGGGCGGGGGAGGAGTGGGGGAGGGGGGAGTAAGAATCTACCATCCAGAACCTCAAGAAATTGGGTCTCCAACCAAGTACCGATTAAAAGTAGAAAAGGACAGCGGGTATCCTTTATAGTGAATGGCTACGGTTAATTTTGTGACCTATAATGTTAGAGGATTAAATATTCCTGCAAAGAGACATAAAATCTTGAAAGAGATGGAACAGTATGATGCAGGAATGATATTGTTGCAGGAAACTCATATATCGTATGAAAGTAAGGTTAGATTGTACTCCCCGCAGTACCCTAGGTGGTACTACGGAGACTCAATCACAAGTAATTCTAGGGGAGTAGCTATAGGGCTAGGCAGTGAGGTATGTTTTTCAGTGGAAGGTAGATTGTGTGATCCGGAAGGAAGATTCTTATTCTTAAAGGGGGAGCTGTGGGGAACAAAATATACCGTAGCCAAGTATACTGCCCTAATAGGGGTTCAACAATATTCTTAAAGGAAACTTTGGAAAAATTATGGGAGTTCAAGAGTGGGATGGTGATAGTTGCGGGGGTTCTGAACTTCTGTATGAACCTAGAATGGGATAGTACATCAAAAGGTCAGGGGACAGGAAATATGCAGCTGAAAGTAATTAAGCATCAGCTCTATGAGTATCAGTTGGTGGACATGTGGAGAACGCAACACCAGAAGAGTAGAAAAAGTCCAGTCATGTGTATGAGGCATAATAGTTGTCCTGTGGACAGATTCTCACACCTGAGGTGTGGATCTCCTCCAGAGTTACTATGGGCCTATTGGCTGCTTCTCTGATTAATGCTCTCCTTGCCTGCCCTGTCACTTAAGGTGGACGGCCATGTCTTGGTGGGTTTGTGCCAGGAAGCATGAATCAGACTGAGACAGAAGTGCAGTAAACATCACACTTTTTAAATAAAATGGTAAAATGGTACAAACAGAGCAATCATAGTCAAAACATAGCCAGGTTCGGTAACCAGAGCGGATAGTCGGAACAAGCCAGTGAAATAGTAATCCAGAGATCAGCATAGTAGAGGCAGTAAACTGGATCAGGAACCAGAAGGGAAGTCAGCCAGGCAAAAGTATTTACCGGTAACAGAGAAACACAGCAGAGAGTATCTGGATATGTTGACCAGGCGAAGGCAAAGGAGATCTGATCCAGGCAATTTAAATAGCCAGCAGGGCTAGCTGACGAGCAGGAAATTAAGACCAGGTGAGTCACTGTGGAATGAAGAGTACTCTCAATTAACCGACAGCTGAGCACAGAGCCCTGAGAAGGAAGGGCTGAGCCCAGCCCTGACAGTACCCCCTCCTAAAGAGCCCCCCCCCCCTCGGAGGACCACCAGGTTTGAGGGAAAAACATCTATGGAAAGCATGGAGGAGGACAGGAGCATGTACGTCCGAGGATGAGACCCAAGAGCGCTCCTAGAGACCGTATGCTTTCCAATGCACCAGATACTGTATGCCCCCACAGAACCTACGGGAATCATATTAAAAGGAAGGTCTAAAGCGCAAGCCACTGGGTTGATCCTACGGAGAATAGGGAAAGGCCCAATAAACCTTGGTGCCAGTTTCAGTGAGGGAACACAGAGTCAGAGGTATCAAGATAACAGCCAGACCTTGTCCCCAACTTGGTAGGAAGGAACAGGTAGGCGTCCATGGTCAGTATAAAGTCTGTACCTATCATTGGCACGTCACAAGGACACTTGGACCTGTACCCAAGTGGAACGAAGACCACAGAAATTCTCCTCCAATGCAGGAATATTTTGAGAAACAAATGAGTCAGGCAACATGGATGGTTGGAAACCATAAATCGCCATGAATGGAGACAATTGGGAAGCATTATTGATGGCACTATTGTGAGCAAACTTCGCCCAAGGTAAGAGGTCTGACCAGTTGTTATAGTGCTCAGAAATGTAGCAATGTAAAAACTGCTCCAAGGACTGGTTGGCTCATTTTGTAGCCACATTGGACTGTGGGTGATATGCAGAGGAGAAGAAAAGCTGAATTCCCAACTGTGCATAAAAGGCTAGCCAAAACCTGGACACAAACTGGCTACTCCTGTCTGAGATGATAACCTTGGGTAGCCCATGTAAGCGAAAGATCTTCCGAGGAAAAAAGTAAGCCAGTTCTTTGGATGTGGGCAACTTCTTAAGTTGAATACAATGAGACATTTTCGATAACCAGACAACTACCATAAGGGCAACTGTGTTGCCCTGAGGGTTGGGTAACTCCACAATAAAATCCATAGACATGTGGGTCTAAGGCATCTTTCCATTGGGTATGGGTTGTAGGAGGCCCACTGGAAGGTGTACACATGGAACAAGTAGCTACAAAGGCAGCTACATCAGCGCGTAGACTAGGCCACCAGAATTGTTGAGAAATAGCCCAAATTAGCTGTTTTTTCCCTGGGTGGCCAGCAGCCTTGGGAGAATGGTAAGTCTGGAGCACAGCAGTGCAGAGACTCTCAGAGACAAAGCAGCGGTCACAAGGATTCTCAGGAGGAGAATGGATCTGAGCGGCAAGAATTTTGTCACCCAAAGATGAAGTGAGACTGGTCTCGAACCTTAGCCAGAATACGATCAGGAGGTATCACAGGAACCAACTCCATCTTGCAATCAGAGGAAAACTGTCGTAACAATGGATCAGCCCTTACATTCGTAGTACCGGGTAAGAATGAGACTATGTAATTAAAGCTTGACAAGAAAAGAGCCCATCGTGCCCTTCTGAGAAAGAGGCGTTTAGCCTCAGACAAGAATGTGAGATTATCATAGTCAGTCAAAATAAGAACTGGCATAGTGATACCTTTGAGGAGATCCCTCCATTCTTTAAGGGCTAAAATGATCGCTAACAACTCTCTGTCCCCAATTTCATAATTGCATTCCACAGGAGACAATTTATTGGAAAAGTAGCCACAAGGATGCATAGCGCTCTCAGAAGTAGGACGTTGAGACAGTAGGGCACCAACTCCAGTCTCAGGTGCATGAACCTCAAGGATGTAGGATCAGGCAGCCTTGAGACTCTCAAACACATTAGCCACTTTCTGACCGCTGCACGCCGATATAAGTCGGCACAATGGCAGTGGTGGGCAAATGGGCGTACCTGTACATCCCCTTTAATTTTACACCTGCTGCATACAACGTGACCGTGCCCGTGGGACCCGCAGACTCAATGTCCGCCGGTCTCCTGGTGATAGTGTCACAGAGACGCAGAATGGGGACGTGTCTGTGTAAACAAGACATTTCCCTGTTCTGCCTTATGACATGACAGAGATCACTACTCCATGTCATAGGAAGCAGTGATCGCTGTCATGCGAGTTGTAGCCCATCCCCCCCACAGTTAGAATCACTCCTTAGGACACACTTAACCCCTTCATCGCCCCCTAGTGTTCAACCTCTTCCCGGCCAATGTCATTTACACAGTAATCAGTGCATTTTTATAGCACTAATCACTGTATAAATGACAATGGTCCCAAAATAGTGTAAAAAATGTCTGCCATAATGTCGCAGTCACGATAAAAATCGCAGATCGCTGCCATTACTAATAAAAAAAAACATTAATAATAACAATGCCATAAAACTATCCCCTAGTTTGTAGATGCTATAACTTGTGCGCAAACCAATCAATATACACTGATTGCAATTTTTTTTTACCAAAAATATGTAGAAGAATACATATCGGCCTAAACTGAGAAAAAAGATAGTTTTTATATTTTTGGGGGATATTATAACAAAAAGTTTAAAATATTGATTTTTTTTCAAAATTTAGGCTTTTTTTTGTTATAGCGCAAAAAAAAATCATAGAGGTGACCAAATACCACCAAAAGAAAGCTCTATTTGTGGTAAAAAAAAAAAGACGTCAAATTTGTTTGGGTGCAACATTGCACGACCGCACAATTGTCAGTTAAAGCGACGCAGTGCCGAATATTAAAAAGTGTTCTGGTCAGGAAGAGGGTAAAATCTTCGGTGGCTGAAGCATTTAATGGAATCCAGTGAATTCTGTGGGTTACCGCCCTTTCTATTCATATTAGTCAGGAGTTTGACCAGAGACGAGAAGTTATAAATAAACTTCCCATAATAATTGGCAAAGCCAAGAAAACGTTGCAATGGATGTAAACCCATGGGTCGGGGCCACTGTAGAACTGCTAAAAGTTTCTCTAGGTTCATCGAAAAACCAACAGTGGAAATGACATAACCCAGGAATTTAACCTGTACATGATAAAACTCACACTTTTCCAACTTAAAATACAGGGTAGTATCTCTCAGCCTCTGAAGCACACGGCAGACATCTTTGTTTGACTCTCTAGGGACTTGGAAAATATGAGGATATCGTTGAGATAAACCACCACACATACTGTAGCTGCAACAAATTTTACAGGACATTGTTGATAAATTCCTGAAAAACTGCCGGGCGTTGCAAAGACCAAACGGCATTACAAGGTATTCGTAATGGCCTGTTCAGGTATTAAACACAGTTTTCCATTCGTCGCCCTCCTTTATCCTCACGAGATTGTATGTCCCTCTCAGATCAAGCTTTGTGAAATCTGTTGCTCCCTTGAGGCAGTCAAATAACTCCGTACAACAAAATCAGATAAGCATTCTTAATCATGAAGCGATTGTCAGGGCTGGGCTCAGCCCTACCTTCTCGGAGCTGGCCGCTCAGCTGTTGGCTAATTGTCAGCTCCTATCTCTCCACAGTTACTCACCTGTTGATGATATCCTGCTAGTCAGTCCTGCCTATTTAAGCCATCCAGTCCAGATGATCCTTGCCTTCGCCTTGGTCACACCCTTCGAGACACTCACCTGTGTTCCTGTTAAAGACTTGCTTGGCTAACATTCCTTCTGGCTCCAGATCCTGCTTGCGGTTCTACTACACTCATCTCTGGTTCCCTGAAGTTTTGGCTTGTCTGAACTCTGGCTATGTTTTGACTATGTTTACTCTGTTTACCTTTTTTTATTATTATTAAACAAGTGAGATTTAACTGTACTTCTGACTCAGTCTGATTCATGGTTTCTGTTCTGAATTCAGAAGATGCAGTCAATCCACTTGTTGGTAATATTTTTTCCAGATTGGATGAGCAGGATCACCACATGAATCAGTTTGCCATGGCGTTACAAACGCTCCTGAGTCGCACGGCTCACCTGGAATCTCCCACGGCTGCTCCGGTACAACATGTGTTGCAGGCCGTCCCTGCTGCTGCTCCAGTCTCTGTGCAGGCACCCGCCTCGAGTATTGTCTGGTTCCGCTCCACTTCCCCGGCAATCCAGTCCAATGCAGAGGGCATCCAGTCCAATGTAGAGGGTTTCTCAACCAGGTCGAGATATACTTTGAGATGCTGCCCCAGGCGTTTCCCATGGACAGAAGCAAAGTAGGCTTTGTGATATATCTTTGCTTTCTGAGAGAGCCTTGGCCTGGGCAAATGCTCTTTGGGAGGTGCAAAAACCTGTTGCCTTGAGTTGCCCTGAGTTTGTGGATTCCTTTAAAAGGGTATTTGACATTCCCGCATGCTCCGCTTCTGCTGCCAAGTGCCTCATGTCCATCAAACAGAGTACTGTTGCTAATTACGCCATTGATTTCTGTACTCTGTACTCTGGTAGCAGAGGTTGCTTGGAACAATGTGGCCCCTGTGGCTGCTTTTTCTCATGGTCTCTCGGATACAGGGCTGGTGCAAGGATTTTCGACGCCCTAGGCAAAACATTAATAATAACAATGCCATAAAACTATCCCCTAGTTTGTAGATGCTATAACTTGTGCGCAAACCAATCAATATACACTGATTGCAATTTTTTTTTACCAAAAATATGTAGAAGAATACATATCGGCCTAAACTGAGAAAAAAGATAGTTTTTATATTTTTGGGGGATATTATAACAAAAAGTTTAAAATATTGATTTTTTTTCAAAATTTAGGCTTTTTTTTGTTATAGCGCAAAAAAAAATCATAGAGGTGACCAAATACCACCAAAAGAAAGCTCTATTTGTGGTAAAAAAAAAAGACGTCAAATTTGTTTGGGTGCAACATTGCACGACCGCACAATTGTCAGTTAAAGCGACGCAGTGCCGAATATTAAAAAGTGTTCTGGTCAGGAAGAGGGTAAAATCTTCGGTGGCTGAAGCATTTAATGGAATCCAGTGAATTCTGTGGGTTACCGCCCTTTCTATTCATATTAGTCAGGAGTTTGACCAGAGACGAGAAGTTATAAATAAACTTCCCATAATAATTGGCAAAGCCAAGAAAACGTTGCAATGGATGTAAACCCATGGGTCGGGGCCACTGTAGAACTGCTAAAAGTTTCTCTAGGTTCATCGAAAAACCAACAGTGGAAATGACATAACCCAGGAATTTAACCTGTACATGATAAAACTCACACTTTTCCAACTTAAAATACAGGGTAGTATCTCTCAGCCTCTGAAGCACACGGCAGACATCTTTGTTTGACTCTCTAGGGACTTGAAAAATATGAGGATATCGTTGAGATAAACCACCACACATACTGTAGCTGCAACAAATTTTACAGGACATTGTTGATAAATTCCTGAAAAACTGCCGGGCGTTGCAAAGACCAAACGGCATTACAAGGTATTCGTAATGGCCTGTTCAGGTATTAAACACAGTTTTCCATTCGTCGCCCTCCTTTATCCTCACGAGATTGTATGTCCCTCTCAGATCAAGCTTTGTGAAATCTGTTGCTCCCTTGAGGCAGTCAAATAACTCCGTACAACAAAATCAGATAAGCATTCTTAATCATGAAGCGATTGTCAGGGCTGGGCTCAGCCCTACCTTCTCGGAGCTGGCCGCTCAGCTGTTGGCTAATTGTCAGCTCCTATCTCTCCACAGTTACTCACCTGTTGATGATATCCTGCTAGTCAGTCCTGCCTATTTAAGCCATCCAGTCCAGATGATCCTTGCCTTCGCCTTGGTCACACCCTTCGAGACACTCACCTGTGTTCCTGTTAAAGACTTGCTTGGCTAACATTCCTTCTGGCTCCAGATCCTGCTTGCGGTTCTACTACACTCATCTCTGGTTCCCTGAAGTTTTGGCTTGTCTGAACTCTGGCTATGTTTTGACTATGTTTACTCTGTTTACCTTTTTTTATTATTATTAAACAAGTGAGATTTAACTGTACTTCTGACTCAGTCTGATTCATGGTTTCTGTTCTGAATTCAGAAGATGCAGTCAATCCACTTGTTGGTAATATTTTTTCCAGATTGGATGAGCAGGATCACCACATGAATCAGTTTGCCATGGCGTTACAAACGCTCCTGAGTCGCACGGCTCACCTGGAATCTCCCACGGCTGCTCCGGTACAACATGTGTTGCAGGCCGTCCCTGCTGCTGCTCCAGTCTCTGTGCAGGCACCCGCCTCGAGTATTGTCTGGTTCCGCTCCACTTCCCCGGCAATCCAGTCCAATGCAGAGGGCATCCAGTCCAATGTAGAGGGTTTCTCAACCAGGTCGAGATATACTTTGAGATGCTGCCCCAGGCGTTTCCCATGGACAGAAGCAAAGTAGGCTTTGTGATATATCTTTGCTTTCTGAGAGAGCCTTGGCCTGGGCAAATGCTCTTTGGGAGGTGCAAAAACCTGTTGCCTTGAGTTGCCCTGAGTTTGTGGATTCCTTTAAAAGGGTATTTGACATTCCCGCATGCTCCGCTTCTGCTGCCAAGTGCCTCATGTCCATCAAACAGAGTACTGTTGCTAATTACGCCATTGATTTCTGTACTCTGTACTCTGGTAGCAGAGGTTGCTTGGAACAATGTGGCCCCTGTGGCTGCTTTTTCTCATGGTCTCTCGGATACAGGGCTGGTGCAAGGATTTTCGACGCCCTAGGCGAAACCTAATTTTGCCGCCCCTGGCTCCGCCCCAACTCTTCTCCGACTCCGCCCTGGCTCCACCCCAACTCTTCTCCGACTCCGCCCACTTTGTCCTGCACATGTATAAGGTGGAGCTGGCAGGTGGAGATTTTTTTAAATCCCCACAAATGTAATCACCTCAGTGTAATACCCCCAATGTACAGGTGGGGGGTGGAGGTGTACAGTATATAGGTGGGTTGCAGTATACAGGTAGTTGTGTGCAGTATACAGGTGGGGGGTGGAGGTGTGCAGTATACAGGTGGGGGTGGAGGTGTGCAGTATACAGGTGGGGGGTGGAGGTGTGCAGTATACAGGTGGGGGGGTGGAGGTGTGCAGTATACAGGTGGGGGGGGGTGGAGGTGTGCAGTATACAGGTAGGGGAGGGGGTGTGCAGTATACAGGTGGGGGGTGGAGGTGTGCAGTATACAGGTGGGGGGTGGAGGTGTGCAGTATACAGGTGGGGGGTGGAGGTGTGCAGTATACAGGTGGGGGGGTGGAGGTGTGCAGTATACAGGTGGGGGGGTGGAGGTGTGCAGTATACAGGTGGGGGGGTGGAGGTGTGCAGTATACAGGTCGGGGGGTGGAGGTGTGCAGTATACAGGTGGAGGTGTGCAGTATACAGGTGGAGGTGTGCAGTATACAGGTGGGGGGTGGAGGTGTGCAGTATACAGGTAGGGGAGGGGGTGTGCAGTATACAGGTGGGGGGTGGAGGTGTGCAGTATACAGGTAGGGGAGGGGGTGTGCAGTATACAGGTGGGGGTGTACAGTATACAGATAGGATGTGGGGGTGTGCAGTATACAGGTGGGGGTGTACAGTATACAGGTGGGGTGGGGTGTACAATATACAGGGGGGGGTGTACAGTATACTGGAGGGGTGCAGTATGCAGGTGGGGAGTGGGCAGTATGCAGTATACAGGTGGGGGGTGGGGGTGTGCAGTATACAGGTGGGGGTGTATAGTATACAGGTAGGGGGTGGGGGTGTGCAGTATACAGGTGGGGGGTGGAGGTGTGCAGTATACAGGTGGGGGGTGGAGGTGTGCAGTATACAGGTAGGGGAGGGGGTGTGCAGTGTACAGGTGGGGGGGTGGAGGTGTGCAGTATACAGGTGGGGGGTGGAGGTGTGCAGTATACAGGTAGGGGAGGGGTGTGCAGTATACAGGTGGGGGTGTACAGTATACAGGTGGGGGGTGGGGGTGTGCAGTATACAGGTGGGGGTGTACAGTATACAGGTGGGGGGTGGGGGTGTGCAGTATACAGGTGGGGGTGTCTAGTATACAGGTAGGGGGTGGGGTGTGCAGTATACATGTGGGGGGTGCATTATACAGGTGGGGGTGTGCAGTATACAGGTGGGGGTGCATTATACAGGTGGGGGGTGCATTATACAGGTAGGGGGTGGGGGTGTGAAGTATACAGGTGGAGGGTGGGGGTGTACAGTATACAGGTGGAGGGTGAGGGTGTGCAGTATACAGGTGGGGGGTGTGAAGTATACAGGTGGAGGGTGGGGGTGTACAGTATTATGGGGGTGCAGTATACAGGTGGGAGTGTGAAGTATACAGGTGGGGGGTGTACAGTATATAGGTGGGGGTGGGGTGTGCAGTATACAGGTGGAGGGTGGGGGTGTACAGTATACTGGGGGTTGCAGTATACAGGTGGGTGGGTGCAGTATACAGGTGGAGGGTGGGGGTGTGAAGTATACAGGTGGAGGGTGGGGGTGTGCAGTATACAGGTGGAGGGTGGGGGTGTACAGTATACTGGGGTGTGCAGTATACAGGTGGGGGGTGGGAGTGTACAGTATTCTGGGGGGTGCAGTATACAGGTGGGGGTGGGCAGTATGCAGGTGGGGGGTGTGCAGTATACAGGTGGGGGGTGGAGGTGTGCGGTATACAGGTGGGGGGTGGAGGTGTGCAGTATACAGGTGGGGGTGGAGGTGTGCAGTATACAGGTGGGGGGTGGAGGTGTGCAGTATACAGGTGGGGGGGTGGAGGTGTGCAGTATACAGGTGGGGGGGTGGAGGTGTGCAGTATACAGGTGGGGGGTGGAGGTGTGCAGTATACAGGTGGGGGGGTGGAGGTGTGCAGTATACAGGTGGGGGGGTGGAGGTGTGCAGTATACAGGTGGGGGGTGGAGGTGTGCAGTATACAGGTGGGGGGTGGAGGTGTGCAGTATACAGGTGGGGGGTGGAGGTGTGCAGTATACAGGTGGGGGGTGGAGGTGTGCAGTATACAGGTGGGGGGTGGAGGTGTGCAGTATACAGGTGGGGGGTGGAGGTGTGCAGTATACAGGTGGGGGGTGGAGGTGTGCAGTATACAGGTGGGGGTGGAGGTGTGCAGTATACAGGTGGGGGGTGGAGGTGTGCAGTATACAGGTGGGGGGTGGAGGTGTGCAGTATACAGGTGGGGGTGGAGGTGTGCAGTATACAGGTGGGGGGTGGAGGTGTGCAGTATACAGGTGGGGGTGGAGGTGTGCAGTATACAGGTGGGGGTGGAGGTGTGCAGTATACAGGTGGGGGGTGAGCACAGTCAGTATGCAGACAGCTGTGTAGGGAAGTTGGTGTCCCCCTGGCTGTAGCTCCTCTCACAGACACACAAAGCAGTGAAGGTATGTGCATAGGTTACTCACCCTCAGGCAGATGAGGAGCAGTGTAATGAGTACGGAGCCCCACGCTGGCTCCTCACATCATTGGATACTGATTTCGCTCTCCTCCATTGATGTCCATACACTCCGCCCTCTTCCTCACTCAGGACCGTCTAACCCCGCCCCCCCGGTGACGCCCTACAACTCCGCCCTCAGAGCTAATCCTCTCTCCTAACTCGTCTCAGACGGAACAGGACTCAGTCCCTTGCAGATCGCCCTCTGAGGAGTTACTGGGCGATCTGAGGGAGCTGCCGTTCGAACGAGGGGGAGAGGAGGGGGGTGTCCCTTACTGAAGGAGCAGGACAGGAAGATGCCAGGGCGCACCATCGGGTTTCAGCTGCTCTGCTGCCAATTATTTCAACAACACCTCTAGTGGCCGTGGCTGCGCCCTGGGCGGCAGTGCGCCCTAGGCGGCTGCCTAGTCCGCCTAGTGGTAGCGCCGGCCCTGCTCGGATACCATCAAGGATGAGATAGCACACAGAGATATACCCACTGAGCTGGAGAAGTTGATCACGTTTGCCATCCTTATTGACTCTAGGCTCAGAGAAAAACTCTCTTTTTAAGGAGTGCTTGCGGAAGCCTCCTGTATATTTGTCTTCGAACTTTGCAGTCCCACCCTTGCCTCCCTCGCCTCCCATGCCTCCTGGTAATGAGTCAGTCAGTGAGGATGAACCCATGCACTTGGGCTTCACGCGTCTCCCTGCGGATGAGAGAACCCTTAGGAGGACAGAGAGATTGTGTATTTATTGTAGCCAGGCAGGCCACTTTTTCAAGTCTTGTCCTACCCATCCAGGCGTTGTTTCTTCCCCAGTTATCCAGAAGGATAAGCCCCTGGTTTCGGTTACCCTTTCTTGGGCTGAGTTGTCCATTGAGATACAGGCTCTAATGGACCCTGGGGCTGCAGGCCAGTTCATTGATCCTGCCTTTGTATTGAAGCACTCGATTCCGCTGCAGCTACGTCACACTCCACTTGCCATTAAGGCTCTTGATGGGAGACCTCTACAGCCTGTCCATGTGACTCATGAGACTGTTCCATTGTCCATGGCTGTAGGGGCTCTTCACCATGAGATAATCCAATTCCAAGTTTTTTCCTCACCTAAGTTTCCACTGGTTATTGGTTATCCTTTGTTACAGAGGCACAACCCCTCTTTTGATTGGCTCTGTGCTGAGGTTCTCTCCTGGTCACCACAATGCAGTAAGACATGCTTCCAGAAGGTAACAGACAAACTTTCTCAAGGTTTCATCTGCAAATCCTCGTCTCTTACTGGAGCTGGTAGCCAGCACCAGCACCATCTGGTGCTGGTGCTGGCAGCCAGACACGCAGTAGCTGCCCATTCAGTCAGGCTCAGAAATCAGTCTAGGGGATGTCTTTTTGTAATTTATTGCTGAGGAAACTTGTAACAGAAGAGGGTAGAGGGATGTGTGATACTCCAAAGCGTCAAGAACCACTTTAAGATGACACTTTGCTATCAGTGGCAGTAGCATAAAGACAGTTTGACTAGTACAGTCTGTAGGTGCACAGCTGAAGACCATGCAGAAACATAGAGCAGAAGTAGTTGTAGACTAGGACAGTCTATGGGGGCACAGGTGAAGACCATGCAGAAACATAGCACGAGTAGTTGTAGACTAGGGCAGTCTATGGGGGCACAGCTGAAGACCATGCAGAAACATATCACATGAGTAGTTGTAGACATGGACAGTCTATGGGTGCAGAGCCGAGGACCACAAGACAGTTTGCAGCACAAACAGCAGGCTGAAACAGTTCAGGCATCCCCAGCTAGAGACCATGGATAAACTGCAGATCCTGGGGGTAGAGAACAAGGGCTCTGCCCATAGGAGAGTAGTCCAGCAGCCATTCCAGAGGTATTCCAGGGGCAGACATCCCCTGAAGCTTGCAGATCAGTTGCCCACATATCCATCTCCACAGGTGGAAACAAGACAATCTCCTCAGGGCTTCAGACACCATCAGCCACCATATGGGCACACCACCCTAGGAATTGGCCAAGCCATGTTAAATATTTAGGCTGATTATCTGAATTCGTCATCAATTATCTCTAGAAATGTCTTCTAGGGGGAAGCAAACAACCAGCTTGTGAAACCCTGAACAGACCAGAGCAAACAATTACTGTTCCTCTCATTACAGAGAAAGCCAAAAAAATAAATGTATTTTTTGGCTAACTAGGAGGGAGCTACATAGAGAAGCGTGGTAAGCGTGTTTCAGAAATCCCCATCATTGGTTTATCACGAAGAAAACAATATCGATAAAAGGAAGCATTCCAATCCATTCAGTATCCACAATCCTTGAAAAGTCTTGGCTAGCTTGTCTACTGTTGCCCATAGATTAAAATCTATGAGCACATTTACTTTTTTACAGTGGCAACAGAGCAGTCCTTTCCCACCTGTTAACTGCTTTAAAATTTGCGCCACTGTGCCATTAAACGCTGTCATTGTGCCATCAAACGCTGCCACTGTGTCATCAATTGCAGCCACTGTGCCCATTTAACGCTGCCACTGTGCCCAACAACTGTGCCATCAAACGCTGCCACTGTGCCATCAATTGCAGCCACTGTGCCATCAATTGCAGCCACTGTGCCAAACGCTGCCACTGTGCCCATTTAATGCTGCCACTGTACCCTCAAATGCTACAAGTTCTACAACTGTGCCATCAATTGCAGCCACTGTGCCATCAAATGCAGCCACTGTGCCAAACACTGCCACTGTGCCATCAATTGCAGCCATTGTGCCATTAAACGCTGCCAGTGTGCCATCAAATGCTGCTAGTGTGCCCTTGAATGCCCCCAGTGTGCCCTGCTCGCCATCTACACACATGTACATACACATGCACATACATGCACATACACATACACATGCACACACACATACATGCACATGCTTTCTCTATCTTACCTCTTCCTGCCGGGTACTGCACTGTAGGGGGAGACAAAGAGCACACACTGCTTTCACTTTAGTTATAAGCAGTGTGATGATTCTGAGCTCCCCGCACAGTGCCGATTACACTTCGGCTGAAGATCGGGAGCTCGGTCTCAGCCGCCCTCCTTGAGGTATACAGCGGGGTCCTCAAGGGCCCCCTGCAGCATGGGGCCCGGTCGCCTTGGCGATCTCAGCGACCCCTATAATTCCGCCACTGTACTTAGGCATATACGATATACCCATGTGTGCTCATACAGGATGCATAGCTGTTCCCTGGATCCATGTGCAGGCAGTCCTACTGTATTCATGTCAATTGGGATGCAGCAGCTGCTACCAATTTGATCTCCATATGGGTGTTCGGCGCAAACTCACACTGTCTGCATTTGGAGACATGCACCTATGCAGATGTCAAACTGGGAGCAGCGGCTCTGTCTGTGCAGCGGCTGTGTCTCAATTGACACTAAAACCACTTAAGGACCCAGCCTCTTTCTGAGATTTGGTGTTTAAGTTAAAAACATTTTTTTTTTTTTGCTAGAGAATTACTTAGAACCCCCAAACATTATATATTTTTTTTCTAACACCCTACAGAATAAAATGGAGGTCGTTGTAATATTTTCTCTGTCACACCGTATTTGCGCAGAGGTCTTACAAGCTCACTTTAAGAAAAAAAAAAAAATACACTTTTTTGAATTAAAAAAATAAGACAACGGTAAGTCCATTTTTTTATATTGTGAAAGATAATGTTACGCTGAGTAAATTGATACCCAACATGTCATGCTTCAAAATTGTGCCGCTCATGGAATGGCGACAAACTTTTACTCTTAAACATCTCCATATGCGACATTTCAAAAATTCTACAGGTTGCATGTTTTGAGTTACAGAGGTCTAGGGCTAGAATTATTGCTCTCACTCTAACAATCGTGGCGACACCTCACATGTGTGGCTTGAACACCATTTTCATATGCGGGCACTACTCATGTATGCGTTGGCTTCTGCACGTGAACTCAGCAGGACGGGGTGCGTTTAAAATTGTTTTTTTTTTATTATTTATTTTTTATTATTATTTATCTTACCTTTTATTTTAAATTTTTACACTGTTATTTAAAAAAATAAAAAATAAAAAATAATGTCCCTTTTATTCCTATTACAAATAACGTAAACATCCCTTGCAATAGAAAAAAAAGCATAACAGGACCTCTTAAATATGAGATCTGGGTGAAAAAGACCTCAGATCTCATATTTACACTAAAATGCAATAAAAAAAATGATTTAATGTAATTTGAAAAAAAAATGTCCCTTTAACCGCTTCTCGACCGTCTCACGCCGATATACGTTGGCAGAAGGGCACATACAGGCAGAATCACGTACCTGTACATTTCCCTTTAAGAGGCAGCGGGGGCACCCGCAGGAAGCTCCGTGAGTCGGGTCGCCGTGGGGATACCCGCGATCGCCCCACGCAGAGGAAGAACGTGGAGATGCTAAAGTTAAATAAGCATCTCCCCGTTCTGCCTAGCAACAGTGTCACTGATCTCTGCTCCCTGTGATTGGAGCAGAGATCAGTGATGTGTACATCACAGCCATGCCCCCCCACAGTTAGCAACACGCACCTAGGACACACTTAACCCCTACACTGCTACCTAGTGGCTAACCCCTTCACTGCCAGTGTCATTTACACAGGAATTAGTGCATTTGTATAGCACTGATTGCTGTATAAATGACAATGGTCCCAAAAATGTATCAAAAATGTCAGATGTGTCCGCCATAATGTCGCAGACATGATAAAAATAATTAAAAAAAAAATTATTAATAAAAATGCCATAAAACTATCCCCTATTTTGTAAACGCTATAACTTTAGCGCAAACCAATCAATAATCGCTTATTGCAATTTTTTTTTACTAAAAAAATGTAGAAGAATACGTATCAGCCTAAACTGAGGGAAATTTTTTTATATATATATTTTTGGGGATATTTATTATAGAAAAAAGTAAAAAATAATGTGTTTTTTTTCAAAATTGACTCTTTTTGTTTATAGCGCAAACAATAAAAAACGCAGGGGTGATCAAATACCACCAAATGAAATCTCTATTTGTGGGGAAAAAAAAGGACGTCAGTTTTGTTTGGGAGCCACGTCACACGACTGCGCAATTGTCAGTTAAAACGACGCCGTGCCGAATTGCAAAAAGTGCTCTGGTCAGGAAGGGGGTAAAATCTTCCGGGGCTGAAGTGGTTAAGAACTATGGGCGGAAGTGACGTTTTGACGTCGCTTCCGCCCTGCAATGATATTATCATTATTATTATTATACAGGATTTATATAGTGCCGACAGTTTACGCAGCACTTTACAACATTAGGGCAGACAGTACAATTACAATACAATTCAATACAGGAGGAATCAGAGAGCCCAGCTTGTTAGAGCTTACAATATAGAGACGGGTGGGGGACATCTTCCCCTCACTCATCTCCATAGCTAACAGGGAGAAGAACCTGATCGCCTCCACCGCTAATGACGGCTTCGGTAAGCGGCGGGAGGGGGGGCCCTCTTCCACCGCCCATAAAAGTGATCTCATAGTGAATCCGCCACAGAGACCATTTTTATCTAGCTGCTGCCATAACAATGATATTCCTCTTCAAAGTAGCAACGTAAAACAACGTTGGGTGGTCCGTAAGTGGTTAATAAGACTACCTGCACCCGGATGCATGGAAAACCTGTACATCCTCTGTGGGCAAAAATGGCCCTCACACAGGTGCATGCTAAAGTATGCCCATGTGAATAAGGTCTTACTGTAAGCAGGGTTCCTTATATTCTCAGAGCGAGAGGTTGTACAGCTCAGAATAATGTGAAGTATGTAAAAATTATACGATTGTAATAGATATTATTCAAATTAATATTTAAACAAAAACTTTAGTGTTTCGTTTTGTTTTTGGATAATACCAACATTTTCCCAACTGAATTTATTTCTGACCTGTAGGTGCTCTTTAAAACATTTTTAAGAGGATCATTTGAGTTTGAATGAACAATAATTGCTGAATAACACATACTGAGTATATTCAAAAGCTTTTGAAAACAGCTTTCAGATTTTGGCAAATATCCCTGCAATGTTTCAAAGCAAAAAAAGAGGCAATTAAGTGCACCAATGGAGCCGCATGCCTCATAAAATATTCATGCACAACGTGTTTTATCTATATTTGTGGTTCCATCATAGATTACAGATGTTTGCTTTCTATTTACAACTCTATTTAATAGTTGAAAATAACTTGATGCAGCCAATATTTATTCTAGATAACTTGTAAAAAAACAAAAAAAAACATAGATGCGCAATGCATATAAATGCGTCAAAATGCAACTAAAAAAAACACATGTGCATTTACTAATTTGTAGGTTAAAGAAATCACAATAAAGTCTTTTGTATGACTTTTTATGCTGGTAACAGATTTCTTTTTATATATGTAACCAGAATATTATCATTATCATTTTTTTCCCGCACAACATTGAATACAATGGTCTATCAAATTTTATCTTATTTATTGAATTGCTTAATGGTTTACATTTGGAGTACAGTTTATCTCTAGGCCAAATCTTCTTTTAGTTTTTGAATGTTGAGGGTAGGGACGAGCTCGGTGTTCGACTCGAACATCGGCCGTTTGTCTGTTAGGCGAATTCAGAATTTTGTGGACTGTTCGCACCAAATTCTTGTACGAGCAACTGCCAACATTTATTTCCTCTTTAATGCTTTTAATGCATGTCAAAAAAATGAAAAAACTAGCTGACTTCTTCATATGAAGAGCACAGGCTTCTGTTCTTTGAGAGGCTTTCATACATGATGCCTATACCTGCCCATCAGCCCTTGACTTGACTTTTCCATTAAGGTTGCATTTGTTCAAATTTAGTACCATGTGATCATCATTCCTTCTGCTAATCTCAGCCTAGATCTGTTTATATGAAATGTGTTCAATTAAACATGTCCTATGCAGATATCAACCATTCCTTTTATGTTTGTTGAAATAATGAAGCAATTATTTATTATCAGTTAATATTCTAAACCAGTCTTAACTTCACCTCTTACCTGAATTACATTTCAGTTTTGCAATAAACTGATTGCCAACATTTTTTGTTTGATGCAGACTTCAAATGAGATTCTCATTCCAATTGGGGCAAAAGTGCCAGTGTTCTACTAAAATGTTATATTGAAAGAGAAGTGTTTGACTTAAAGAACATTTACTTTAATATATATATATATATATATATATATATATATATATATATATATATTGCTATCCCAACAAATAATCCTTATCATTCTTACATCTTAAAAAAACAAAGGAAGTGCTAAACTCCATTCGAGGTCTAAATAAGTATCTGTTGCAGCCCAACACATTTATTTGTACTAGCCCATGAGGTAAATATCCTCCATCCCAGATCACCCCTATTTGTAGTTTATTAACAAAGCAAATAAGAAACCACTCCAACATGAGGTTAATCTGGTCGTGACATCTGTCATCCCATTGATCGCTACTGTTCAATCAACTTACCTGGCTGGCTAGACAGGTGTCCACCTTCCTCCCTCACAGCTCCATGCGTGTTTCTCCCAAACCAGGGAAGGGATGGCCTTCACTTGTAAAGAAACCCCAATCTTTGGTCAAGGGTACACAAGGAATTATGCCCCCCCCCCCACTGGAATCGCCCAAGTCACATGTGACACACACCTGACATAATGTTTAAACATTTTGAAACACTGTCAAAATGCAATGGTTTAAGCAAGAATACATTTGATGAACCGAAAGGATGTAGATGTCTTAGCATATCCATTATTTTGCTTTCACATTATGTAATAAGGTAACATTTATGAGAGCTTCTGATTGTTCTATTCCAAGTATTCCAACCAGGCATTCTCAACCAGAGCTCAATGGAGCCCTAGGGTTGCTCCAGAGGTTGCTAGGGGTTCCTTGACTCATAGCTGATTGACCTCACATTTGATCATGCCTACATTGTTCCAGGGCCAACACTACTTGGCAAATCCAGCAACATGACATCAGTGATCTTTTTATTTTCTGCAATGGTGACATTCTGACCACCACTGTAAGAATTTTATTCGTCTTACTGTATAAGACTTTTTTTTACCAATTCCTGCAGATGAAAGCTTGTTCAGTAAGGGTTCCCCAAGACCTTAAAGGGATTGTAAAGGTTCATTTTTTATTTTCTAATTAGGTTCCTTTAAGCTAGTGCATTATTGGTTCACTTATCTTTTCCTTCAATTTCCCTTCTAAATGTTTTTTTTTCTTTGTTTTCTTTGTCTGAATTTTTCACTTCCTGTTCCTCCTCAGTAAGCTGTTTTGGCTGACTAAACATCACTCGGATGATGGTGTGAAGTTTACTGAGGAGAAACAGGAAGTGAGAAATTCAGACAAAGAAAAAAAACATTTAGAAGGGAAATCGAAAGAAAAAGGTAAATGAACCAACAATGCACTAGCTTAAAGGAACCTATTTAGAAAAAAAAAAACGAAGCTTTACAACCCCTTTAACATTATTTTCAGGGTTCCTCTGGGGTAAAACATTTTAGAAAGGCTGGTTCAGAACCCCAGTGAACCTTGTATAATCTTTATACATTTAACCATTATTCTGTGCAATATGGTACCATGTTGTCTCTGCATCACATGTGAACAATAGGCATTACAGCTAGCAGGATTCAAATATGCACACTTTAAAAAGGTGTTGGAGGAGAAAAGGCCTTTAAAATCCAATTCCCCTCTAATGTATTGAAGAGAAAAGCAATCCTTGATTTCAGGATGGTCCCCACTGTTTCCTAACACCAGTATGCTAGAGTTTTTGTTCTTAACTTACTGTTTTCATTAGCAGCAGTTGTAGAGATATTTAGTCATTTTTAACCTTGCCTATATCATAAATTATGCTTTATGCAACTTCATTTTACTGTCAGTACAATGTTACCCATGTACCAACTGTACATTCATTTTGAAAACAAGAAACTCAAATCTATCATATGGCTTCGATAACATGTTTAAAAAAGAGCAGCAACTCCCTTGCATGAGGTGGGTATCTGACCTGCATTTGGAAGGCTTGCATTAACTGGAGGTGGATGGAAACACTGGGTGAAGGCAACATGCCACTTACTCTTGAGAACGCCTTGATGCCTACAGCAATTACACAATAAATTAAAATAAATTATTATTATGATCAAATTATATGACATTGAGTTAAAACTTGGTTATCGAGTCTCTGCTGATGTACCCAGTGAACTGATGAAAGACGAGGCTTGGATGATGTAGCCTCAAGAAAATTACTGGAACAGATATAAACATTTTGGATGATATTATTTATTGAATATCGATTTATCTCATTGCGTGCACACTCTGAGACAAAAATAAGTACTTGAACTCTCTGCCCAATGTAATTACTGCAATTTGCTTTAGAAGTAAAAAGAAACCCGACTAGACTGGAAAAAACAGATTTCTACTGCAAGAGTTAAGACTAGCAGGCAAACACTGGACTTCAATGTGAACCTATGGTAAATCTGTTATCTTAGAGCACATTAAAATAAAGTGTCAATGATTCATCAGATTTTCCTTATTTTACTACTTGTTTTCATATTAAACCAAGTTACAATAGCAATAAACAGATGTATGTTTTTACTTTAAGATAAAGTCTGAAATCACTATTGTCTTTGGAACGAAATGGGTGACTTTGGCCAGCAAATTCCATGTGAAAGGATTTCTTAGACGTAGCAAGCATGCATAAGAATAAGCGTACTAGTAATGGCTAGGAGGAATTCTCAGAGGAGTTGGGTGGTAAATATGAAGGGGAGTCAGTAAGGGGGAAATTATCAGTTTCACAAAGCCCAAAGGCAATAACGGTCCTTTATCTTCTGCTTGACATTTATGGGCACAGCTTTCGGAGTTTAGCTGTTCTTTAAAGTAAAGTCTCTCAACCTTTTCATCAAAACAAAGATATACTTAAGCCCGGAGACAACAGCCAGTTAAAAAAAAAGACTGACATTTGGCCAGTGTGTATATCGGTCTGTCAGACGAGCATGCTGGAAAACCAGCATCTGACGACTCCCAATCTGCGTTCTCAGCCAATGGCAGTGTGTACTCGGTTTAGAGTGCTCAAATAATGCCCAAGGACATCATAGTTCCCTATAGGGTTGCCACCTTTTCTTCAAGCCAAACCCAAACACTTTACTGGCACATGGCAGTTTTTTTTTTGTTTTTCTTTTTGTAGTATACTAAACACTAGACAATAGGACCTTGAACACTTTGACATGCCATGGCGAGTGTCCAAGGTCTTGGTGGCTGTGGTAAAATTGCATTAACAGTGGGAGGGGCCTAAAGAAACCCATCCTACCTACAGCACCCCTTACTATACACTGCACCCCAAAAAAGCCCAACCTTCCACTGACAGTCCAAAATAGCCCACCCTACCTATAGCAACCCTGTCACGTACCTGAAGGGAAACTAAAATGACAAGGTCGGCCTATCTTGTATCTCCAGCCCAGGTCCTGCTGAGGTTGTAATAGAAGGAGCTGAGGTACAGGAGGAACATGAGTGCCTGCAGATGAAGACCCAGAAGCTTGTAGCAGGAAGCCACAGCTGGTCGCAGGACTGTAGTTGCAGACACTCAGATGGCAGCGCTGAGCCAAGCCAAGGTCACAAGGATAGCCGAGTTCGGTAACAAATGGGCAGCAGGGTACCAGGACATCAAGCAGAGGCAAGGTCAGATGGGAAGCCGGGGTCAGGAGCCAGGGATCAGATATAACAGAGTCCAGAAGCAGAGTTAAATGAAGAGCTGGGATCAGGATCCAGAGATCAGGTATAACAGAATCCAGTACCAGAGTCAAATAGGAGCCAAGGTCAGCAACGGGTCTAAGACAGGATAATCACAGGGTTCAGGATATCAGGAGCACATCTGAAGACCAGTCAGCACTGATCAGTGGTTGCGTAAACTTGCGTAACCAGAGGTTTAAAAGTGATTGCATTCAAGGTATCCCGAACAGTCCCATGCCACCTCAATGTCCCCTCCAGTGGGGCCCCCCCCTTCCACAGGGCTTCCCCCACCCCTTCCCCACCTAGGGCCTAAGCATGTGGCTCCTTGCAAGCCCTGTGGAAGGGGGGCCCCCCGGGAGGGGACATTGAGGTGGCTTGATTGTCCAGGATTCCTTAAACGCAATCACTTTTAAATCTCTGGTTACACAAGGTTCATTATTTGAAGGGTAGATATATCATTTTGAATTGGAAACAATGCATGATTTACTGTATATAGAGTAATGCAGAAAAGGTATTTTTTTGCCTCTATTGTATGTTGTGAATAATATAAAATGTAAATAGAAAATAACTTGTTTGATGTATTTTTTAGAACAATAAAAAATCCCTGAAGAAGACCATGAATGTAGGGGTCAAAATGCATTGGGGTATTTCTGTGTATCCTATGATGTAATGTAATTTGCAATAACTGTTCCCATGATGTACAATGTTACCATCAATTGTGTTTTTGATTTTATGTCATCAACCAGAGCTTATATTTTAAACTCTTTGTAACATTTGAATTTTTCTACGAAATAAAGTAATCAATTTTTTACAAACATATACTTTGTGTATTTTTCTGCTTAAAAGCCCCGTGGGGAACTTTTCCATGTAAGCATCCAGCATTGTATTTTTTTCTCACCTGCTGTAACTCCTTGGACCCAACAGAAGCATGAAATTGCAGGGCACTTGCAGAGGGTGCTGCTGCCAAATGCAACTAAGGGCTCATTCACTTCTGCTCCTCTGAAAAGTGTTCTGAGTGTGTTTGACAGATAGTGAAGACGTGATATGTTGCCTCCTCATCACCTGATTTAAACTCATGATTGCCATGTAATGCACACAATTGCGACATGGTAGTATGGCAGTTAGAGGTTTAAATCAGGTGTGAGGCGGCGGCACTGTTCCCGGTGATATTTGACTTCCCCCATGTTGTTCAGGTAGATCTCCACCTCTTTAAGATAGCCTAGCCCTGGTGTACAGTGTGCTGCTCATGCTTCTTCTCCGTCACACTGAGCATGCACTGCCACTAGTCAGAGAGTAAGCTTGACAGCCAGGTAACTAGTATGTGCAAAAAATAAGTCAACAAGGGCAGCCTCCAGGTTTTTTTCAAGAAATTTTATCAGTAAATGAGTTAAAGGGGTTGTAAACACTCAAGTTTTTAGGATGCATTAAGGGGAAAAACCTATTGTCATGCAGCAGCCCCCAGATCCCCCCATTTTACTTACCTGAACCCGTTCATTCTCACCCTGGGGACAAACAACTCAGCTCTAGCTGGTGTCTTGTTTCCTGATTGGATAGATTGATAGCAGCACAGCCATTGGCTCCCACTACTGTCACTCAACGCCAATGACGCGGGTGTCGGGGTCGAGTCCTGCTGTCTGTGTTAATAGATGCAGCAGCAGGACATGGGAGCGCCCACCCACACAGGTGTCCCGAAGGAGAGCGGTTCTCTGGCGAGGCACTCAAGAAGAGGGGGGCCACGAGCGCTGCTGAGGGACCTCAGAAGAGGAGGATCGGGGGCACTCTGTGCAAAACCAACTGCACAGAAGAGGTAAGTATGACATGTTTGTTATTTAAAAAAAAAAGGGTTTTGTAACCCTTTAAGGACTGCTTCACTACTTGGTTGTTTTTTGGTTGTTCTCCATACAGGACTATATGCTGTGACTGCAAAAAGGATTATGAATTAGGACCCAGAATTAGGCCCTAACTTTTCTTGAACAAGTCATGATCGCATATGCTCCTCTTACAAAACAGATAACTGGCTTCGTGATCAGAAATGCACCATGTTACCTATATAAGGATCAAAGCTAAATAATGAAGATAATGACAGCAAAATCTTGCCAAATATCATATTTTTAGTTGCTTATCTTTATATCCAAATCTTTACTAATATATTGGTCTCACAAATATGTGAAGAGAATTCCGGCCAGAAAAAGACAGAGGAGAGTTTTTCATCTGAAAATGCAACCGTGTGTATGCTCCATCGGAATTTAGCTGTCCGAATTTCCGCCAGCCAAAAATTGATAGCATGTTCTCAATTTTGCTGACGGAAAAACTTTCTATCGGTAATTTCCGATTGTGTGTATGCAATTCCGACACGCCAAAAATCACGCATGCTCAGATTCAACTACGAGACAAAAGCTATTGGCTACTGGCTATTGAACTTCCTTTTTCTAGTCCCGTCGTACGTGTTGTACGTCACCGCGTTATAAACGATCGGAATTTGATGTGACCGTGTGTAGGCAAGACAGCTTGAGCCGAATTCCGTCGGAATTCTGTCGGGAAAACCATCAGAGCTTTTTCCGACGAGAATTCCGATCGTGTGTATGCGGCATTAGTGTGGATTTATTTGTTCATACATATTTTTGGTACTATGAAGTCTTCCATGGTGGCCTTCATCATGTGCTTCCCTCTCAGAAAACAAAGATCATCATAGTGATGTCACCACGCGCTCCTGGAGCTTTGAATGCCTGTGAGGACATTGCCAATGGACAACCAATGGCCAAAAAAACTCATCACCAGGCAGCAACATTGACACCCATAAAAGGACTTTCCCCTTCGCAGGGTAGAGGACTTTGGACCTGGCATATCACATGACTATGGCTATAGGCAAGTATTTGGGCAATTTAGATTTTTTTCTTTTTTTAATATAGTTATTAGCTAAAGGGTTGGACATTTGACAAGACCAGCAAATGTTTGTGTCCAATGTCTCTGTACTGTATGTACATGTGTAGGTATGCAAAAAAATGTACTGGAACCAAACGCTGCTACCTAATTTTTATTTAACATAATATGGAACGTTTGGCTACCCATTGCAGTGAGGCAGACCTGAAAACTAGATAGATAGATGAACTGTAGATAGATAGATAGATAGATAGATAGATAGATAGATAGATAGATAGATATGCAGATAAAGACCAATAGGTAGGGATGAGCTTCGTGTTCGAGTCGAACATACGTTCGACTCGAACATCGGCTGTTCGCCCGTTCGGCGAATTCCGAACGTTATGGGCCGTTCGCGCCAAATTCGTGTGGCGCTCACGGCCCACAATGTACTGCGTCATCGCAGTGCATTGCTGGCTCATGATTGGCCAAGCATGCACTGTGACCCCGCATGCTTGGCCAATCACAGCGCCAGCAGCGAGGAGAGCCATGATTGGCCACAGGCAGGATGCCTGTGGCCAATCATAGCTCAGGCTGTGTAGTACACGCCCCACACTATATAAGGCCGCCAGCGCGGCGGCCTTGTGTAGTGTGTTGGCGTCTGAAGCAGTTAGTGGGTGTTCTGTGTACCTTCAACACAGTATACACCGATCGTTATCGGCCGATTTTCGATCTTGCTCTTCTGTAGTGGTTGTTGTCTGCATGCCCTGACCGCAGTATACACCGCTATATTCACCTCACCTATATAGCTAGTGATCTATCTTTTATAATAGAGCTTGCAGTCAGTAGTGTTAGGAGCTTGTGCGTGCTGTCTGCGTGCTCTGTACCCAGTACACACCGCTATATCCACCTACATAGCTCTTCTCTATTTGAGCCCACTTGCCATCTGCAGGAGTTATTGGAAGTTGTGTGTGCCTCCAGCACAGCACAGTATACATCTGTATATACCCCTTTATCTCTGGTGTTCTATAAAAAAAGGCATCTGCAGGAGTTAGTGGGTGTTGTGTGCCTCCAGCACAATATACACCTGTATCTACCCTTTATTGCTGTTCTCTAATAGAGCCATCTGCAGGGCTTAGTGGGTGTTGTGTGACTCCATTACAGTATACCCCTTTATCTCTGGTGTTCTATAATAAAGGCATCTGCAGGAGTTAGTGGGTGTTGTGTGCCTCCAGCACAATATACACCTGTATCTACCCTTTATTGCTGTTCTCTAATAGAGCCATCTGCAGGGCTTAGTGGGTGTTGTGTGACTCCATTACAGTATACCCCTTTATCTCTGGTGTTCTATAATAAAGGCATCTGCAGGAGTTAGTGGGTGTTGTGTGCCTCCAGCACAATATACACTACCCAACTGCTGTTTTACCCAACTCCCTTCAGGCCATTACCATGTCTGGAAGGCCAGCAAGGAGAGGCAGACAGGCGCAAGCGGATAAAAGAGGGCAAGCAGGCTCTGTGTCTAGAGACAACAGTGCTGGTCGTGGACGCGGTGCATTGTCATCAGCACATGGCCATGGGACACGCTTATCCTTCTTTTCGGCAGCTGGACATGTTGAACCGCAACATGCCAACGACTTGGTAGAGTGGATGACCAAGCCCTCTTCATCCTCCTCATCCTCTCACCCAGTCTCAGGGTACTAGCAAAGCAGCTGCCAACGCATCGTCTTCCCTCCTCTCAATGTCATCATCAGTGACTCCTTCCCTAGACCCACCACGTTCTCCTGAGGAGTCTGCTGAACTCTTTGAGCACAGTGTTGGGTACATGCTCCAGGAGGATGCCCAGTGTTTTGTGGGCTCTGATGATGACACTCCGCTAGAGGAAGGCAGTAGCGTGAGCGCAGAGAGAGGGGATGCTCAAGAAGGACAGCAATCTGGCAGTCATGTTCCACAAGCTGCAGCATATTGCCAGGTTTGCTACAGCGATGAAGAGGGAGAGGATGATGAGGGCACTGACTCCACGTGGGTGCCTGGTAGGAGAGAGGAGGAGGAGGAGGAGGCACATGTCCAACGAGGCAGGATGCCCTCCGGGGGCCAGCTTAGGGGCAGCACACCGACTGAATCACACCGCAGAGCTCCGCCTGTGCAGGGCGCTACCTCTGCGCGTTATTCTAAAAGTTCTTTGGTGTGGGCCTTTTTTGAGACGAGTGCATCAGATCGCACCGCTGCTATTTGCAACATATGTCTCAAGCGTATCTCGCGTGGCCAAAACATCAGCCGCTTGGGCACCACATGCTTGACCAGACATATGTTGACCTGCCATGCAGCTCGTTGGCAAGCATACCTCAAAGACCCACACCAAAGAACAAAGCGGACCTCTCCTTGCTCCTCATCAGCTGGCATCTCCAACCCCACTAGACCTTCAGTCCTCTCTGAAACCTGCTCTGAGAGGAATGAAGGTGTAGAATTAGGTGTGTCACAGCCAAGTGCTTCCGGGCACTCTGCTAGCAGTACACCCACGTCCAATTATAGCAGGCAAATGTCCCTGCCCAAGCTGCTGGACCGGCGAAAGAAGTTCACTCCCAGCCATCCACATGCCCAGCGGTTGAATGCTAGCTTGGCTAAATTTCTAGCACTTCAACTGCTGCCTTTTCAGTTGGTAGACTCGGCCCCCTTCCGTGAGTTTGTACAATGTGCGGTTCCTCAGTGGCAGGTCCCCAAACGCCACTTTTTCTCACGGAAGGCAATTCCGGCTCTCTACCGGCATGTGAAAGGCAATGTCCTTGCCTCGCTGGACAGGGTGGTCAGCAGTAAGGTGCATATTACCGCTGACTCATGGTCCAGCAGGCATGGACAGGGACGTTACCTGTCTTTCACGGCCCATTGGGTCACTCTGTTGGCAGCTGGGAAGGATGCAGGACAAGGTACAGTAGTGTTGGAGGTTGTTCCGCCACCACGCCTCCAAAATGCTACTATTGGTTGTGACACACCTCTCTCCTCCACCCCCTCCTCTTCTTCTTCCTCCATGGCCTCTTCCAGTGCTCTGTCCTCAGAACCAGCGGTGCTCCGTAGGCGTTCCAGGGGCTACGCAAGTAGGCAGGCAAAACGATGCCATGCTGTGCTTGCGCTGGTTTGTTTGGGGGACAGGAGCCACACTGGGGCGGATGTTTTGTCAGGTCTGCAGGGGCAGGCCGAGAGGTGGTTGACGCCACGCCAGCTTAAGCCAGGAATGGTGGTTTGTGACAATGGCACCAACCTCCTATCCGCCCTCCGACAGGGACAACTGACCTATGTGCCCTGTGTAGCTCACGTCCTTAACCTGGTGGTGCAGCGGTTCTTGGGCAGGTACCCCGGCTTACAGGATGTCCTGAAGCAGGCCAGGAAAGTCTGTGTGCATTTCCGCCGATCATTTAATGCCTGTGCTAGGCTGGCTGAGCTCCAAAAGGAGTTGAACCTGCCCAAGAACCGCCTTATATGTGACATGCCCAAAAGGTGGAACTCAACGTTGGCCATGCTGCAGCGGCTGCACATGAAGCAGAGGGCCATCAATGAGTACCTGTGCGACTACGGCACCAGGACAGGATCAGGGGAGCTCGGTTTTTTCTCACCACGCCAGTGGGGCATGATCAGGGAAGCATGCACTGTCCTGTCACTTGCCTCTCAAGGCCCCCTTTATCCAGACAGTGTTCCTGCTGTGCCATCCATCACACAGGAAGAGGATGAGGAGGAGGAAGAGGAGGAGGAGGATGATTGTGTCAGCATGGAGGTGGAGGCTGGCACTCAGCATCAGCAGCAGCAGTCTTGTAGGGATGATTTACAGTCCCAAGAAACACATGGACTTGTACGTGGCTGGGAGGAGGTAGCTGCGGATCATGTTGCCCTTAGTGACCCAGAGGACTCCAGACCGAATGCCTCAGCTAACCTACGCTGCATGGCCTCCCTGATCCTGCAAAGCCTGCGGAAGGATCCTCGTATTCTTCGGATCAAGGAGAGGGACCATTACTGGCTGGCCACTCTCCTTGATCCACGGTACAAGGGTAAGGTTGCCGACCTTATCTTGCCATCGCAGAGGGAGCAGAGGATGAGACACCTCCGGGAGGCCTTGCAGAAAGGTCTGTGCAACGCGTTCCCAGAGACTGGGAGGTTACAAACTCCTGGTCCTGGACAACGTGTTGCTGAGGCATCGGTCAGAAGGAGCGGTGGAGAAGGTGGCCATCTGACTGATGCTTTCAGACAATTTTTAGTCCGCAGCCCCGAGGTATGATCGGTTCCAGCAACCATCGCCAGCGTCTGATTTACATGGTGCAGGAATACCTAGGGGCAAGGTCAGACTTGGACACCTTTCCCACCGAAAATCCTCTGGCTTACTGGGTCTTGAGGATGGATCACTGGCCAGAGCTTGCACAGTATGCAATTGAGCTACTGGCCTGTCCTGCATCCAGCGTTCTTTCGGAACGCACCTTCAGTGCTGCTGGTGGCTTTGTTACCGATCACAGGGTGCGCCTGTCCACCGAATCAGTTGATCGACTGACCTTCATCAAGATGAATCAGTCTTGGATCACCCACAGCTACCAAGCACCTGAAGCTGATGTAACCGAATATTTTTTTTTGGAAAAATCACATCCCTTCAAGACTGCCTATGCTGATGCTGAGTGACTGTCCTGTTATGTTGATTATCTATCCTCTTCCTCCTCCGCTGATATGTTGGAAGAACATTTCTGGTTCTGGGTGATGCCATCAGCCCAATTTTTCTGCCCCTGTTTAACAGGGGCGTTTAATTACAATTTTTGATGCAATGCTTTGCAGCAGGGCTAATTCCTGCAATAAAACTAGAGTATATGGGAGAGGTTGCAGTGTGGTGGCACCAGCACCAGTGCCTAAGGCCCAATTTTTCTGCCCCTGTTTAACAGGGGCGTTTAAGTACAATTTTTGATGCAATGCTTTGCAGCAGGGCTAATTCCTGCAATAAAACTAGAGTATATGGGAGAGGTTGCAGTGTCGTGGCACCAGCACCAGTGCCTAAGGCCCAATTTTTCTGCCCCTGTTTAACAGGGACATGTAATTACAATTCTTGATATAATATTTCACAGGAGGGCCCGTTCCTGTGCCCACCCAGAGTAACTGTGAGGACTTATAGTGTTGTGGCACCAGCACCACAACCACCAAAGGTCAATTTTTCTACCACTGTTAAACAATGGCATGTAATTACAATTCTTGATATAATCGTTCACAGCAGGGCGCTCCAGCGCCCACCAAGAGTCACTTTCAGGGCTTACAATGTTGTGGCAAAACCAACACCTTGTTCCGCCATTTCTGCAGAGCATATAGGGCAGGCCCCTACTTTCAAACATCCAACTTACAAACATCTCCTACTTGCAAACGGAAGGAGACAACAGCAAGTAAGATGAAAAAAGATGGACGACAAAACAAATTATACAGGGGTGATAACCCTTCCCTATGTTTTCCAAAAAGCTTAAAAATAGTTTTTTTGACTGGAGCTACACTTTAAAAATGTACCAGTTGAAAATTACAAACAGATTCAACTTAACACAACAAACCTACACAGTCCCTGTCTTGTTTGCACCGCCTGTATACTGCTGTTCTGAGTATATAGGGCCTGGGGGCCACACACTTTTCCTTTTTTTAATATGGGTACGGGGTTCCCCTTAATATGCGTACAAGACCCAAAGGGGCTGGTAATGGGCAGGGAGGGCTACCCATGCCATTTTTCTGAATGATTTTCAACCATATTGCAGGAACCAGATATAACATTAAAACCGCAAGCAGTTTTAAATGATGTTATTTCCGTTTAATGTCATTTTGTGCAGGGACTGTTCTAAACATGGGAAACACGTGGCACTTCACAGGCATACTACAGACACCCCCCAGGCACCATATTTAAAGGAATATTTCACTTTTTTTTCACGTTAATCGTCATTAAAATCAGTGCTCCCGCCAAAACGGCAATTTTTAAAAACATTTTAGGCATTGACCCATGTCCCCTGGGGCAGGAGCCAGGTCCCCAAACCCTTTTTAGGACAGTATCTTGCATATTAGCCGTTAAAATTAGCACTTTTAATTTCGAACGTTCGAGTCCCATAGACTTCAATGGGGTTCTAAAGTTCGTACGAATTTGGGGTCTGTTCGAAAGTTCTGGTGCGAACCGAACCTGGGGGTGTTCGGCTCATCCCTACCAATAGGCTTTTTAGGCTAAAAATGTATTTCACAAAAATGAATTTCAATACTTTCATATACAAATAATTCTTTAAAATGTATTTAAACACAAATGATAATAAATATTTACATGCATGTGCTTGGTTAAAGCCAGATTTAATATAATTCTGTAAGCCGATCAATTACTAGTCACCCTCTTGGGTGACTAAATACCCAACCAGTCTGAAGCTTTTCAAAAATATCAATGTAGTAAATGCCTCAGTTGCACACCATATGAACTCTGTCTAGAGTTAAGTGATATAAAAAAAAAAGGCTGCTGTAAAGAAGGGCAGTTTAATGAATATGTTACAAAAGAATATACGCAGAACCACATAGGCCTGTGTGCTTGGCATCCCTCTGGATGCCACTGTGCCCCTCACAGGAGCAGTAGCTTTCTCTAATGTGCACACATATAAGTGTGCATCAGTGGTGATTTTCAATGCTTTAATTATTATACAGGCGTAATATCCAACGGTATATAGTAATAGGTACCTGCACAAAATGAAACCGCTTTTAAGGAGCTGCGTGCCTTACAGCTGTAAAAGTGACCCCTGATGACACCAGATGCACGCTGACGAAACACGTAGGATGGGACTTTCTGGCATACGTCACTTCTGGTCTATGGAATGCAGGTAGAGTGCAAACTGGCGTTAATGATTTCCTTATTCAATGCTCATTTTCTCCATTTTTATGTAAGTGTAATATTTATTGCCTTGGAAACAAAGTTCATAGTACTACACCATGAGGATATCTGTTGTGTTTACCCCATGCCTTTGAGGTCACGGAAAGATCATTCAAAGATTGATGAATCTGATTTGATGTGGTGCTGATATTTTACTACCCAAATTACTGTGGATGTTGATAGATTGATTTCAACTCCAATTGGGGACACACTTACTTGAGTCGTTTTTTTACTTTCTTTGAGAAAAAAAAAAAAAGTTCTGGTAAGTGAGGTGTGTTGTCACTTGGATTGGTGTATTTTGTTTTGTTTATTATCAAGTGACCATTTTGGGATTATATCACAGCAAGCACTTTATTGAATACTCTATGGCTTTTCTTCTATTATCTTTATATGTACAAATTGCACTTAACATTTTTTTAGGGTATCACATAGACCTTTATTGGTTGTTATAATTTATTATGAATTATATGTATTTCATTTATTCACTTTAAGTTTAGCACTTTACAGATTTGGTATCTTGATGAGCGCGATTTTTGTCTTTGATTTTTGGCAGTAATATCCAACTGGCAAATGAGATTGCATGATTCCCACTGCTACTAAATAAAAAGATTGGCAAAAAAAATAAAAAATATCTGTACTCTTGTATTTTCACCACTTCCATCTAGAACACACCTTCAATATTACAGTTAGTATCTAATATGAAGTCAAAGGCCAGTGAGTATTTAAAATTGTCCATTCACATAGATTTCTATTATATCAATTTCTTTTATATCTATAGGCAGAGCCAGACCCTACATAAGGGAACCTAGACAGCAGCCTAGACCCTGGTGGATGGGGTCCAACTTCAACCTTTATGCTCCTGCAGTAATTCAGGGAGACAGATAATGTGTCAATGTTGGGCACCTTCTGGACAAAAAACAAAACACACAATGCTGCTACCCACACTTCGTTAATCCATTTGATGAGAAACATCGATGGTCTGGCTGACAGCCGTTGCGAGCTCCAGTAAGACTGTATCATGATGAAAACCCGACACTTCTGTAATATCCGCAAACAAATCTTTATTTCTAAAGAAAATGAATAAAATCCACTGAAAATGCCAAGGCGTTTCAACCATTAGGCCTTAAAGTGGTTGTAAACCCTTACAAACCACTTTGACCTACAGGTAAGCCTAAATTAAGGCTTACCTGTAGGTCCAAGAAATATCTCCTAAACCTATACGGTTTAGGAGATATTTGCCGAAAGACAGGTGCAGGCGCACTGAGCACGCCGCTGTCAACGGCGATATGCGGCAAGTGGCTGCTCCCGTGCACATGCACGGGAGTGATGTCATCGCGGCTTCGTCGAATGACAGCGGCGGAGCAGCGAGACCCACCGAGAAGATGGATGCTCCGGACTACAGGGGACAGCGGTGACTTCGCTGGCTCCTGTGTCAGGTAAGTGACACATAATGGACTACTATGCGATGCATAGTAGTCCATTATGCTTTACCTTTGCAGGGAATCAAAGAGGAAGTAAACTCATCAGGGTTTACTTCCTCTTTAATCAAAGCTAACAATAAAAAATGTAACACACGTAATGTAAAATATAGGTATCCAATAATGAAGGGTGGAGTGAGATAAAATACATGATACATGTAGTACAATGTAAAAATCAGGTCTGGAGTATGTAAAAACAATACAAATATCGTTTTTTAAATATTGTTTTTCCATACTCCGAGACAGTTTTTGCATATAACCGTCTATTTTACCTCACTCCACCTTTCACTATCACGTGTCTATCTATATTTTATATAAAGTATGTTAAAGTTGTTTATTGTTAGCCATGATTAATGCCTTACGGCCAAAAACGCATTGGCATTTTCAGTGGATTTAATACATTGTTCCTTAGGAATAAAGAATTTTTGTGGCTTTTACCAAAGTGCCAACTTTTCATCATCACAAGGTTGCTCACCCACCTGTCACTTCACAATGAAATATGCACTTGTAGACAGTTGATGTCTCACAGGCTAAGCTATGCATTCCTACTTGGGTCCCATTTTGCCATAATTAGTTTCCATCTATGAGAATTTAAGCTGACCATGCACTGATGCTTGCAGGCTGAATGAAAAATAAGTAGATTCCTCCATCCACACTATACATACAGTATATAATCTCCCTCTGTGCCTATTGTATTTTATAATAGTGCCACGATCAGCATTTGAATCGGATGCAGACGCTTTTTGGTTGACAATTTTCAGCCAACTGTTGTCGGGTGAGGGGCACCTGACAGGGTCACCCGCTTTGTGAATTTTGGCTGGTTCCTCTGGAGATTTATACAGTGTATGGTGTCCTGGAGTGTGGGGCACACAGGCACAAAGATAACCCTGGGCACTGGTGGGTAGTGCAAGAAAAGTCTGGAAGCTGTAATTGGAAAATGGAATCAGAGAAAGATGGGCATGTACTTGTTTCCCACTTTGCATCTAGCCAGTGGATTTGCTAGTTTTTAATCTAACAGCAAAACATATTTAACGGCTTGCCGAGCACCACACACAGATGTACCTCGGCAGAATGGCACAGGCAGGCAAATGGGCGTACCTGTACATCCTTTTTAATTTGTATACCCGCGGGTCCCGGGAACTCGATGTTCACCGGCGACCCATGATTGCGGTGTGAAGAGGTAGAACGGGGAGATGCTTATGTAAACAAGGCATTGCCCCGTTGTGTCATAACAGAGACCTACTGCTCCCTGTCATCGGGAGCAATGATCGCTGTCATGTCAGTGGAAGCCCATCCCACTCACAGTTAGAATCACTCCCTAGGACACACTTAATCCCTTGATCGCCCCCTAATGTTTAACCACTTCCCTGCCAGTGTCATTTACACAGCAATCAGTGCATTTTTATAGCACTGATCTCTGTATAAATGACAATGGTCCCAAAATAATGTCAAAAGTGTCCAATGTGTCCACCATGTCGTAGTCGCGATAAAAATCGCAGATCATCGCCATTACTAATAAAAAAAAAAAAAATGCCATAAAATTATCTCCTATTTTGTATAACTTTTGCGCAAACCAATTAATATATGCTTATTGCGATTTTTTTTTACCAAAAATATGTGGAAGAATACGTATCGGCCTAAACTGAGGAAAAAAAAAATAGTTTTTTTTATATATTTTTGGGGGATATTTATTATAGAAAAAAGTTAAAAATATTGCTTTTTTTTTCAAAATTTACGCTTTTTTTGGTTTATAGTGCAAAAAAATTAAACCGCAGAGGTGATCAAATACCACCAAAAGAAAGCTCTATTTGTGGGGAAAAAAGGACGTCAATTTTGTTTGGGTACAACATCGTAATTGTCAGCTAAAATGATGCAGTGCCGAGTTGCAAAAAATGCTCTGGTACGGAAGGGGGTAAAATCTTCCGGGACTGAAGTGGTTAATGGATGAATTTGCAAATCTGACTGAGATTTGGAATAAAAAAGTAGATTTGCCAAAAGTAACATGTATCAGCTGCTCTGTTCATTTGTAATTCTAGGAAAAAAAGCATTCTGATGGTCTGTTAGGTCTGACCTGAAAAAGTCAGGACACCTGAGAGCAACAACCGAGCTATCACTTTAAGTCATCCTCTCTGTACGTCAATAGACATGACCAGTTTGCTGGTTGAGCAATATTTTGTTTCTGCTCATGACCGAAGACTGAGATAAAAGTGTGATACCCTTTTGGGCACATTCACGAAGGTTGCACGAAAAACAACAGTGAGCTGACAAGTACAGAGTAACGCACCCAGACAGGAAATCAGTGCAACAAAGTCTTTATTCTGCCCAAATGAATAACTATGTACATATTTAATATCTGATGTTTATAATGAACCTATGATAGATCGTAATTGTACTGTTTCATTACATTTCTCAAAGCACTCTAATGCCGCATACACACGACCAGACTTAGGTCCGACAGACTTTCGACGGAGTTCTGACGGAGTTCTGACAGAGTTCTGACAGAGTTCTGACGGACTTTCCGAATGAACGGACTTGGCCACACACAATCACACCAAAGTCCGACGGATTCGAATGGGATGATGTACGACCAGACTAGAATAAGGAAGTTCATAGCCAGTAGCCAATAGCTGCCCTCGCATCGGTTTTTGTCTGTCGGACTAGCACACACAAGCGGATTTCTCGGTAGGAACTGGGTCCGGCGGAGTTCTGGCTGAAAAATTTGAAACATGTTTCATTTCTAAAGTCTGTCAGACTTTTGCAAATCAAAAGTCCGCTGCAGCCCACACACGATCGAATAGTCTGCCGGAATCATTCCGTCAGACTTTTGATGTTGAAAAGTCTGGTCGTGTGTACGCGGCATAAGCCCTTGTACACACGGTCGGAGATTCTGACAACCAAATCCATTGGATTTTGTCCGTCGGATTTTATCCGAAACTGTTGCATACACACGGTCAGACAAAGTTGTCGGAAAATCCGACGCGATTACGTTATTTCGTTACGACGGGACTACGTTCACGCTAGTAGCCAATAGCTTTGGTGTAGGAATTTGATCTGAGCATGCGTGGCACTTTGTCCGATCGGAATTCTCTACACATGATCGGAGTATGTCTGATCGGAAAATTTTGTCGGAAAATTTTACCGGCAAGTTGGAAAAGTTGGTCCGTCGGACATTCCGATGGAAACAGTCCGATGGAGACCACACACAAATATTTTACGAATATCCAACAAAACGGTCCGATCGGACACATTCCGTCGGAATCTCCAACCGTGTGTACAAGGGCTTAAGCATGTATTTGTTTTTAAATGTCTACCTATACAACTGGTTCTAATTTAAAGACATGTGTTCATGCACATATAGAAGCATGTTATGTTTGTTTGATGTTTTTTTTTTCCCAGATAGCTTAAAAGGTCACACATATGCATGTTCATGACTGTAAATCTGAATGTACAGTATAGGAAAAAGTGAAGGCGTTGTCCGTTATATTATTTTTTTCTTCTTGATAAAAAAAGGGGGGAACCAATATTTGACTATTTTTGTTCAGTTCCAAATTCTATAATTTTTCATGAATAAATCTTATCTGGCCAGATTGTGAAAACTACAGCTAAAGCTGGCCATAGGCGATTCGATCCATGTATGGGCAGGATAAATGTACCCAAGTTGATTGATTGATCAACTTAGGTACAACCAGCCTGCTGGATCTTACATGCAATTATTGCTAGCGGCTGTTATAGCCACTATTAATAATTACTGTGTTCTCCTGGCAGGAATGGCTTCTGCCCTGTACACACAGTCGGACATTCCGACCACAAAATCCATCTGATTTTTTCAGACGGATTTTGGACGAAACTTGTGTTGCATACACACGGTCGGACAAAGTAGTCTGAAAATCTGATCGTTCTGAATGCAGTGACTTTCGTTGCGTACGACTGGACTATGTAGAGGCCAGTAGCCAATAGCTTCCGTCTCGTAATTTATTCTGAGCATGCGTGGCACTTTGTCTGTCGGAATTCTCTACAAACGATCGGAAAAAATCAGATCAGATTTTGTTGTCGGAAAATTTTAGATCCAGCTCTCAAACTTTTTCCATCTGAATTTCCAATGGAAAAAGTCAGATAGAGCCCACACACGATCAGATTTTCCAACAACATAATCCGATCGGACCGTTTCCGTCGGAAATTTCCGACCGTGTGTATAGGACATTCTCCTTCCAGGAGAACAGAATGGCTCTGCAGGAGGGATTCCCGCATCAACATTGTGGGAATCAAGCAAATTTCTTTAATGCAAGGAATTTGCTCCAACTATAGCCGGCCTTAGTTTTCATGCTATAGTCCGCTCTGTGGATAGGTAAACTTGAATCTCATTGATTACTAAAAGCAACACATCCAATGGTTCCCAACTGCATCTCATTTGTATGGATTGATCCTCCTATTTATTCCCCAGATCTTTAGACCCTATAAAAAAAAAATCTGTGTAATATGGGTTTGCATATATCATAGTGGCTAGATAAAATATTCAATATAGTATATTTATAAAGTGTAGTATGCTGTACAGCAAGTGAGGGAAGATTTGCAACAGGGACATAGACAACAATAAAATGTGCAGGGGAACTATTGTCAGCTTTGTATTGCTGTCTGTTCCCCTCTTGCAAGTTTTTCTCATTTACTTACTGTTAGAAATATTGCTGATATGTCAGGAAGTGAGGGGAAATCTCTCTAATGCGGGCCTGGATAGCAGTAAAAATTCAGCAGTTCTTTTCCTACCACACTCAAATCCAAAACCAAAAAAAAAGGTTTGGCTGGACCTACACTTTAAGTGAATACTAAATAAAGAATCTCCAAAAACGAATCAATGTATTTTGTGTCCTGGCTATCCAAACACAGACATGTGACAGTGTGAACACGTACATTAGGTTACTTAAAATGACCCAGGGATAGATGTCGCAATGAGAACCCAAGGTAAAGTCACAATTGCTTTTGGAGGTCAATGTGAAAAATATTTCCAGGTTCTATGAGGTAATACAAATCTTTTTGCTGGTACAAGTATAGCATATTAACTAAAGTATTAAAATGTTACTCCAGGTAAACTGCTAAATGTATTGTTAAAATACTGTACAACTCTTTGATATGCTTTATCTTCTAGTTCTAATTCTGTTGAGTTAGTCTTGTGGCTCATATAATTCTGCCAAACTGTACAGTCAAAAAGACCATTCTACAGTACATTCCCTATTTACCTTTTGTGCTTTCTGGGTCAACTGGTCATTGGGCAGTGGTGATGATACTATTATATTGTTCAAAGAGCAATCTGGGGGCAAAAAAGTGAACCCACAGGTTGATTCAAAAAAAGGGATTTGTCATACTGTAGCTGCTAACTTTTATTATAAGGACACTTACCTGTCCAAGGATCCAGCGATGTCCTCTCCTGAGCCATTTTTTACAATCGGCTTTGGGTCCAGGCACCGGCATTTTAACTAAGGGAGTCCCGGCAGTGAAGCCTTGCGGTGCTGAGCTTTCTGAATGGTCCCACAGTCTTCTGGGACCTTTGATATGTCCCAGAAAGCTTCAGGGGAGGGGGGGGGGGGCGAACTTCCACTCAGATAGCCGTGGCGATTCAACCTGAAGTGGGAGCGGGTACCTGTCAAAACCAGGTACCCGCCCCCCTACCCCAAAAGTGTAAATTGTTAAAGAGGAGTGGGGAGGGATGCAAACAAGCGGAACTTCCCCTTTTGGGTGAAGTTCCATGTTAAGCACAAGCTTGGTCATCCTGATGTGTAGTTAAAGAGGGATTCCGCCCAAAAAAAAAATATTAAAAGCCAGCAGCTATAAATACTACAGCTGCTGACTTTTAATAAATGGACACTCACCTGTCCCGGGTTCCAGCGATGCCGGCAGCCGAGGCCGATCGACCGCTCGGGCCTCGGCTGCTGCTGCCGCCATTCGAGGTGAGGGAATCAGGAAGTAAAGCGAATCGGCTTCACTTCCCGGTTCCCTACTGGGCATGCGCGAGCCGCGCCGCGCAATAGGAGATCTCCGCGCTGTCACTGGGACCCGTGTGTGTCCCAGCAGACAGCGCGGCAGGGCAGGAAATGGCGTAGACTCCCGTGGGAGTCTATGCCCGGAAGTGGGTGAAAATACCTGTCTTTGACAGGTATCTCCACCCCCCTCCCCCCTGAAAGGTGTCAATTGTGACACCGGAGGGGGGGGTTCCGATCAGCGGAGGTTCCACTTTAGGGTGGAATCCCGCTTTAAAGTGGGACTTTGGCCTCCCATTAAAAACGAAGTGCCACAGCATTTAATTATAAGTGCATCTTCACTCCTAGTTTTCTCTTAGTCCCTCTGCAAAGTCCAACAAATACTTTTTGAGCCTTCCAATGAAGTCCACCTAATGCAGCTTCCTGTCGTAGGGTGTCAATGATGCTACAGCGGTGCTGTTAGACAAGGTCAGGAAGACTACATTATCATTGGTCTATAACAAGATGGTGCTGAGGTTAAAAGAGTTGGGAGTTTTCTGCCAAATTTCGCAGGTGGGCATAGATACTCATGGTCTACAACAAAATGGTGCCAAAAGCTGGGGCTAAGAGAGGGAGAATGTCATCATCCAATCATATCCCCCTGAGGGGGTCAGATGTCCTGGTGATCAAATGCATCAGGCTGGGCTTTGAATAATGTCATTGTGCAGTTTACCATTTCAGGCAGTGCAGTTTTTGTAATGCTGCCTGGAATACCTGGAAACATTAATTTCAATTCTGTTATATGTGGGTGTGCTTTGCTGCACTATTAAATGTGAATTTGACTTTTAAAGATTAAGTTAAAAAAAGTTTAATACCCCTGGTACCCAACCGGTGGCCCGAGGTCCACATGCCTGCCCTTTGGTATATGATGTTCAGCCCCCGGCAGTTTGTAGTGGCAACATTGATTGGGGTAATAGTATTAAAGGAGAAGTCCAGCCTAAGCTCGTCTGGCTGGGCTTCTCCTATGGGTCACAGGAGTGCAATTTATTTTGCACTCCTGTGACCCATTTTCAGCAGAGAGCAGACTGAAGTCTGCTCTCTGCTGACGTCACAGAAATCAGTCATCGCGACAATGGAAGTTGGGATCCGCTAGGTGCCTGGACTGACATTCGTCTCGGCCTCTCATCAGCACTGATTGCTGTATAAATGACAATGATCACAAAAATGTGTCAAAAATGTTCGACATGTCCACCATAATGTCGCGGTCATGATAAAAATCACAGATCGCCGCCATTAATAGTAAAATAAAAAAATAAAATTATTAATAAAAATGCCATAAAACTATCCCCTATATTGTAAACGCTATAACGTTTGCACAACCGGACCATTTTGCTGGCTTAAGACCAGACCACTTTTTGCGATTCGGCACTGCGTCGCTTTAACTGACAATTGCGCGGTCGTGCGACGTGGCTCCCAAACAAAATTGATGTCCTTTTTTTCCCACAAATAGAGCTTTCTTTTGGTGGTATTTGGTGGTATTTTCACCCCTGCGGTTTTTATTTTTTGCGCTATAAACAAAAAAAGAGTGACGATTTTGAAAAAAACGCATTATTTTTTACTTTTTGTTATAATAAATATCCCGTAAAAAAAAAAAAAAATAATAATAATGTTTTTCCTCAGTTTAGGCCGATACCTATTCTTCTACACTTTTTATTAAATTTTTTTAGCAAAAAGCGATTATTGATTAGTTTGCGCAAAATTTATAGCGTTTACAAAATAGGGGATAGTTTTATGGCATTTTTATTAATAATTTTCTTTTTACTAGTAATAGCGGCGATCAGCGATTTTTATTGTGACTATGACATTATGGCAGACACATTGGAGATTTTTGACACATTTTTGGGACCATTGTCATTTATACAGCAATCAGTGCTATACAAATGCACGGATTCCTGTGTAAATGACACTGGCAGTGAAGGGGTTTACCAGGGGGTGGCAGTGTAAGGGTTAAGTGTTCCTAGGGGTTACTAACTGTGGGTGGCTGGGCTGTGTGTTAGTGAACACTGATCTCTGCTCCAATCACATGGGAGCAGAGATCAGTGTCACTTGTTGCTAGGCAGAACCAGGAGATGCTGTTTACATTGGCATCACCCCGTTCAGCCTCTTTGTGAGATGATCGCGGGTATCCCTGCGGCGATCGAGTCCGCGGGACCCACGACTGGACTCACGGGGATCTCGATCAGCACGCGATGGCAGGGCGGCAAAAACAAATGGACATACCAGTACATTAGTTTGCCTGCCCGTGCCATTCTGCTGACTTACATCGTCGTGCGCCGGTCGGGAAGTGGTTAAGAAGAGGCCTTAAAGCAGAGTTCCACCCAATTTAGAGAGGTGGTCTTAAACGAAAAACCACCTCTCCCTCCCTTGTTTTTGGATATTTAAACTTTTTTTTTTTACTTTCTCTCGTACCTTTTTTGGAAGTACTAAGAGTACTTCTGATCCAGCCGGGCCGCAGCCGGGTACGTCACATCCTCCCGCAAGGCTCCACTTCTGGTTTCTCTGGAATGGCGGCGCCTGTGCCCAATCCAATGGATGGATCGGCCTCGGGAGGCTGACATCACGGGTTCCCTGGACAGGTAAGTGTCCTTATTAAAAGTCAGCAGCTACTGTGTTTGCAAAAAAATTACATTTTTTGGATGGAACACCGCTTTAAGCTGGTTGTTAATTCTGCCTACTTTACATCCTGTGAAACTGTTAAGTAGAAGCAGATGATGTTGTACAAATACAAGTACTATGTTTATCAAGACATACATGATTGTTGGCAGACGCTGAAAGCAAATGTGGGATTACATGATAGAAAAGAAGCCTGATAGCAATTTGCTTAAAAGAAGGAATATTTATTTTTGAATGTACAGGCAGGGATAGCAGAAAGAAGGTCCAAGCTAGCAATATGTAAACACTGCAGCAAGCCATGGCTGCTAGTTTAAGGGTAAAAATATGTTGTTAAAACAAATTATACTTATCCTCTTTGGCACACCTCAACCTTAACAAGCCCAGCTTTCCCCTCTACATCTATACTGTATAGCTACCAAGTTCTTCCAGTTGCAAGCCACTGCAATATTCTTTCTTCCAATGCAGGAGACTGCCCTATAGAAGTCAGTGTGGTTCTACAGGCCAACCATGGGGAAAGGATCCAGGTCAGCAGGATGTAAACAGTAGGTCAGAGCTTCAAGAGCTCAGTAAGTATGAAGCTGTAGAATGGATATTAGTTAAAGAGGAAGTAAACCCTGATGGGTTTACTTCCTCTTTTTTTCCCTGCAAAGGTAAAGCATAATGGACTACTATGCATCGCATAGTAGCTCATTATGTGTCACTTACCTGACACAGGAGCCAGCGAAGTCGCCGCTGTCCCCTGTAGTCCGCCGCATCCATGTTGCTTGTGGCGTCTCGCAGCTCCGACGAATCACAGCGGCGCAACCGCGATGACGTCACTCCCGCGCATGCACACGGGGGTCGCGTCTCGCAGCTCCGCCGCTGCCATACGGCGAAGCCGCGATGACGTCACTCCCGCGCATGCGCACGGGAGTCGACAAATTTGGCAAATCCATTCTTGGATTTGCCGCATTTAGTGCGCCTGCGCGCCGCTGTCTACGGCGCATGCGCCGTAGACAGCGGTGCCCATTTTCGGGCAAATATCTCCTAAACCATATAGGTTTAGGAGATATTGCTTGGACCTACAGGTAAGCCTTAATCTAGGCTTACCTATAGGTCCAAGTTGTTTGGAAGGGTTTACTTCCTCTTTAAGGTCAGAGGGAAAAAGTGTGTAAGTATACTTTGTTTGAAATTATGTGTAGGGACCCTATGTGCAGGAGTTTCCCCTATTCTAAATGTAGCACTGTTGGGCTGTAGCCATCCTAGGCCTTCTGCTAATTCTGACATTTGTGGAGTTTCGCCTATGTTTAGGTTATTGTTTGCTTCTGTCTGATGTTGGGGAGTGGCAATAGGGTAAAAAGATCCAATAGCCAGAGTTATGAATATTTCTTTTAGTAATAATCTCAGTGTCTAAAAAGGCCTAATTGCACCGCTCAGCACTCAGGAAAAAATGAAGTCCCAAAACATATGTGTAGAAAACATATAAATAATGTATATGACGTAAGTCTATGTACATAAAAGCAGCCGCCTAAATAAAACATAAATATACAAGTAAAAAAAAGTTGCAACGTTGGTCACTGCCCGCTGCTGAAGTCGTGATGACGAACCGCGCCATGCGTGACCTTAAGGCGACCGGAAGTGATATGTGTGTGTCACTACCAGGAAGGAACAGCCAGTTACTATCAACACAGTGGATGTGGTGGATGACAGACGGCATATCATACTGATTGGTGATGACACACAGTTTGTTTTTTCAACAAAATGGCTGGTACAATTTATGTTGTGTAAGTGTGTTTGTTTAAGGGGTTGGTCGTTTTGAATAAACGTTTAAAACAGTATCACGCTATGTGGAGCCTTTTTTACACGACTAAACCACCATGGGTGATGAGCTTTTTGAGATAACTGTAGTCTCTACAGTTAGAAGAATACAGATTGCCTGTCTGTTTTGATCGTAATGGTGTCATTCTTTATGGATATCCTGCACCCTAATCAGTCACTTCCAGGGTTTTTCAGATTAAACAAACTTCGTTAACCCTTTGAAAAGTGACTGCCACCATATGCCGTGTACACACGGTCGGATTTTCCAACGGGAAATGTTTGATGTGAGCTTGTTGTCGGAAAGTCCGACCATGTGTATGCTCCATCGAACATTTGCTGTCGGAATTTCCACACACAAATGTTTGAGAGCAGGTTCTCAAATTTTCGACAACAAAATTTGTTGTCGGAAAATGTCCAATCATCTGTACCCAAGTCTGGTGCACGAAAGTTCATGCATGCTCCGAATCAAGCAGAAGGAGCGGCACTGGTTATCGAACTTCCTTTTTCTTGGCACGTCGTGCGTGTTGTACGTCACACGTTCTCACGTTCAGAATTTTGGGCCAACATTTGTGTGACCGTGTGTATGCAAGACAAGTTTGAGCCAACATCCTTTGGAAAAAAAATCCACGTTTTTCTTGTCGGAAAATCCGATTGTGTGTACGCGGCATAATTCTTCATATGCCACAAATAGTGAAGAATCCCACCCTGAGGTGAAATGTCAGATTGTTGGGGGTCTCTAACAGCCTTTAGGGTCAAAGGGGGTGCTATATATATGTACTGTGTAAGGTTGGGAGAGTTGTAAGAAGTATATGTTATGTGTGAAAATACACACACCGTTTAAGTTAATTACCATAGCTGTAAATGTACTATAAAAGCTATCTCTCATTAGAAATTGTCATTCATAGATTGTCATTTCTTATTTGGCAAGGGTGGATTGGGCATTTTTCAAGACACTAATTAATGACAAACTCAATAACCCTGTCGTTTGTAAGTTAGCTATTATTATGGTTATTTATTGCATAGAGAGAAAGCAGTACATGTTTTCAATGGTTTACTTGTGTTTGTCTGTTAATGCCAATTTGCCCTGGGATATTGTACAGAACATGAGTACAAATCACTATCAGATTTCATCTTATGTTATACAGAAGACGCCCCTGCATCATAACAAGCATAGTATTTTACTTTTACATGCTTATTCTATTCCATTTAAAAAGGCACAATTTGGACTTGTACAGGAGACCCAATAAAAGATTGCTGGGGCTACTGTTATTCCATGGCACACATTGATATTGCCCATATGGAGGTGGAATAAAGGGGCAGTAGGAGTGTTTCTGCTCTATTCAAACACTTGCCACACAATGCCCTCCAGAAGAAAGTGGCAAGGGCTATGTAAAAGGTGCAATTACAGCATTCAGACCACATCCATGCAGTTACCCTTATTGCTGGAGTCTGCCTGTTCTATATGTTTTATTTTTTGCATTTGCTTTTATGTGGACGTCGAAACACATTAGGAGTTGAGTTTTTTTTATTGTAAGTTATATTTTACCTACTGTATATTATGTACATTATGTTGCTATTGGCCCTAATGGTGTGATTTTTGTTTAGTTCTTATGTTCTACACAATATCGGCTATGTCAATCCTCAGACACTGAAGTCTTATTCATAGAACATCAAGGATATCAGATATAGCTTTGTATGTCAACAGTTATGCCGTGTACACACGATTGGATTTTGGCAATGTTGGATGCGAGCTTGTTGGCGGTAAGTCCGACTGTGTGTATGCTCCATGGGACATTTGTTGTTGGACTTTCCGCCAACAGATGTTGGCTAGCATGCTCTCAAAATTTTCTGGCAACAAATATATGTTGTCGGATATTCCGATTGTGTGTACACAAGGCCGTCGGACAAAAGTCCAAAGTACAAACCCGCATGCTCGGAAACAGAAGCATCGGTCTTGTAAATTAGCGTTCGTATTGGAGAATTAACATTCACAATGTGGCAAATTATGAAATCTCAAAATGCAGCGCACATTCTCTTCTTCTTTAATGGGATAATAATGAAGCTGCTTTGCTGGTGATACCGATGGAGTTTTCGCGAAATAACAAAATTTTATAGGCTTTTTTTTCTGGTGATATCAAGAATATTATTGTGGTTTTTTTTTTTGTTTTTAAATTTGTGCAAGTTACCACAACACCATTATTCCCCTGGTTTTTAAGAACAAAGGTACAACTATGTTGGTGTCCCTTGTCAATTTTACATTGTATTTTTTAAAATGTAACTGCCTACTCCCAAACACATAGCCAAGTATTATTCTTCACAATTGTTTTATTGTGCTTTAAAAAAAGAAAACACATAAAAATAGACATGCTATCTGCCAATAGAACTTAACCAAACTTAACCAAAAAGTGCATTCTATGCATCCAAAAATATAGAAAATATACCAAATCAAATCATTATTCAACCAAAAAAATGATGTCAAAGCGATAACTCCAAGGCCAATAATAAATAACACATTATCTCCTCCGATTCCGCAACATGTCTGGTTGACGAACGGCCGTTCAGAAACAAACTGAAAAGCACGAATCAACACTCACCAAACTTCTACGAACACGAAATTAGCAGAAGGAGACCAAAGTGTGGTGCTAAAGAGCTGAAAAAACGCGTAGTAAGTCTAGTATGTCACTACGTTCGTAATTGTTGGACAACATTTGTGTGACCATGTGTATGCAAGACAAGTTTGAGCCAACATGCTTCGAACAAAATTCCACGGTTTTGTTGTTGGAAAGTCCGATCGTGTATACGAGGGATTAAAGGACCACTGCCATGTTTATGAATAATCTTTGGATTTTATTAGATGCAAGAATTTTTTTTTTTACACTCCTTTTATTGTAAACAACCACTTCCTAAACTAATCACAGATTTTCTACAGAAGAAACTGATGCTGCTTGCTCTTTGAAAAGTCATCATTTGGATTAAAAAAAAAAGTTCATTTGTAAGATTATACAGGTTTAATTATATTTCAAAATATTCAAACTTGTTTTTAAGCTAAACTAACCTGGTGCTGCTAAACCTGTTTATCGGTATTTCCAAGGCGTTTTCTAGCTCCCTTTTGCTCAAAACATATTTCATGTAACTTGCCATGGTGTCCTTAATGGATGCATAACTATACATTTTCCCTTTTACCATCCTGCCATAAGAGCAGAACTATTATGCCTCGTACCCACGATGGGAATGATCATCGGAAAAAGCTCTGATGGTTTTATAAAACACATCATACACGCATTTGATGCATTACCATAGACTTCTCTGGGCCTCATGTACTCAGACTGCAGATGTGCTACAATTATTGTTGGAGACTGGAATCCTGCAGCAGGAGACAGTAGGAAGCTGAGGGCATGATAAATAGGACTGCTAGAGATCACTGCTATCACAGCTCATTTGCAAATGGCCAAACAGCAAATACCAAATGGCCACAGGTTGGGTGCCAAGGCTATATTGTATGATTTAGAGTCTGTAAATGTAAAGATTATCTGTAGGTACTGTACACAAGAAGAGATTTGGAAAACCTTGTTCAGTCTGCTAAATCAGTGCAAAGATGTTGTTGTATATGTTGCCCATTCTCAATTAAGCCATAATGTTGGAAACCGCGAGCTTGTTTTTGCCCTGAACAAACCAAATTGAAGCCTGAGGACATAGCACGCATGCTCCGAACACAAAGCACCACCTGTTGACCTGACCCGGAAGTGACGCCACCTGTGTACACCGTCAATCGCTGTTCCAGCCATCCGGGAAGCGCTGTGAAACAACAGTGTGGCCGGAGGATGGCCAGATCACGGACCAAATACCCAAGCCATTGACACCAGCGTCAACCCGTAAGCCAGATCGGATGAACCATACTTTATGCTTGTACCCACTACTCCCTTGTGAGTGTATTCATATCTATTGTTAACTATTAAACTGTTTACTTGCTGCACTTAGAGGGTGCTGTTCTTTTGTCCTTCTTACAAAATATAGGAAATGCCTGTTGATTTAAATAGAGCAAACAATATTTAGTAGCTTTTTCCTAAATAGAGGATACCAGGGATACCTGCATGTACTATGATTGCAAAGGTCTCTAGCCACTGTGTAAACACCAGGGAGTTTTCAAAAGAACAGACTTTAAAGAAAACCAGAGGCATCACTATTATAGTAAGTTTGAACTCAAAGTTCTTATAGGTAACATCTGGAATTAATTATGGAGTGAATTGCGCCTAAGCTTTAACATGAAGATGTTGTCTGCTTTTTAAAATTCCTCCTGAAAAATAGCAGTGCATTTCTTATGCCTAGGCACTCTTCCTTCAGTCTCTTATCTGTATATCTGCAGTGTGAGAACATCTGTGCCTCTGGCTTCTACTTACCCCATATAGAAATGAAAGCCTGGTACACACGATGAGTTTATCGGTCGAATTCTCGCCCAGTTTCCAGGCTTCCCGATCTGGACTGAGGCTGCTCTTATCTCTGAAACATGGGCTCTGTGTAATGTGCAGCATTTGGGATTTTCTTCACTGATATTCACAGAGCTGAAATTAGCTCTTTCCCTGCTTTCCCACACCTAGCGTCTGACAGCGGATTAGGATCTACAAGGGCATTGAGTGGCACCCTTATGCCTTAAGCCTTTTCTAGGCTCACAAGATTTAGAGTAAAATTTGGTGATATTACTATTGTGTTATTCATGGTTCTCCTTGCTGGAGAGAAAACTGTATCCAAAGATCTGCAGTGGAAGCATCTCAATGCTTCTGCTTCAATCATTCTGTGGGTCTGCGATTCTTCCACCTCACCTGCTGCTTCTTAACCACTTAGGGCCGGTTCACACTGCGGTGCGAGGCGAGGCGACACGGCTCGCCTCGCCTCGCTCCCGCAAGTCGTCCCCATTGAGTACAATGGAACCGTTCTGAGAGGAGCGACTCGAGTCGCTCCGACTCAGAAAAAAGGTTCCTGTACTACTTCGGGGCGACTTCGGGGGCGACTTGCATTGACTTCTATGCAGAAGTCCTCTGCAAGTCGCCGCTGACCCCCCCTGCAAGTCGCGGCGAGGAAGTCGGAGACGCCTCGCCGCGGCTCGCAGTGTGAACCGGCCCTTAAGGACCAGGGCTATTCTGACACTTTGTTTACATGGGAAAATCAGCTTTTTTGCTAGAAAATTACTTAGAACCATGAAACATTATTTTAGCAGAGGCACTAGAAAATAAAATGGCAGTTCTCGCAATTTTTTAAGTCACAGCATAGCAGTTTTTCAAAGGCAATTTTTTAGAAATAATACATAAAAAAAAAAAAAATATATATATATATATATATATATATATATATATATATATATACATATATATACATATATATATATATAGCCCACCTTTTATGTTAAAACATGAAAGATGATGTAAATAGATACCGAACATGTCATGCTTTAAAATTGCACGCACTCGTAGAATGGCATCCAGCTACAGTACTTGAAAATCTCCATAGGCGACGCTTCAAACATCTCCACCACTGCGCGTGAGCGGGGGGGGGGGTTGGGGGGGGGGATGGTGTGCTTTAAAAAATGTATTTATTTTATTCCTTTTTTTCTTTTTTACACTGTCCCTTCAAAAAGAAATGTAAACAAGAAATGTAAACTTGTGATAACAATAAAGCATGGTCTCTTTATGGAGAGATGTGGGGTCAATAAAACCCCACATCTCTCCTCTATTGTGGAAAGCATCAAATAAAAAAAATAAAAAAAGATTGATCTAATGCTTTCCCAAAAAAAAAAAAAAAAAGATGGCCTTGTTTACATTGGCCGCGAATCGGAAGTTATGTCACGCCGGGCCTCCTAGGTCATAGAGATGAGCGGAGGTCATCTTTCCTCTGCCAATATCTATGGCTAGCTGCTGTAACCATCAGATCGGTTCCAAGGCTTCCCGATCAGCCAGGTAAGCCAGAGAACCACTGGAAAGCAGCAACCCCACCCGCCACATCTAAAGGTGATCCAGCAGCTAATCAGCAGCTCAGATCACTTTTAGAACAAAAAGTGGCTTCTGCTGAAAATTTTAATCGGGGGGGGGGGGGGGGGGGTTACGACATCTAGCTGCAGCCATAACCCCAGAATTCTACTGTAAAATCATGACATATATTGGCAGTTAGGTGGTCAGCAAGTGGTAGTAGTCATTTTGGATAGCGTAAGGGAGGGCTATAAGCACTGTCAATCTCCCTAACGGAGGCACAGACAACAATAAAGGCCTGACAGATATATTAATCCCTCTCGACTCTACCTGAAACTAAAAAGGAAAAAAAAAGGGGTCTCACCTTTAGTTACTGTAAACTTTAACCACTTAAGGACCAAGCTTATTTTTCAAACTTGTTGTTTACAAGTTCAAATCAATTTTTTTTGCTAGAAAATTATTTAGAACCCCCCCCCAAACATATATTTTTTAGACAGCCTAGAGAATAAAATGGAGGTCATTGCAATACTTGATGTCACACCGTATTTGCACAGCAGTCTTAGAAACGCAATTTTTTGGGAAAAACTACACTTTTTTGAGTTAAAAAATAAAAACGTAAAGTTAGCCCAATTTTTTTAATATTGTGAAAGATAATATCACGCCGAGTAAATTGATACCAACATGTCATGCTCCAAAATTGCACCCTCTCGGGAAATGGCGACAAACTTAAAAAAAAAAAAAAAAATTCTACAAGTTACCAGTTCTGAGTTACAGAGGAGGTCTTTTGTTAGAATTATTGCTCTCAATCTAATGATTGCGGAAATTCCTTCACATGTGTGGTTTACACACCGTTTATATATGCGGGCGCGACTTACGTATGCGTCTGTTTCTGCGGACGAGTACATTTTTTTTCCTTATTTATTTTACTTTTTGTCTTTTATTTTTACACTGTCCCTTTAAAAAAAAAATTGGATCACTTTTATTCCTATTACAAGGAATGTAAACATCCCTTGTAACAGAAAAAAAGCATGACAAGACCTCATTAATGTGATATCTGGGGCCAGATCTCATGTTTACACTTAAATGCAATAAAACATTTTTAGAAAAAATAGTTCTTATTTTTTTTTCAATAAAAAAAATAAAAAATGTCCCTTTAAGGCAGTAGGGCAGAAGTGATGTTGGACGTAATTTCCATCATCCAAAGGCATTGAGTCGAGTGGGAGGCCATCATTCCCTCACTCGACTTAGTGCCTCTGAGGGGAAAGGATCAGATCGTTTCCGCCACTGCCGTCAGCTCCAATAAGCGAGGGAGACAACCGGAAAGCTGCGGGAGGGGGGTGGGCACTTCTCCCGCCACCGATAAAAGTGATCCGGGAGTGAATCCGCTGCAGAGACCACCTTTTTTCTTAAAGCAGCCTGCCCACCGTTTCAGAAAATACCAGGTTATGGCAGATATCTGTTGCCATAAAAACAGTATTGAACGTCAAAGCACTGACGTATAATGCCCGGCAGGCTGTCCGGAAGTGGTTGAAGGGTAACTCCAATTTTGTGGAGAAAAAAAAAAAGATACAATTGCGACACAAGTTATAGTGTAATAGAATATTATTAAAAATAATAATTAAAGTGGATGTAAACCTGATTCATGAAATTTAACCAAGGCACATATATCTGTAGAGTTGACTTATCTCTCTCCAAAGCCCTGTGTCTTTCTGCTGTTTCGTTCCTCTGTTATCAGCATAACTTCTGACAAGTTTTCTGACAACTGAGATAAAACCAGCCGGAGATTTGTGTCGGGGTGGATGCTTTAAAATAGATTATCAGAGAGCTTGTCTCGTCAAGGCACAGCTCTGAAAGCAATCTCGTTCTTCTGCATATGTGGGGGGGGGGTGCCTTTCCTCCAATCAGCTGCCACACAGTGTAAGCCCAGACGCCACTCCTACTGCAGAATGAGGAAGTAAAAATTCTAACACAATGTAAGAATTCTAAAGAATATAGAAAGCTGAATGTTTAGGGTCGTTGTCCTGCTGGAAGGTGAACCTCTGCCCCAGTCTGAAGTCTTTTGCAGACGCTAACAGGTTTTCTTCTAAGATTGCCCTTCAAAGATTGCCAGCTTCCCAGTCCCTGCTTTAAGAAAAGCATCCCCCCAACATGATGCTGCCACCACCATGTTTCACGGTGGGGATGGTGTGTTCAGGGTGATGTCCAGTGTTAGTTTTCGCCACACATTGCGTTTTGCTTTTAGGCCAAAAAGTTCACTTTTGCTCTCATCTGACCAGAGCACTTTTTTTCACATGTTTGCTGTGTCCCCCACATGGCTTCTCACAAACTGCAAACAGTACTTCTTATGGCTTTCTTTCAACAATGGCTTTCTTCTTTGCCAGACAGTTGTCCTGCGGCAGATCCTCCAGAGTTACCATGGGCCTCTTGGCTGCTTCTCTGCTTAATGTTCTACTTGCCCGGCCTGTCAGTTTAGGTGGAAGGCCACGTTTTGATAGGCTTGCAGTTGTGCCATACTCTTTCCATTTTCAGATGATGGATTTAACAGTACTCAAAGCTTGAGATATTTTTTTTAAAAACCTTGGCCTGCTTTAAACTTCCCCACAGCTTTGTCCCTTGCCTGTCTGGTGTGTTCCTTGGCCTTCATGATGCTGTTTGTTCACTAAGGATCATAATTGCTTTTTGCCTATTACAGTGTGTTAATGTAAGTTCTTCTTCAACTTAGATCAATTTTAGTGCTGACCAGGATGCAATACACATCCAATCTGTATCCAAGGTCTAGATTTACTTTATAAATGGGTAGGCAAGGGAGCTATTGGTGGCCTACAATAGTTTGGTTATATGCTTTGAAATAAAACAACAGACAAGTATCTACTGATCGCATGGCTGTCTGTATTGAAAGTACAGTATATCAGAGCCGAACATAAATTCTGTACTATGCTTGTAGCAACAAGTAAAAATAAGTAGCAAAGCACTGGGTGAGAGCAGTGGGCTCAACACTGGAGCCATTATACTTTCTGTTAGTCATCTATGCATGGTAGAAGCCTATCAGAGCCCCTTGGAATCATTATTTCATTATGTCGGTACAATGCTGCCATCTAATGGGGGAAAAAAAGGAGGCGATTTCTCTCATACTCATGCGGGAAGCCTGTGTGTAGGAACTGAGCTCTAAAAATGTAGAGCAGGGGTAGTGAATGAAAATTCAAGGAGGTCCGATCACTAAAATTTTCTTCCAGCCGAGGTCCAAATCACAAGTCTGTGCCATGAAAGATAGTACGCATCTACTTTCCTTTTTTTGGCACAGCAATGCTCTCTGGCACTTTTATTACTGTTTCCTTCACACACTCTGGTAATTCTCTGTAACTGTGAATGTCCCCAATAGTGTCCCCCCTTACATCAGGTGCCCCTACCAGAGTAATTCATTACATTGGGTGCCCACATAAACCATTTGCCAATGTCAGGGTACCCCCTTATATCAGGTGTCTCCATCAGAGTGCCCCCTTACATCAGGTATTCCCGTCAGAGTGCCCACTTACATCAGCTTTCTTCATCAGAAGCCCCCCTTAAATCTGGTGTCTCCCATCAGTGTGCCTCCTTACATCATTTGTTCCCAATAGAGCACCACCTTACATAAAGTGTTGTCATCAGAGTGCCCCTTTACATCAGGTGTCCCAATCACATTAGGTGTGCCTATCAGAGTGTTCCTTTACATTGTGTCCCCATCACAGTGCCACCTTACATCAGGTGTCCCCAGCAGCGTGCCCCCCTTACCATAATATGTGCCCATCAGCATACCCCCACAAACATAATATGTGGCCATCAGTGTGCACCTTAACCACTTTCAGACCGGACCATTTTGCTGGTAAATGACCAGAGGTCTTTTTACAATTTGGCACTGCGCTGCTTTAACTGGTAATTGCGCGGTCATGCAATGTTGTACCCAAACAAAATTTGCGTCCTTTTCTTCCCACAAATAGAGCTTTCTTTTGATGGTATTTGATTGCCTCTGCGATTTTTATTTTTTGCGATATAAACGTAAAAAGACCGCAAATTTTGAAAAAAAATGATATTTTCTACTTTTTGTTATTAGAAAAATCCAATAAACTCAATTTTAGTCATACATTTAGGCCAAAATGTATTCAGCCACATGTCTTTGGTAAAAAAAAAGTCAATAATTGTATATTTATTGGTTTGCGCAAAAGTTGTCACATCTACAAACTAAGGTACGTTTTCTGGAATTTACGCAGCTTTTAGTTTACGACTGCCTATCTCATTTCTTGAGGTGCTAAAATGACAGGGCAGTACAAAACCCCCCCAAATGACCCCATTTTGGAAAGTAGACCCCCTAAGGAAATTGATAAGAGGCATGTTGAGCCCATTGAATATTTTATTTTTTTGCCTCAAGCGATTGAATAATGACAAAAAAAAAATTTTTTTTTTTTTTTACACAAAGTTGTCACTAAATGATATATTGCTCACACATGCTATGGGCGTATGTGAAATGACACCCCAAAATAAATTCTGCTGCTTCTCCTGAGTACGGAGATACCACATATGTGGGACTTTTTGGGAGCCTAGCCGCGTACAGGGCCCCGAAAACCAAGCACCGCCTTCAGGCTTTCTAAGGGCGTAAATTTTTGATTTCACGCCTCACTACCTATTACAGTTTTGAAGGCCATAAAATGCCAAGATGGCACAAAACCCCCACAAATGACCCCATTTTAGAAAGTAGACACCCCAAGCTATTTGCTGAGAGGCATGTTGAGTCCATGGAATATTTTATATTTTGCCACAAGTTGCGGGAAAATTACAAACTTTTTTTTTTTTTTTTTTTTTTTCACAAAGTTGTCACTAAATGATATATTGCTCATGCATGCCATGGGCATATGTGAAATGACACCCCAAAATAAATTCTGCTGCTTCTCCTAAGTACGGGGATACCACATATGTGGGACTTTTTGGGAGCCTAGCCGCGTACGGGGCCCCGAAAACCAAGCACCGCCTTCAGGCTTTCTAAGGGCGTAATTTTTTGAGTTCACTTCTCACTACCTATTACAGTTTTGAAGGCCATAAAATGCCAAGATGGCACAAAACCCCCACAAATGACCCCATTTTAGAAAGTAGACACCCCAAGCTATTTGCTGAGAGGCATGTTGAGTCCATGGAATATTTTATATTTTGCCACAAGTTGCGGGAAAATTACAAACTTTTTTTTTTTTTTTTTTTTTTTTCACAAAGTTGTCACTAAATGATATATTGCTCATGCATGCCATGGGCATATGTGAAATGACACCCCAAAATAAATTCTGCTGCTTCTCCTGAGTACGGGGATACCACATATGTGGGACTTTTTGGGAGCCTAGCCGCGTACGGGGCCCCGAAAACCAAGCACCGCCTTCAGGCTTTCTAAGGGCGTAATTTTTTGAGTTCACTTCTCACTACCTATTACAGTTTTGAAGGCCATAAAATGCCAAGATGGCACAAAACCCCCACAAATGACCCCATTTTAGAAAGTAGACACCCCAAGCTATTTGCTGAGAGGCATGTTGAGTCCATGGAATATTTTATATTTTGCCACAAGTTGCGGGAAAATTACAAACTTTTTTTTTTTTTCACAAAGTTGTCACTAAATGATATATTGCTCACGCATGCCATGGGCATATGTGAAATGACACCCCAAAATAAATTCTGCTGCTTCTCCTGAGTACGGGGATACCACATATGTGGGACTTTTTGGGAGCCTAGCCGCGTACGGGGCCCCAAAAACCAAGCACCGCCTTCAGGCTTTCTAAGGGCGTTACAGTTTTGAAGGCCATAAAATGCCAAGATGGCACAAACCCCCCCCCCCCCAAATGACCCCATTTTAGAAAGTAGACACCCCTAAATTTAGGGGTACACTAGTGAGACTAGGTAATAAATGGCGGGTGCCCTGAAACTATAAAAAAATAACTAACCAACCAGCGTCACCTGTAACAGTTATATGGTGATCACTGGTGAAAGGGTTAACTAGGGGGCAATCAGGGGGCTTTATGCGGTAGTATATGGGGGTCCCTGGCGCTATAAAAAGCTGCGGCGAACCTAAATACCTACCTGCCTAACTAGCGTCACCTGTGACACTAATACAGCGATCAGAAAAACGATCGCTTATTAGGCTGGGTTCACACTGGAGCGATGCGGGAACGCCACGAATGCGCGGCGGGTTCCCGCATCGCATGCCTCCCGGCGGCAGTTCACACTGCCCTATGCGAACTGCTGGGAGTGTCAGTGAAATGTTAATGACACCCCCAGATCAGTTCGCATATCGCAGTGCGATCTGCAAACTTGGATCGCATGGTGTGAACACCCATGCGATCCGATTCTGCTGCGGACCAAAAAAAGGGTCCCGTGCGAGTTTGCGGCGGGTGCGGCGGGTGCGACACGAATTCAGCCATACTATCTGTATAGCTGAACTCGAATCGCACAGAGATCGGATGTGATTTGCACTGCAGTGCGGTGCGAATCACATCCGTTCTCATAAACCGCTGCAATGTGAACCCAGCCTTAGTGACACTGGCGACGGGGGGTGATCACGGGGTTAAACCTTTATTGGGGGGGTTAGGGGGGTACCTTAGAACTAAAGGGGGCTAACCCTAACTGCCCTAACAGTTATTAGTCACAAATGACACCTGCCGGGTGATCAGGGGGTTAAACCTTTATTAGGTAATAAATGGCGGGTGCCCTGAAACTATAAAAAAATAACTAACCAACCAGCGTCACCTGTAACAGTTATATGGTGATCACTGGTGAAAGGGTTAACTAGGGGGCAATCAGGGGGCTTTATGCGGTAGTATATGGGGGTCCCTAGCGCTATAAAAAGCTGCGGCGAACCTAAATACCTACCTGCCTAACTAGCGTCACCTGTGACACTAATACGGCGATCAGAAAAATGATCGCTTATTAGGCTGGGTTCACACTGGAGCGATGCGGAAACGCCGCGAATCCGCGGCGGGTTCCCGCATCGCATGCCTCCCGGCGGCAGTTCACACTGCCCTATGCGAACTGCTGGGAGTGTCAGTGAAATGTTACTGACACCCCCAGATCAGTTCGCATATCGCAGTGCGATCTGCAAACTCGGATCGCATGGTGTGAACACCCATGCGATCCGATTCTGCTGCGGGCCAAAAAAAGGGTCCCGTGCGAATTTGCGGCGGGTGCGGCGGGTGTGGCGGGTGCGGCGGGTGCGGCGAATGGCTGAACTCGAATCGCACAGAGATCGGATGTGATTTGCACTGCAGTGCGGTGCGAATCACATTCGTTCTCATAAACCGCTGCAATGTGAACCCAGCCTTAGTGACACTGGCGACGGGGGGTGATCACGGGGTTAAACCTTTATTGGGGGGGTTAGGGGGGTACATTAGAACTAAAGGGGGCTAACCCTAACTGCCCTAACAGTTATTACAGTCACAAATGACACCAATGCAAAAAAAAAAAAAAAAAAAAAAAAAAAATGACATTGGTGTCACTGTGACTGGGGGGCAGGGGTAATTGGGGGGGTGATCGGGGGGTAAAGGGGGGGTGTGAGTGTGCCTGGCATGTTCTACTGTGTGTGGGATGTGTTGGTGCAACTCACTGATCCGCTCTCCTCCGTGTCGGAACGAAAAATACCGACACGGAGGAGAGAATACATCACTTCCTCTCCTGTGTTTACATTACAGGAGAGGAAGTGATGTCACCGGGGATTTCCATTCGTCGGGAGCGATCGCGAGGGGGTGGCCATGAATGAATGGCCGTCCCCTCGTCCGGGATCGCTCCCGAACGAAAACCGACCGCCGCAGGCACCGGGCGGGGGCCCGATCGGGCCCCCGACCCGCGGGAGGCAAATCACGTACATGTATGTGATTATGCCTGCCTGTGCCATTCTGCCGACGTACATCGGCGTGAGGCGGTCGGCAAGTGGTTAATGTAAAATGTGCTCATTAACATGCACCTTATTTTATGTTAAGGGGCAGTCTGATGGGTACTTTTTATGTTAAGGGGCACTCTGATGGGCACATTTTAACATAAAATGTGCCCATGAGTGCCCCTAACATAAAATAGGAGGCAGCAATCCATGACAGCTGAGATGTGGCACTTAAAGGGTAAGTTCACCTCTACAGAAAAATCTGTAAGGTGAACTTACACATGACCCTCTCCTCATCCCCCACGGTCCCCAACCCCCCCCCCCCTCCCCCCGGTCCCGCTGAGTCGGAGCGTGGTGATCACCTGCACTGACAAACCGGGTCGCCGCTTCACCGGTCCAGGGTTAGAAATCCCCTGCGGCTCAATTTAGGAGCATTCTAATTGGTTGCGTCATCACATGGGCAGCGCCAAACAATCAGAACCCGCGCAGCCTGTCTTGTCACCGGGGAGAAGAGGAGGGAAAGCAGCTGGGATTTCATATCTCCTGACTGGTAAAGTAGCGATTCGATCTATCAGAATGGGAGATTGCCGGCTTCAGGTACTTCGGGACCAGGTGCGATGGGAAGGGGCCAGGGCTGGATTAAAATAGGGGCTAGTGGAGCTGCAGCTCCAGGCCCCTTACCCTGCACAAAATGACATTAAATGGAAATAACACCATTTAAAACTGCTTGCGGTTTTAATTTTATATCTGGTTCCTGCAATATGGTTGAAAATCATTGAGAAAAATGGCACGGGTAGCCCTCCCTGCCCATTACCAGCCTATTTGGGTCTTGTATGCATATTAAAAAAAGGAAATGCGTGTGGCCCCCCCAGGCCCTATATACTCAGAACAGCAGTATACAGGCGGTGCAAACAAGACAGGGACTGTGTAGGTTTGTTGTGTTAAGTTCCTCCTCCTCCCTCCTCCCTCCTCCCTCCTCCCCCCTCCTCCCTCCTCCCTCCTCCCTCCTCCCTCCTCCTCTCGATATTTATATAAAATTTCCATGCACCCGCTGAACACAATCCCAAAACCTATGGCTTCTAAAACCGAGGACATGTAAGGCCAGGTTACCGGGTCAAATGCCTTCTCCATGTCCAACGCAACTTGGCAAACCTTGGCACCCCAGATGTTTTGGAACTACATTTCCCATAGTGTTATGTATTCTGCAGTGTAGTTGAGCATCATGGGAAATGTAGCTTCAAAACATCTGGGGTGCCAAGGTTCGCCATCACTGCCCTAGTGGATGAATCAGACTTAGGCAGCTGTAAACTCTGCGCAGGTTAATATCTGTAGATTTCCCTGGTATGAAACCAGTTTGATTGATATTAACCAGAGTCAGGAGGATTGATTGCAACATGGTTACTAAGAGTTTTCTAAATTATGGTCTCAAAATTTTGACCAAAGAAATAAGCCTCTAATGTCTCATACACACGGTCAGATTTTTCCGATGGGAAATGTTCGATGGGTGCCTGTTGTCGGAAATTCCGACCGTGTGTAGGCTCCATTGGACAGTTTCCACCAGAAATTCAGTCGCACAAAATTTCAGATCTGGTTCTCAAATTTTCCGACAACAAAATCAGTTTGTACAAATTCCGATCATGTGTAGACAATTCTGATGCACAAAGTGCCACGCATGCTCAGAATAAATTACGAGATGGAAGCACTCGGTCTGGTAAAATTGCCATTCGTAATGGAGATAGCACATTCGTCACGCTGCAATATTTTAAATAGTTTAATGCAACGCATTCTCTTCAAGAATGAAGTTGTTTTTCTGCTCATATTCACACAGTTCTCACACTGATTTCTTTATTATTTCTCATGATCTCATGAATAATATTAATTTTGTTTTTCATTAGATCTCCATAATAATGTTTATAAGTTATTTTATTTCTTTATCAAGATTTGCATTTATTTTTTTCTAATGCTCTCCATAATGTTTTTTTTCTCATTTTGTGTGTCAAGTTACCACAACACCATTATTATCTTGTATTTTTTAACCTCAATGGAGGTTGGTTGGTGTTGTTGTCCCTTGTTAATTTGACCTTGCATTTTTGAAATTTACTACTCACAAACTGTCCTTTTTGAAGTAAAACACAAGTATTTCTGAAAAAGAAAAAACAAGTTAGACTTACCAGTAACTTGTTTTCCAGAAGTCTTTCAGGACAGCACCTGAGAGATAGTGACTCCTCCCACCAAACCTTAGGAAACACCTTCTTCCAAACTTTAAAGGGAGGCACCTCCCTACCCTACCTCAGTTGGAGAAGAGAACCTCTGGCCCCGGCTGGAACACAAACACATATGTTAGTCACAGCGTAGTATATCAAAATACAAAAAGGCGGGATGTTGCTGTCCTGAAAGACTTCTGGAAAACAAGTTACTGGTAAGTCTAACTTGGTTTTTCCCCAAGGCATCTTTTAAGACAGCACCTGAGAGGATAACAGAGACTTACCCCCTTAGGGCAGGACAACAGCTTGCAGGACCTTCCTGCCAAACGCCTGATCGCTGGCAGATGTGAGGTCCAGCCTGTAATGTTTCACAAATGTGTGAAAACTCTACCATGTTGCTGCCTTGCAAATTTTTTTCAGGGGTGGCAACAGCTCTCTCTGCCCAAGTAGTCACCAGAGCTCTGGTTGAGTGCACACAAATTGCTGCTGGTGGAGACAAACCTGCATGGGAATACGCCACTGAGATGGATGGCACATTGCACATTCATGTTGCCTGAAAAAAGTACAAATAGCGAATCTGAAAGTCTGAAGAGCTTTGCCCTAACAGAACAGAGTCCTGACATCCAACATGTGGAATAGGTTCTCCTTCTCCCCTGCTGGGTTAGCGCAGAAGGTTGGAAGTACGATTTCCTGAGCACGATTCTGTAGTGAAGCTACTTTTGGCAAAAACTAAAGAGTCTGTCTTTAATATAATGCTATCTGGAAAAATAGATAGATAAAGGTTCTTTAATTGATAGAGCGTTGAGCTCACTGATTCTGCGGGCAGAGACAATGGCAATCAGAAAAAAACGGTCTTTAAAGTGAGATATCTAAGAGGAGCTACTTCCAGAGGCTCTAAAGGACCCTCTGTTAGAGACTGCAGGACTACCGACAGATCCCATTTAGGAAAAACCCCAAGAGGTGCTGGTCTAGATCTCTTAAGAGCTTTAAAGAATCTGAGTACCAGCGGATCTGAGGCCAGAGCTTTTTCTAAGAATACTGCTAGTGCAGCAACCTGCACTTTCAGGGCACTAACTGCTAGTCACTTGTCTGCTGCATCTTGTAAAAACTCTAAAATGGAAACAAGGCTCCCTGTGTCCTGGGCAGAAGAATTACACCATGTCACCTTTTTTCTACTTGCCAATAGAGTTGTGATCAAACGGCTGTAAAAACCCTTACTTTTCAGGAGCTGCTCTTCAGAAGTGCTAGACTGGCTATTTCTGGATGATTCACTGGGCCTTGTAACAGCAGATCGTGCCTGAGAGGCAGATGAAAACAAGGTTTGACCGCCATTCTCAGAATGGTTGAAAACCAGGCCCTTTTTGGCCAAAAGGGTGTGATTAGAATGACCAGTACCTCTTCCTTCTGAATTTACCTCAATATTAGCAGAAGTGGAATGGGAGGAAAGTGTAGCTCAGATGGAATTTCCATGAATATGCCAACGCATCTGTCCCTAATGACCCAGTTGTGATTGTTCAGGGAAAAGAATTGAAGAACCTGAGCATTCTCGTTTGAGGCGAACAGGTCTAACTCTGGCTGCCCACATTTTTCGGCAATCACCGTGAAAACTTCTGGGTTCAGAGACAATTTTGCTTCCTGAATAGGGTTCCTGCTTAGGAAATCCGCCACCCTGATCAGGGTCCCTTTGAGGTGGACTGCTGATAGAGACGGAAAATATCCCTCTGCCCACCAAAGAATTTCCAAGGCTAGTACTTGCAGCAGCTTGCTCCTTGTACCCCCCTGCCTATAAGCCACAGCCATGGCGTTGTCCGTTAGAATCTGAACATGCTGAGAATGAAGATACTGAGCAAATGACTCTAGCACTAAGGCAATCGTCTTGAGCGCTCTCCAGTTTGAGGACCTTGCAGACTCTTTCTTGGACCAGCTTCCCTGAGTGAAATTCTTTTCTAAGTGGGCCTCCCAACCCCAGGAGCTGGCATTGGTTATCAGTCTTTTCTCGACTGGAAAAGCCCAGACTAACGCCTCCGATAGGATATCCTCCCTCTTCCACCACCATAGTGATCTTTTCACCTGAATTGGAATTTTTATCTTTGTTTCTAGGGATACCACCTTGTGATCCCAAGATCTCAGAACAAAAGCCTGTAGACAACTGAAGTGTAGTCTTGACCACTGAACGGCCGGCATTGATGAAGTCAGAACCCCCAAGGCTGACATAACTTGTCTTACCGTCAGACGCTGGTTGGTCTGCAGTATCGAGACCGCATTGTGAATCTTTTCTTTCTTGTCTAAAGGAACAAAGATCTTTTGATACACAGAGCCGATTAGATACCCTAGAAACCGAATTTCCTGAGATGGGTCTAGGGAAGATTTTTGGAGATTTAAAATCCAACCCAGTGTGCTCTGCCTAAATTTTTCTGTAATTCTTCGCTTGATGGGGTGAAAAATAACAGATCGTCTAAATAAGGAAAAATTGCGATTCCCTGAAGACGAAGCGGAGCTAATGCTTCTGCCATCACCTTGGTGAATATTTGGGGTGAGGGTGATAAACCAAGGGGTAAGGCCCTGAACTGTAGATGATGAACTACACCTTCCATCCTTACCACCAACCTGAGATACCTCTGAGACTGGGGTGAGATCAGAATATGCAGATATGCATCCTTCAAATCCACTGACGCCATAAAGCAAACTGACCAAAAATATTGAGTCCATCTTGAACTTTCTGTATTTGATGGATTCGTTTAGAGGTTTGAGAATTAACTGAAATTTTCCTGAGGGTTTTTCTTTACCAGGAAGACATGAGAATAGAACCCCTCCTGCCGTTCCCTTAGTGGCACTTGGATTATTACACCCTGCTGCATCAGTTCCTCTGGAGAGGACTTCATGGCCAGGGCTTTTACTGGATCTCGTGGGGTATTTGTTATCAGAAATCTTTTTGTTGTTTTTAGTAAACTTGAGTGTGTAGCCTTGCGAGAGTGGTCAGAATAAACTGATTTGAAGTTATCGCTGACCACTGTGGAAGGAACTCTTGTAGTCTTCCTCCCACCCGCAGGGATGAGTCATTGTGACTTTTTTGTCCAGGAGGATGGAAGAGATTTCCCGCATTTACCTTTCGATTTCTGTGTGGACCAATTTTTTATTTTCACATGAAACCTGGTGTCTCGATCCTGAGTTTTTTGAGGTTGAAAAAGACGTTTGGGAACCTGATTTTTCCTTTTGACCGGGAAGGATCTCCTTTTATCGGCCGTCCTGTCAAGAATATTATCGAGGTCAGGGCCAAAAAGAAGATCACCCGAAGAGGAAATCCCAGTTTGCTTTTTGACGCTGAATCACCTGGCCAGGTCTTAAGCCATAAAGCTCTCCTTGCAGCATTTGTTAAAGCTGCTGATCTAGCTGACATCTTAATTGCTTCAGCTGAAGCATCAGCAATATAAGCAACTGCACAGACCAGGGTAGGAAAATAATCTAAAATCTCCTGTTTAGGGGAATCTGCCTCAATATGCGATTTTAGCTGGTTAACCCAGTATTCTAGGATTCCTGGCTACACATGTTGTGGCCAATGCTGGCTTTAAAGTGCTCATGATTGATTGCCATGATCTCTTAAGCAAAAGATCCATGTGTTTGTCCATTGAATCCTTCAGAACCCCCATGTCTTCAAAAAGACAGGTCTGTGGATCTTGAGACCTGGAAGAAGGAAGAGTCTAACCTGGTCACCTTGTTCCACACCTCAGAAGGGTCCTCCTCGAAAGGAAAACTCCTCTTGTGGGCTTTGGAAAAAAAGTTTTTCTCTCTGGATCCTGCCATTCTTTCCTAATGGCCTCGGAGATTACCAAATTAACTGGGAATGTCCACTCTTTAGGTTAATTTAACCCTGCATACATGCAGTCATGGAGAGATATTTCCTTTCTTCATTTACGCCAAGCGTAGCATGAATAGCTTTAAGAAGCCCATCCACCTCTTCTAGGGACAGTTTGAATTTAGAGGGAACTGTTTCAGCTTCCTCAACCTCCTCCTCTGAATCTTTAACAGAAGGAGCAGAGGACTGCTCTTGCCTATTTGAAGGATCTTCAGGAAGAGTTTCCAACACCGGGATAGAAAGAGAACCCTGGGAAGACTCTGAAGTAGAAGGATGACTAGAAGCTGGATTTACTAATGAGTCATGAAAAGTTTGTATCGTGGCATATAGTTCTTTCTTTACAGAGGCAACCAGATTGCATCACTTTAGTTAAGGAGGAATTCGCTTCTGTTTGTGACAAGCACTGCATAGGGCTTTTTTCCAATTTTCTCCCATTTTGGCCCTGCAAGAAGGACATCTCTTCTTTGGATCAGAGTTTTTGGCCTGAGAAAAGACAAAGAAAAAAACCATGGGACCTTTATTGAGACCCAGTCTCTGCATTCACAAGGACCACTACACAGGTGCACTAAGAAGAAACTAGTCAGCCTCTAGTGCCCAGACAGGCCCCTCGCCACTAGGGGGAAGAGAAAAAGAAACCAGAACCCAGATGAAGGAAAAAAGGCAGACTTTAACCGCTGCCTCCTACCTGAGCCTCGATGGTGCCTGTGTCTGTCCCCACTGCTGCAGCCACTTATTCCTCCATAACCGCTGTGCAGCGTTCCACCTGTGGCTTCACACGCTGCCTCGGAACTCCCATGGTGCCTCTACACCGGACCGGAAGCGGAAATGGGCACCAGCTCCTGTCCTTCCTCCTCCCCTGTGTCCACGCCGGAAATGATGTTTTCACCAACCCAATGACCCGCTCTGTCACTTCCGGCGCTATCGCCGCCGCTTCCTAAGATCTGTGAGCCAATGCATCTTCGGCTCTCTCCGAGCACCAGAAGGGAAAGAGGAGCCCGATTACTTCCACTGCCGAAGCCTGGGTAGGTCGGGAGGACAGCAAGTCCCTAGTGGAGGAAAAAAAAAATAGGAAAAGCAACCCTGTCCCTCAGGAGAACCTAGGAGACCTTGGCTCCCTCCCATAAGATGTTCCCTCCGGGCTGGAGGAAACACAAGAACTGAGGTATGGTAGGGAGGTGTCTCCCTTTAAAGTTTGGAGGAAGAAGGCGTTTCCTAAGGTTCGGTGGGAGGAGTCAATATCTCAGGTGCTGTCCTGAAAGACGCCTTGGGAAATAGCCATTTATTCTGGGTCATAACAAAATAAAGAGGAAGGCAACGCTGGAGAAACTGATGAAATTTGCGAAGCCTTTGCAAGACACAATACAAGACAAACCCTAATGTCAGGTCGAAACTCTCCTAATCTTTACCCAATATAGGTCTCAATCTAAAAGAAGTATAGGCCCCTGACATGCCAAGTTAAAATTGTACCTTCGTTATAACGATCATTGCTTCCGTTACTCCGTCCTCCGCTCACAGATCATATGTAGGACGCACACGTGTTCCGCTTTATATACACTGTGCATGCGTGAAACTCTGCCCGCCTCCAACGTTCTTTCTAGTATATGCCTCGCCCCTTCTCTTTCGGTGCAGTGGGAGAGCACTTGGCTGAGAGATAACAGGTGCGTGCAGAGGAGAGCACTTGGCAGAAAGACAAGTGCATGCAGAGGAGAGTCGGAGCCACAAACGTCCTGATCCTGGAGGAGATATAAGGGCTCAATATTGTCCTTTATAGAGATGGTGGACATCGTGATGAGGGCTGACTATGATGGGAAACATGGACCTTACCCAAACCCAAATGTGAGAAAGGCTAAGATGACTAAAGTGAAGGGTCTGAGCAGGAATTTTGGGGTACAACGATCCAAGGATCAACTGAGGAAATGATGGTCAGACCTCAAATTGAGGGCGAATGATCAGTACAGAAAGATCAGGAAACTGCTTCTAAAAAGTAAGTACTTTTTGTGTGTTCCTATTATTACTTGCATGCTGCTCCATGTGCTTTTTTTTACTGTTGTACAGTTTAAAATGGCAACTTTCATGTTCATGGGCACAGTAAATCGGTCAAAGGGAACATCGTTCGTTCACTCACTTATAAGATGTTTTTGGCAGATGCAGGTTAACTACATTTGTTCAGGCCGATTTGTATTAAAATAAGTTTGTTGTCTAGATGGGTTTGTAGCTAGAATGAAATGCAAACTTGATTCAGTGTAAGGAGAGGACACTCAGCAGCTGTTTACACATCTGCACACAGGAGCACTAGTGTGGGACACCAGAATCAAACTTTGTAGGGTCCCAGAGGTGCTCCAATGGATACTAGGGGTCTCTACATGCTTGATACTTTAACAAAAAAGGGAAGTATTCCAGCTTTAGAAAGGAAATAAAATGTTCTTCAGCTTGGAACTCTGCCAAAACAGACAATTGTACGACACTTCCAAGCAATGTTTCATTTTCCTATTTTTGCCCTCAAATATCTGTGTGCGAAGTATAGCTATTTTTTATTCACATAGGGGAGAAAAGACTCAGGACATCTGAGGACACCAGGGCCCCCCACCTCCTAAAGAATGGGAAATCCCCACACCACAAGCAGGAGGATGAGGAGGGCGACGTTTATGAATTGTCACAACAGGTGAGTGCCTGAGACCACAGGTTCAGGTAAGAGATCTATTCCAGCATATTTATAATACATGGTGAGTTTTTTTTCTTTTAGGTGATGTGGACGTTGTGGAAGAAGAATCTCATTTAACAAGTGAAAGTGCCCAGATCCTCTTCTGGAAGAGAATGGGGTGCAATCGTGATTTAGAAAATATAAAGGAAACCATCAATGATGTTCAACAAAAAATGAAGAACATCATTGACATCAGGATCTAAAACACACAATAATTGGACTGTTTTCTTGTGTATTTTTGAATTAAAAAAAAAAGTTTAAAGTATTTTAAAAGCCAAATTGAAGATGCAAACAGTGTGTCAACCTGTGCCATCTGCCATCATGGGATATCAATGTATGCGTTTTGTGGGTGCAAACCCTTACTCCCAACTCAATTAGGTGAGAGGAAGGGGTTGCACCCCCAAAACAGACTCATTGATTCCCCATGATGGGAGCTAGCACATGTTGACATTAGGCATGGGATCAGGAAGGAAATCCTCAGTTTTAATCCCAATTTATGTGCATCTTTAAAATGTGGCTTTTACAGGGGTGACATAACCCCATCTGATGAAGTCAATATCAACACAGATTGGACATACTCATGTCTGATAATGCCTTCACTTTATCAAAGTTGAACTGTCAGTTCCTGAGTTGTGTATATCTTTTCTAACGTACACGTTAACATGCTTTGAGTAAAATGTTTTCTACTCAAAGTGTGGCTTCTTCTTTCATTGCTCAATAGCAATTTTTGTAGTAAGTTGACATCGTTTACAGTGACAATGGGGGTTAGTTACTAAAGGCAAATCCAGTACTCGACATACTTCCGTCTTACTTTATGGGCGCTTTGGGGGGGGGGCAAGCCAGGACGGCCAGCTCCAAGCGCCGTCAGGGTTTCTTGTTGAAGTCCGGCCTCAGGTCCAACTAACGCCACATAGTTCATTGAATTTCTCCTTAAATAGTTGTGTAGCATGCAAGGATTATATGGTTAGGTTTATATTTCGCCATGTTGATTGGTGTAAGGAATAGGCGGAACCGGCTGGCCCTTATCACAAAAGCGGTTTCCACCACTCATCTGGCACTGGCCAGTCGGTAGTTATAAACCCTCTGGTCTGGGGGGAGGATTCCTCATGGCTTCAAAACAGGCGGCTGGTCAGAACAAACATAAAGCACTGAAAAAGAAAGGCCAGAGCTGAAAATCAGATACGAGCGGACAAGAACGCACTGAAAATCAAATACGTAATAGAAATACGAACCCACAAGCACAAACTGAAGCGCAGTAACGATTGGAAAAGCAGGAGGCTGAAAGCAGAGAGGAGAGCTTTAATAGCAGAGATGTACTCCCCCCTGGTGGTGACCTTAAAGGCTTCCCAGTATTGTTTCAATTTGGGAAAGACCATTTTCTCAACCTCAGAGTCCTGTAACCATTTAGTCGCCAAACGCCAGCACCTCTGACCCGCTCACTTGAGGATGTGGGGGCACCCCATCATTGTGCAGAAGGCTGGGAAACAGGCTTGGCCAGTTTGGAAGTCCAAGGCTTGCATCAGAATTGCTTTCCTTGTGTGCTCTTGGACGATGAGGCCTGAGAAGGCAAAAAGGGACAATTCCACTGAGAAGAGGGGGACTTACCCACAGGAGCCTTAGCCCTGCATTTGCTAGGCAACAGTGTACTCTTACCTCCAGTGACCTTTATGATGAAAGATTCAAAGTTCCTCTTCAAAAATTCGTCCTGTGACGGGAATCCCCTCCATACGCTGTCTGCACACTGGTTTCACCAAGTAGTATTTAAAAACACAGGAATCTAGAGTGGGACTTCTTTCTGAATAAATTTGCAGACATCTGATGCAAGGAGTCAGCCAATCTACACAGTATTTCAGAGCAGTCGTCCAGAGGTCCATGTATTAAAGGAGCTCAGGGTTTGAAGAAATTGATTCTGGTTCTCAGGAAGTTTGTTTTGTCGAGAACACCAGAGTCTGGCATACTACCATAGCGGCAGTAGAAGGTTGCATCATCTGGCCAATCAGGGAGAAGTCTCTTGTCCTCAGCATCGTTAAATGCTGGAAGATCCTCCACCGGAAAAGAGGGGGATTCTTGTAAAAGGTACTCACTGTGACCTTTGGAGATGCAAAGGAGTAAAAAAGGAAGGGCCCCTGTGTCTGAAGTGTATCCATGCAGCCCACCTCACCCCCATGTATTAGCATTCTTAGTATAGCATGTGATAGCCGGCACTACAGAAGAAAAAGATTTGATGCGCTTATTTAAGATGAGCAAACAGTGTGACCAAGCCAAGGGGAAAGTGAATAGAATTCTAGGATGTCTCAGAGGGATCACCAGGAGGAAGGTTCCAATTCCCCCATATAGATCATTGAGACCTAATTTAGATTACTGTGTCCAGTTCTGCAGACCTCACACAAAGATATTGATAAGATAGAACGAGTTCAGAGACGGGTAACAAAAATGGTGAAAGGTTTGGGGGCTAAAACATATCGAGAGCGACTTCAGGAACTTAATATGTACAGTTGGAAGGGGGGAGGGGAAGGGGAGACATGATTGAAACCTTTTAATACATCAAGGGGATGAATAAGGTTCAGGAAGGTCTTTTCAATATGAAACCAAAATCAAGAACACAGGGACAGGACCTCAAACTAACTGGGAGGAAAGTTCAAAACTAATCGTAGAAAGTATTATTTTATTGAAAGGGTGGTTGATGATTGGCATAAAATACCCACAGAGGTAGTGAAACAGTCAACAGTAAACGGCTTTCGGCCCAGATTCACACATATGCGATCTCAGACATCAAATGTGATTGCATGTGATCGGCGCCTGAGGTGCTGGAGCGAATCTCCGACATTGCATGTGATTCGCACCCGCACCACAGGTGTCGATCACATGGGATGTCTGTGTGATGAGAGTTCAGCCATACATATGTATGACTGAACTCGCATTGGATTTGCGCACAAAAAAAAAAAGTGCAGACACTCCCCCCGCACTGTAATCAGATTGCATGGGTGTTCTCTCTCATGCAATCCAATTCCTGTGCGAGTTTACAGTTCGCACTGCGATCTGTGAACCTATTTGTGGGCGTCATTAACATTGTATTAGGGATGCCACTAACGATTATTTGCATAATCGATTAGTTGGCCGATTATTGTTTTGATTAATCAGTTAATAACCTTAAAAAAGTTGGTGTATAATTTAGTTAATATGTAAAATTAAAAAAAAATTGGATTTTTAAAACGGTTTACCTGTAAAATCCTTTTCTTTGATGTACATCAGGGGGACACAGGGCTGTAGTAATTACTACATGGGTTATATCGGAGTATCAGGTGCTGGGCACTGGCACGCTCCTTAAGGCGTGAACTTCCCCCATATAACCCCTCCCACTACTGGGATGAGGAGGATGAGGATGAGCCTCTGTGTCTACAGCAAAGAAAGGGATTTTACAGGTAAGCCATTTTAAACATTTAACAAGAATATTTTCTTTTATTACATCAGGGGACACAGAGCCGTAGTAATTACTACATAGGATGTCCCATAGCAATGGGAACTAAGGGGGGGGGGGGGGGGGGAAGAGACAACAAAAAAAAGGAAGTCAGAGGACTTATATTGCAGCCTGCAGTACGCTGCGCCCAAAGGCAGAATCCTCCTGACCTTTAACATCGATTTGATAAAATCTGGTAAATGTATGAATTGAAGACCATGTTGCAGCTTTACAGATCTGAGCTGCCGAGGCTTGATGATGCACCGCCCAGGCGGTACTAAGCGCCCTGGTTGAGTGTGCCTTAATATGAAAAAGAAGGAATCTTACTCTTTAAACCATAAGCCTGCACAATGACTTGACAAATCCACTTGGCAATAGTGGATCTACATGCTGCCTGTCCTCTCCTTGGAGCATCCGACAGAATAAACAAAATATCTGTCTTACGAACTTGAGCGGTCGCCTTTAAATACACTCTGACTGCCCTTACTACATCAAGGGAATGTAGCAACCTCTCTTCCCTAGATTGAGGCTCTGGGAAGAATGAAGGAAGAATATTCTGGTGTAAGTGAAACCCTGTCACCTGCTTTGGCAGGAATTCAGGATGAGGGCATAAAACCACCTTATCCTTATGCATAATCAGATATGGCTCCCTACAAGATAGAGCCGCTAGTTCAGAAACTCTTCTAGCAGAAGAAATGGCAACCAGAAAGACTATCTATCTTTCTGGTCAACAGAACCAAGGGAATTTCCCGTAAGGGTTCAAAAGGCCGCTTTTGCAAAGATAACAGGACCAAGTTCAAATCCCAAGGATTTAGGGGTGTCCTGATCGGGGGACTGATCCGTGTTACCCCCTGCAAAAAGCTGCGCACTAAAGAGTGAAAAGCTAAAGGTCGCTGAAAGAATACGGACAAGGCCGAGATCTGGCCCTTGATGGTATTCAAGGCCAGATTCATCTCTAATCCCATCTGTAGGAAATCAAGGATTCTACCTAGAACATATTTCCTGGGGTGTCAACCCTTGGCTCTGCACCAGGCAACATATGCCTTCCAGACTCTATAGTAAATGATCCTGGAAGCTGGCTTCCTGGCATTAATCAAGGTAGATATGACCGAAGGAGATAACCCACGATCCCTTAGGATGTGGGTCTCAATAGCCAGACCGTCAAATTTAGCGTCTAAGGTAGGATGGAATACCAGACCATAAAAAAGAAGGTCCGGCCGTAATGGCAGAGTCCAGAGAACTCCTACTGCAATCCTTATGATCTCGGCGAACAAAGGCCTTCTGGGCCACGAGAATCACTTTTTGTTCCTGCCCGATTCTGCGAAGAAGGCGCGGATGTAGCAGAACTGGAGGAAATGCGTAGATCAGAGAAAACTGATCCCACGGGAAGACTAACATGTCTGTTTCGCAAGCTACCGGATCCCTTGTCCTTGACACAAAGTTGTCGACCGTCGTTGAATCTGGACGCGAAGAGGTCCACGTCCAGAATACCCCATCTCTGACATATCGCAAGAAAGATGTCGGGGTGAAGAGACCACTTTCCTGGAAAGAATTGTTGGAGGCTCAAGTAGTCCGCCTGCCAATTCTCTATCCCGGGAATGAAAATTGCAGATGGGCAAGGGACGTTGTGTTCTGCCCAAGACAGAACGTGATTCACCTCTCTCTGGGCTGCACAACTCCTCGTGCCCCCCTGGTGATTGATGTAAGCCACAGCTGTGGCGTTGTCGGACTGAATCCTGACAGGACAGCTCTTTAGTCTGACCGTCCAGGCTCTTAAAGCCAGACGAATTGCCCAAAATATTGATAGGCAAAGTCCCATCTAACCTGGACCACTTTCCCTAGACAGAATCCTCTTCCAGGACTGCTCCCCAGCCTAAAAGACTGGCATCCGTGATTACTAACTTCCAGGTGGCAGGTAGAAATGTCTTTCCCTTTTGAAGGTTGCTGGATATCAGCCACCAGTTTAGGCTCTGACGTACGTCGGGAGCAAGCTGAATTGGAAAATCTAAGGCCTGAACCCTTTTGTTCCAGGCTGACAGGATTGCACTTTGTAGCAATCTTGAATGAAACTGTGCTCAAAGGAGGCCACCATCTTCCCAAACAATCTCATGCACAACCGAATAAAAGGCTTTTTCTTTGCCTTGATGAGATGGATTAGTAGAAATACCTTTCCCTGGTATCTATGATTAGTCCCAGGCACTGTACTCTCCTTGATTGCCTCAAGGAGGATTTTTCTAGGTTGAGAACCCAGCCTAGAGATTCCAGGTAGTTTACCGTTGTCACCAGACCCTGGTCTAACCCGTAAACCGAGTGATCTACTAAGAGTAGATCGTCTAAATAGGCTAGGACCATTATGCCCTGAGCACTTAATCTGCCTAAAGCAGGAGGCAGAATCTTTGAGAATACTCGATGAGTGGCTAGACAATGGCAGAGCCACAAACTGAAAATTACGGTTTTCTACTTCGAAGCGCAGAAACCTCTGGTGAGCGGGAAATATTGGCACGTGAAGATAGGCATGCTTGATATCGATTGAAGCCAAAAATTCTCCTCGGAGGATGGCTACTACCGACCGAATTGACTCCATGCGGAAGGATCAGATGCTCAAGTGCTGATTTAGATCTCTGAGATCTAAAATAAGTCTTACTTCCCCGCTCGGTTTTGGGATCGTGAAGAGGTTTGAATAAAAACCTGTGCTCTGTTCCTCTAAGGGAACCTCTGATATGAATGCCTTGGCTAGCAGATGGTCCAGTGCTTGAAGGAGAGCCTTCTTTTCTGGGTCTTTGGGAACCCCAGACCTTAGAAACCGGGGAGACGGCAAAACTCAGAACTCTAGTTTGTAACCTAGAGAAACCGCAGAAGCCACCCACTTGTCCTGATATTGCTCCTGCCAGACCATTGAAAATTGCAGGAGCCTTCCCCCCACTCGAGCAAGCGGGGGTGCCCCTTCATAAGGAGGCTTTAGTACTCTTCTTGGTGGGCTTCTTTCCCCAAAATCTTTTCTGACCTTGGTGCGGTCCCTGATGGCTGAGGCCATCGAGACTGCCTAGAGGCAGATGTCCCTGATACAGGAGAAGAGGGCCCGCTTAAATGAGAAATGTCTACATTTCTACTTTACTGGCAACAGATAGATTTTCAATGGCAAAAGCTTCTGTAAGTATTTATCCAAATCTTCTCCGAATAGCCGTTCGCCATTAAAAAGGGAAACTGGCTAGGAGCTTCTTACACGGTGCTTCGGCTTGACCCTTTCCAAATATGCAGTGGCTGAAAAAAGCTTAGGATGTGAATGTGTCCCATAGGAAACCATGTTAAATGAACTGAAGTGCATTTCTGCGAAAGCAACAAAAAACGCATAGGTGTGAAAGAGGCCAAAGAGGTTTAGCAGGAGGACCCACCAGGGAGCAGGAGGCACCAAGGTCAATAATGCCCATTATCCTGCAGATGAGTACAGGGAGTAAAATGTTACATTCCCAGCTTCACCCACTTCGGAAGAGGATACCTCCCCAACGAGGTCATCCTTCATGGACTGGGTCACACTGGTGCAGATGCCTCTGCAGCTAACACCACAACACATGCCAAGGTGGGCACCTAACAAAGTATCCAGTGCCCAAAACAACTTTACAGGCCAGCCCTGCACTCTCATGCGGAGTGCAGGTATAAAAGAAATTTGGTAAGTGTCACTAATAAAGTACCCTCAACAGAGAGGAAATATCAAACACCAAAAGAATTGGGGGTGGCTGGGAGTGGGAGGGGATATATAGGGGTCCTCAAAGCTTTATTTATTTATTTTTACCGGTGTCCAATCACCTGAAAGTACCTCACCGTGACCCAATCATCTCTGAATCTGCCCGTGTCCTGTATAAACAAGAAATTCCACTGTAAATTTATATGTGGGTTAACAGTTCTGAGAAAGGAACGTTTCTTAGGCCAGTTTCACACTGTTGCAGTGCGGTAATGCATGGATGTTAAAGGCCAACCCTACCTTTCTTACAATTTTACACTCTTAGGTTCTAATGTAACATGTGTCAAGCCACTTGCAGTGATCAATAGAACACACAAGCGCAGTGATCAACTGACGCTTCCTGCAGAACTTTAACAGCAAAAATGCATATACTGTATAAAAAGCAGAGAATGTGACTTTTAACATTTAGGCCAATCAGTCACTGTCATTCAAAACGGGAACTTTTACCGGCAGTAAAAAGTTTGGTGAAAGTGACTGCTTTAGAAATGTAACCCTTTGTGCATAGGTTCATAGCCACTAACAGGAAAGCGAAGAATGGAATGGTCATGCAAATGCTAGTAAATCTTTAATTTGTTTTAAAAGACTGCAAAGTGTTACTTGAATGTCAGCTTAGTGGTCACAATGTACACAAAACTGACATTTTGCACGAGCCTCTAAAACTACAATAGCCTCATATGAGGATTCAGAGGCCAGGTGTTTCTCACTGCTACCAGCTTATTTTGGGAAACTGAAAATCAGTCTCGGATTTCACTTGCAGTGCTGCCTGCTCTGGAGTGCAATTCATCTGAAAACATATAAAGGCAAATCTATGAGCTGCTCTTTAACCATTTGAAGATCAAGCCTTTTATGGCACTTTTTGTTTACAAGTTTAAATCAATATTTTTGGCTAGAAAATGACTTTTAACCCCAAATATATATACACACATAATTAATACATAAATAAATCAGCTTACCTGTAAAATACTTTTCTTTGAAGTACATCATGGGACACAGAGCCATAGTAGTTACTATGTGGGTTATAGGCCACACTCGCCTGGTCACGGATCGGAGCAAGGGGTCAATCCCGACCCCTTACCACGTGATCAGCTGTCAGCCAATGACAGCTGATCATGTGACAAAACAGAGCCGGTAAAATCAGCTATTTTTCCTCCTTGCGAGAGAAAAAAAAAGCCGATCACCGGCGGCTGTGATCAGGACATCAGTCCCGATCACGGCCAGCTTATAAGTGCCCACCTGCCCCCTGCCAGTGCCACCCAGATATTAAAAAAAGTGCCACCCATCAGTGCCCACAGTGCCACCCATCAGTACCCACAGTGCCATACATCAGTGCCACCTATCAGTGCCCACAATCTGCCTCAACAGTGCTGCACCTCAGTGCCACATATCCGTGCCCATCAGTGTCATCTACCAGTGCCCATCAGAGCCACCTATCAGTGCCCATCTATCAGTGGTACGTATCAGTGCCCTTTAGTGTCACCCATCCATGCCACCTATCAGTGCCATCTTATCTGTGCCCATCTTTGCCCAGTGCCGCCTTATCTGTGCCTATTAGTGCCGCCTTAACTGTGCCTATCAGTGCCCACCAGTGCCGCCTATCAGTGCCCACCAGTCCCGCCTCATCAGCGCATTTCAATGAAGGAGAAAAATGACCCGTTTGCAAACTTTTATAAAAAACTATTAAACATGTTTTTTTTTTGCATCATTTTTTGTTTGTTTATCAAAAATTAAAACTCCAAGCTGTACTTAAATACCACCAAAAGACAGCTCTATTTTTTATATTTTTAAAAGAGATCTTTCCCACGTGAGCTCCTGATCCTACAGGAATAAGGAATGGCGAGGGGGGGGGGGGGGGCTGGAAGCCGCCAAGTGGCGTGCTTTAAAAAAAAAAATTATTTGTAGCGCTCTTTCCCCAAGAAGAGGGGAAGAAAAAAACAGCACAGGGGGGCATCTGGTGAGGCGAGGGAACCTGCCTAGACTTACCGGAGGTCTGCTGCTTGGCCAGAGGAAGACGAAACTGCTGCTTCCTAGACACAACGTGGGCTGAGAAGCACGAGACGGTAAGTGCTCAATACAGCCCCCAGTGGTGATACATAGGCATGACACACTAAATTTAAAGGCAACAATCATAAGAAAAATTTTAAAAATTTCTTAGAAAACTCCATTTACCTTTCCTGCCACAGGGTTTTCTGTGGTAAACCAACAGACCCATTCTTCACCATGGGTTCCGTTAAACCTTCAGGAGCTGGGGATCCTCAAGGAAACCCACAATCCTGGGCCTCTAATAGCACCACCACCAGTAAAAACTTCATGGCCTTAATACCAAAAAGTACTGGACCCTGAGGTCCAGCTCTCTAAAAATAGAAGCGTTACAGGCGAGACCTTGTTTCTTCAGATACGAGGCCGGGATACCATTCAATTCGGCCAGACACTTTGAATGGATCTGGCTGCATGGCCAGCAAGGATTGCTCCAGTGGAGCTCAGCACAGAACATGTTCACTCGTGACCAACACCTTAGACACTGAGGTACTCCCAGTAGTGCGAGGGATTATATAGGGAGTGCACTTTTTGTCTTAAGGCGTATCAGTGTCCATCACCTGAAGGTGGCCTATAACCCACATAGTAACTACTATGACTCTGTGTCCATTGATGTACAATAAGAAATATATATATTTTTTAATAGCGACCCTAGGGCATAAAATGGCGTTCGTTGTAATTTTTTTTTATGTCACACGTTATTTGCACAATGGTTTTTCAAAGGCAATTTTTCTAGAAAAAATACAATTTAATGAAAAAAAAAAAAAAAAAAAAAAAAAGAACTATATATTTACTTACATTAAAAAAAGAAAAACGTTGAGCTCAAAAACCTCAGTGAATAAACAAAAACATTAGTCCACAATATTATATTCTTGCCTATTTACGTTTTTGTTTATTCACTGAGGTTTTTGAGTGCAACATATTTTCTTATTTGTTGTCTTGTTTTTTTTAGATATCTCACAATATGTGTTGGAGCTGGTTGACATTCATATTTAAAAAATAAAAACAAAATATAGATATACCCCAATTTTTTTTGTAAAATAAAGAAAGATGTCACGCTTTAAAATTGCAAACACTCGTGGAATGGCGTCAACCTAGGGTACATCAAAACCTGCATAGGAGACCAACTAGAATTATTGCTCTTGCGCCAACATTTGTGGTGATACCTCACGTGTGGTGCGAACACCGTTTACATGTGTGTGTTAGACTTGTGTAAGCGTTCGTTTCTGCATGCAAGGAGGGATGTGGCACTTTTTTTTTTTTTTAAATACCCCAAGTCTCTCCTTTAACTTTAAAAGCAAAAAAGGATCCAAAGAAATTTTGATCTTTTGCTTTAAAAAATAAAAATTGGTTACTTGCACCCTGGACCGGAAGTGATGTCATAACGTCGCTTTGGTCCTCCAAGGCCATAGGGCCGATCAAAGACGATCTAGTTTATCACCACTGTGACCAGCCGACTGCACTGTAGCAGAGTTTCTTGGGTGCGTTGGTGGAAACGTTAAGCGTGAAAAAAGCAGGCAAGTGGCTGCGAGGGGGTGGGGGAGAGACATCCCCTGCCGCAGCTTCTGAAAGCGTTCCAACAGCTCATGAGCCGTTTGGAGCGCTTTCACGAGAAAACCAGCCGTCGAATGAAAAAATAAATAAATAAATAAATAAAAAACAAACACAGGGGTTATGGCCGATAGGGTTATGGCTGAAACTGATGAACCCATTGCAAACCGCAATGTATTATAATACCAATCAATGTAAATATAAGATTGGGACAAGGTTCTACTATAAAGCTTGCAAAAAACTGAGTCGCAGGTAAAATAAATACAAAAGCAGACTGTTCTATAGCACCAAGAAAAAAAAAAAAACAATGGCACTTTCAAACTTTATACCAGTTACATACATGAGAAAATTCAAAACATACACTAGATTACAATACAAGACTCTGGATTTGGTACCAAAATAATTATTTTATTGTTTTTGTTTTTTTTAAAGTCCAAAAGTATCATTTGCATATAAATATCCTTCCCAATGTAGAGATGTCATGGAATATAAAACGGTGGTGCATATCAGAAACTAAAGAAAGTAGTGGTGTAGTTAAATTAAGGCAGGCAATTCTCTTCATATACCTGCTAGTCAGAAACACGATTATTGGCGCAGCACAAGTGTTGTTTTCTGAACCCTCATTTAACAAAAATGTAGCGAATAGAAAAAAAATAAAAAAATGACATATCTGGGATTCCTAAAGCTGAACTCCAGGCAAACATTAGGCTTCGTTTAAACCTAGGTGTTTTGTTTTCAGGCAGAAAGTGCAGCGATTTTGCACAAGTCAAAAGTTCACCAATGTAAAAAGCAGAAAATGGCTGTAATCTGCCAAAAAAACTCCTGTACTTTTTTGAGGCTTCAGACAAAACGCTCAGATGTGAACAGAGGCTATTGAAATAAATGGGATTTGTCTTGTTGGGCGTTTTTAGAGGCTTACAGCAGAAAAACACCCAACTAGGCCTAGATGTGAACACAGCCTTATATACACACACACGTGAATGCAGCTCTGTATTCATTATTAAAGCAAAAAACCCCTCTAATAGCAGCACTCAGACTGGGAGAAATGTGGTGTACTGCATGCAAATGCACAGACAGGCAACATGCTGATATGAGGAGAAAGCAGACAGATTACCTTATTGGTCTGTGGCTGCTTTTTCACTGTCCAGTCAGCAGACAGGTGGTGGTGTGAAGGAAACTACTGTATGCTTATTACAGTATTATAACAGAAAGTTATGTCCATTGGCCTGTGATGCCTGGCAGGGTAGTGTAAATCACAGAACTGGATGGGCAGGAATATAGATACTTTAGCTGGTAAAAAGCAGCTCCTTGTGTGTTAAGATTGTGTTTTTTTAGCCATTTACTTGGAGTTGAGCTTTAAATTTACCCTTTTCCAAAAAGTACAGTGCTGTCCCATATCACATATGCTGTCCCCAGGACACGACAGGAGAGAGTACACACTGCGAGTGTGGAGCCTGGAAAAAAAAGAAAAGGAAGAAAACAGGACAGGGCTTCCTCTCGTGGCACTAGAGTTAGCTGGTCCCAGCAGCTCCCCCATCCCTACAATAGCTCAGGTCAGAGACATCAATGGCCGAAGATGATTTCAAGGTGGATTCATTTTAATGCGGTTTTGGCTTCTTTAAACAGGAAGGGAGCCCTGGCTTAAAAGTTTGATTTAGCACATTATACGGCTATACCTGCATGAGACAGCATAGTGTGCTTTATGGTAAAAATTAACTTGAACTTAAACTTTAACTTAACCTTTAATAAAGTGATTATAAGTCACCACTATTCAAACAGAGTTCAGTTTTTGGCAGATGGGAGTTTGTTGAATCTACAGCCTATTCCCCTCACAAATAATAAAAGCTAGTTGAGGCGTAAGCCAGCTAGCCTACCCACATGGTTTTTGAGGGGTGGGGATAGAGATGACAATGACAGCTAAAAAGATCTCCCTACGAAAAAATAATAAATGACAGCACAATTATAAATTGAAATGGTGTGTGTGTGTGTGTGTGTGTGTGTGTGTGTGTGTGTGTGTGTGTTTTTGGAGTAGACTAAACCTTTAATACTGGCAGGAGTAAACTACAGATAAATGCTGCATTTGAAACAATTTAATATACATCTGCTTAAACAGAATCCAACATCTTAACCTTTTTATTTAATGAAACATTCTAATGAGTTTGTCCTTCAAATAAAACATTTCTAAATAGATCATATAAAATGATGGGGGGGGGGGGGGGGGGAGAAAAAAAAAAAAAAAAGTATTGTTTTTTGCAAAAGGAACACTTTCCTGCCAATAAAGGATGTAGAAAACGTGGCTACTAGTGAGAGCTGCAATAGAGTGATCTTGCTCAGAAAGAGGAGGAAGGGTTTCATTTTAACTAGTCAGTCATTCAACTGGCTGATGACATCTACATTCTTGAACATGTGCTCTTTAGCGTCAAAGCACAAAATTTTGAAGGAAGGAAAGACAACCTCGCAACCTTCTGGGTCATAATAATATCCGACATTCACCTGAATTATGCAGCTGGTCAAAAAGTGATACTGCAGTCAATCCATGCCAATAAAAGGGAGCTCCAATCAGTACTATTATGCTTCATGTACACTTGAGCTACTTTGACTGCGGGCCGCGATTTTGCAGCCAGAAGTCAAAACGTTCCCATCTTCTAACCTCAGCAGCTCATAAACTATCCTAAAAGCCTATGTGTACATGGACACACAGGCTTTTATGGAGTGGAGTTTAGGAGCTTTGGTAAATAAACGCTCCTAAACTCAAGTTCAAGAGCTGCCAGTGTACATGGAGCGTTACATTGGCATGGACAGAAATGTTGCACAAACTGTGCCCCCAAGAGAAGATTGGCATGCGGGATTTCTGCTGCATACTTGCATTTCAATACAAGTATATTTATAGACACATCAGAAAAAAAATATTGCACTACAACCAACCCTCAAGCTGCTAGCAGAAAAAAAAGTGTATATAATGAAATTTAAAGAGGAGAGTGCTGTGCTAATATATAGGTCAATAAATCAATCTAAAAATGATCAAACACAGCTATGTTACACAATACAATAACAAACTTGCGTGCAAAATTTGGTGGACCACGAAGTCCAATATAATCAGGTCAGTGTCCAAAAGTGAGTGGTCCAAACGCCATCTGTGAACACGCAATAGTGATGTGTATTGCGTGTTCACAGATGGAGTTTGGACCACTCACTTTTGGACACTGACCTCCACAGGATGTGATCTAACCTTTTAGTTTGACCTCCACTCTACAAAGGTCAAAACAAGTACGAGGATAACAACCAAGGCAGATTGATGATCACAGCTTCAAGGGATCAGCAGCAGGAACAGTGAACCCAGCCAGCTACAACTATAACCTCAAATCGGTCAGCTTCTTTAGCTGTATACAGATAGTCACTGCAAGATCACTCCTCCTGGCTGAATTTCATTTTATTCAGCTGTTATATTAATGCTTTACAGCACAAAAAAGGGCTTTAATGTTTTAACAGTTTCATACATCCCTTAGTTCTGACAAGCGTTTGGTTTTTATTGGTCCATATAACAACTGTTAACGCTTTTGCTTGTTTCTTAACTTTGCATTTATATTTATGCAGTGTATATGATCTGTTATTTTGTTTTAAAGCATTATAAACATACATTTTTATATACATATCACAGTGACTAGCTGTATACAGCTAAATAAGCTGAGTGAAATGAGCTGATGCAACTGGCTGGGTTTACTGTTCCTGCTGATGATCCATTGAAGCCATGACCATTTTGCCTATGAGAACATCCATCTGAGCCCATCAATCCACCTTGGTTGTTTTCCTCCTACTCAATTGACCTTTGTAGTGGGGCTCAAACTAAAAAGGTGAGAGAGTACATCCTGTGGGGTACAGTGAAGGTCAAGTCACTATTGCGTGTTCACAGATGGCATTTGGGCTTTTGACATCAATTTGATATGGGACTTTGTTAAAATTTTGGACACAAGTTCGTGTACTGCATTATTTAAACTGTGTTTGATCATTTTTTTCTATTATTCACATATACATTAGCCCAGATCTAGGTCTTATCTTTGAATTATATTTATATACCAGCCATACATAAAATAAAAATATAAAAAAATACCATTGTCCACCCTTACTTGTAAAGGCCCATACACATGATCTGACTTTTTGACAACAAACATACAAATTAGCTGTTTTAAAGGAGGCAACATCCAACCGTGTGTACGCTCCATCGGACAAACTTTTTTGGTTTTCATTGGACAAACGTTTGCTCTGCAAACAGACAAAAGTCAGATGGAGCAAAGTCCAATCGTGTGTACAGAAATCCATCGGACTTAAGTCCAAAGTACAAACACGCATGCTCAGAACCAATGCAAAACATCAGACAACAATACAGAAGTTGACCAAAGGGTGGCGGTAAAGAGCAGAAAAACCACATGATTTGGTGAAAGTTAACTGAAAAAGTCCTGCTGTGTGTACACAATACAAGTTCAGCGCCAACTCCCTTTGGACAGAAATCCACAGAAGAGATTGTTTGAAGTCCAATCGTGTGTACGAGGCTTAAAAATGGTAGTCACCTGGCTGCTTCTATCCTTAACACAGCCACTGACCCTCAACAAGTACGCAGAAGTCAAAACTTTTGATCTTCATACCGTTTCTGGGTCAATAAACTCAAAAAGGTCAGAACAGATGAGAGCCAAGGAACTAGCATTTACAGATGTAGAAGTCCTTTCACTTTTTTCTCTATGAGTTACTGGATGAATAAGGATATTTAAGGAAGGTAACTGTTAGGTCATGTTTATGTTCCAGTCAGCAATGAATCTGTTATGATTCCAAAAAAATTATACAAAAAGATAGTTAATAAAATATATTCAGTAGCTTTAGCATTTCCTTCCACCTGCTAAGCAATCTCAGGCATATCAGTTATAATAATTTTGATTAAATATAGACATTGACAAGTTTATCCTCCCTAAATTTTACTTGATAACAGCCTAATTAAATTGTTCAAATAATGAGCAATAGCGAGCAATAGCTGATATTGGTTAAACTTTTAATGTCCATTTTTACAACATTCTGAGAACTCCTTAGAACCAGAGACTGTAAAAACGCCAACAAAAAGTAGATTTTAACCACTTTGTCCCAGCCCTTTAAGAGTTTTCAGATGCCAGGAGGCGGGATTTGTTATCATGTGACCGCTGTGATCGGCTGTCACGGTGATCACATGATCGGGAGCTTTCGGTTAGCTGCTGGTAACTGTGCCAGCAGCATGCTTTCGGCACGGCTGTGTCTGCTAATCGGTACACAAATACACGGCCGCATATTTGTGTACTGTCGGCACCTAAAGGTAAATAAAATATCTGTCCTGCATCAACACTAACTCAGATGAAGTGCTCTCAGTGTTGGTGTATAGCAGTCCTTAAAGTGACTCTGTTGCTGAATTAAAAAACATAAAAAGCCCACTGTGCAAAAGAAGATTAATTATATACTTGTCCACCCACAAGCAAAACCGGCCGCAGACTTTCAGCATCTGTCACACATTTCCAGGTGTGCTGGATGCCTGTGGTTCCATCCGACAGCTGCTACCAGTGTGGCTGCAGGGTAGAACAAAAGAACTTCCAGGTTTATCTGATGCTGACAGTGGCTTTGTTTGGCAAGAATGTAAAGATATGATGAACAGGCAGTGGGACAAGTAAGTAGTTTTCTTTTGCAGGGTGTGCAATTTTTTTTTAATCTCTACAGAGTCCTTCTAAAAGGAATTTAAACACATGCACAAAACCAGTCTTTTCAACTAGTCTTCAGAATCCAATACTAGAATCAGTATTGTGGGAAACGAGCACCAAAAAGGATTTCTGAACACTCAGAGTAGCTCATAGCCTGGATACCACTATTTACAGTAAGACAACAGGAAATAAAAAAAAAAAAAAAAAAAAAAAATAGGATTTTACGACAGTCCCAGATACCTGTCAAAGCAACAAATAGCAATAAGAACCTGTTTCCAAATGCTTGTACAAAAGTGGTAAAAAGGACAGCTTTCTGCACCAATCCACTCAATGATAGAAGGCCAGCTTTATCGTATTCTTGCAAGTTAGCTCATGAGATCTTTCAGAGAGGAATCGCTGATGTAAGTCAACAGTTAAGACTTGGGTTTGCATCTCCTGGATTTCTAAAGGAATCAACAGGTCACTATAGTGCAATGAAGAAAGTACAGATAGCGCAGTTGTTTAAGCCATCATAACAGACCATAAGATCTTTTCCAACTGAACTCTGCCTTCCTTTAATATATAATTATAGGCACTGCATACAGAAGAAAACTTTTCTGCTTCTGCAAACAGTAATCCCAGCCTTTCAAAGTTATCCTCTAAAGGTTCGAGAGGCACATTTTAGAAGATGTAGTGTGTAAAGGGACAACAGCCCATGACTGCTTAAAACGCAGCTGTATGCGAAGCTCAGTATGAGCACCGGGTATCATTCTTATACAGCTTGATGTTCAACTGGAAGATCAAAGAAAAGATGGAGCAAGGCTAACTATTGAAAGAATAAAATTCAAAAGCAGAAGAAATCAGGAGCAGATGAAGTGGCAGTTGACGTTTTATGATCAGTCTTTAGAAAGCTGTTGTGCTTGATCGGGTTCCATCCTTATAGCTTCTTCATATCCAAGAGGCTGCAAAGAGTCTTCCCTCACCAGATCATTTTCACAATTTCCCAGCCTTCTTCTGAGACTTGCCCTCTCTTTCTGACAAACCTCCACCATATTGCTGCATTACCGGAGGTTTCAGAGAAGTGGAATCCATGAACATGCTGGGGATGTCGCTTCCAAAATAGATCTTATTGTTCGCAGAAATGGCTTGATACTTTATGAGCTCCAGATACTGTGGTGTCAGTTTCAACTAAAAAGGAGAATGTGAAAAATGTAGGCGGTACATGCCAAGTTAATGCACATAGAAAATAAATATTTAGAAGCAATTTATTTTTCTGCCATTATCCTTAAAGCAGAGGTAAACCCATCGATTTAACAGTTTAAAAAACAGTTACATTTCTGGTATGCCGGGAAGGCTGTCACATTGGTTGTGATCTCAACCAAACTGTCAAATCATCCAATGGCTGGTGTCATAACTGATCACATGTGCAGGTTTAAGATCAAACCAAGGCCAAGCTGGCAGCTTCCTTGGCTGAAAACGATAGAAGGGTTTACTTCCACTTTAGGTAAACATGTCACACAGGGCAATTTAAAACTGGAGGGGAGAACATTTCTTAAAACTTGTTTTAACTACAGCATTTACCAAGTAATTGTACTCTTACCCTGTTGGCCTCTGCAAACTTTTCAGCAGTGTAATAGTCAGCATCTGCTCTGGCTCTTTCCCTGGCAAGGTAAGCTGAATCTGAGGTCAGAACACAAATAACAGGTGTTAAATCAGTAAGCTAAATCTAGAATTATCTCCAGCTTAATTTTCCATCTTGCACAGTTGTGCATGCACCTTTCATACTAGAATTATTCACATCGATTTCACTCAACACTGAACTTCTCATAATGTGCATTAGAAGCTGCAGCAAGTCAGACACAGTCTTTACTTCCCCAGCCTTACTGTACCTGGTCTGCCCCTTTCATTCATTCAATTTCAGTCCTTTCGAGCTTGGAGGCTTAGCATCTCATGTGGACAACATTTAGAACAGTCTGCATCCAAATGCAGTCTGCCTAGAATTGCTCATTGCTTTGGAGAGACATCCACCCATCAAGGCATTTCAATATACAGTAATTGCCCCAAAGAGCCAGCTTGCATCAGGGCTGATGAGTCTTGATGAGCTGCAGCAAGTCAGACACCAAGTCTTTTCCCCCCCAGCCTTACAGTACCTGGTCTGCCCCTTTCATTCATTCAATCCCTTCAAGCTTGGAGGCTTAGCATCTCATGTGGACAACACCTAGGACAGTCTGCATCCAAATGCAGTCTGCCTAGAATTGCCCATTTCTTCAGACATCCACCCATCAAGGCATTTCAATATACAGTAACTGCCTCAAAGAGACAGCTTGCATAAGGGCTGATGAATCTTCAGTACTGAAATGTTTTCAGGATACTATGTACACTTCCCACCAGCCACGATTAGCCTGCATTGCATAGTGAAGCAAGGTACAAAAGACCCAGCCAGTGGGTCTAAAATAAGGTGTTTAACAAAAACTAAAAGATTTAACTTAAACATGAAAATTTGATGAGGATGAAAAAGGAGTAAACTGGGAAGGAAAAATATAAACAGATTCAATTTCAGTAATAAAAAAAAAAATATATATAACATGCACTTCGGCTAAAATGCCAAATAAGTGCGCAATACTGGTGATGTCTAAAAGTAGAACCCCAGACAAATAGCTAAATACACAATTGAAATACACATTTTCAGTTTTTACCAACCATAGTAAATGAGCCCTTATGTAGATACACAATTCTCGTTCAGATTAGAATGTGAGGTTGAAGTCCTAACTCTTGATTTACATACTTGTTATTCCAGTTAGTGCCTCACATTAGTATGACAGACAGGGAACTAACATTTTTCGAAGCAGCGTTTAGCATCATCAGCCTCCATATTCTCTTGGTATTCAGGAGGTTGCTTTTAAAAGTGGTTGTAAATGCCCTAAAGTACCCCCTTATACTTACCCAAGCCCAATCTTGATCCTGCAATGTGCATGAGAGCTAATGCCATCCTGGCTCACTGCCTTCTCATTGGCTCAGAGACAACAGTGGGTGCCATTGGCGCCTGCAGCTTTCAATTACAGAGACGGAGGGGGGCCAAGACATGTGCTATGTGTTTTCTAAACACACAGAGTAGGGCCCAGGAGCCAGCATGCACAAGTGTCCCCATAGCAAGCAGCTCGTTATGGAAGTATGGTGGGGTGGAGGCCAACAGGAGCATTTTTATTGCTGCCTGTATACAATGGGGCCCTGGGGAGAGCTCCCCTATTGTTTCTGGTTTAGTCTAACACACATCAAGAGGAAGCTTTTCTGTGAATTCTTGTTCTGACACCTGTTAAATAGAAAGGAAATGAGGAATCTGCTCAAAGAACACAGAAAGCAATAACCAAAAACTAAAGTGGAACTAAACCCAACGATTTAAAGGTTTCCGTCAACTAACAAGCCATCAAATGATTGGTGTCATATCTGATCCCATAGGCAGCATCATGGCAACTGCAGATCGAACAGAGGCTAAGTTGGCGGCTCCCTTTGTTCGAAAGGATAGGAAGGTTTATTTCCACTTAGAACTTTCTAACCCTACCCCCCCACACCAACCAAAATCTTAAAGCAGAACCCCAAACATTTATTCCCTTTTTCTTGAGGTCTTCTGGTTGGTCTGGTAACCAGGTTTTTCTTCTTCCAGTGGTATCAGGGAGCAGAAATTCTTCCAGAACTGAACAGCGATTACATAATGATGTGGCGTACTGCAAGCCCAGCCTGCGTGATGACACACACCCTAGGGATGAAGGTACCTATTCTACCAGCAAGAGATCAACTAACTAGTTTACCAGAGCCCACACATTTTTCAGTGATACGAGATGGCACACTGACCTTCAATCTGAGAAATGCGTTTCTCAGTTTCCTTCTCCATTACTTTTTGTAGATCATGAATTTTTGCCACTTGTGCAACTTTTTCTGCCTCTGTCAATGAAAACACAGCACAGTGAATTGTTAATGACTTCATACCGAAAGAAGAAAAAGTGGTTAAGACTGTATTTTGTAAAAACAGTCAGATAATCAAGTCTCTTCTTGATAAATAGAAAATACTTGAATTAAATCTCTAATATACTCAATGCAGTATTCTAGGTGCAAACTTACCTATTACAGCTTTTTTCCTTTCCGTCTCTGCTTCCTTCTCTACCACTTTCTGCCTCTGTGCAGCAATCAATAGCTTGGTTTTCTCCCCTTCCCTGAGGAAAAGGTAAACACAGGTCAGGTAAATACACAAGTCAGGTTTTACATGCTACACGTTGTGATAAAAATGATAGCTACCATTAACGTCTTCAGCGTTTTGGTCATGTTTCTTATGATGTCCAAAGTCTTAAGAGGTTGAAATAAAGTCACAGTTGCAGTTCTGTGAAGTAAATTTGCTCTTAGGCCTTCTTCATTTGGCCATTTAGCCATGTACATGGTCAGCTGCATACCAGCTTGGACATCTGTCCCAAAACGCAGGTAACCCCGTGGTGTGCAGCTACATGCTAATAGCTGCAACTGCCATCAGCCTGTCATTCGTTTAAACAGGCAGAGCGGCCACCGCAATCCCCCCCCCCCCATTTAAAGAGAGCACTTTAGTGAGCAAATAGGATATTCTCACTGGACAGAGGGTAGCAACTAGCAAGTAGATTGGATTTAGTCCTAAATTCAGGGAAGTCAAGTATTTATTAGCTTAGCGAGTTTCCAGTTTCTGAAGGGTACATACTATTTTTAGTATTTAAATTTTGACTCTTTCCTTTGTATTTTAGATTTCACTCAAGTCTTGAGAGATTCTTTTCTCACTTAAGCATTATAGTCAAAAAAAACTTGCCATCACTAGCAATATAATACGCCTGTCATGATTGCACTAGATTTGTTTGCTGAAGCACCTATGTTCTTTTCTTTGAGAAAATCTTTAACCACTTAAGGACCAGCCTCGTTTTGAGATTTTGGTGTTTACATGTTTAAAACAGTTTTGTTTGCTAGAAAATTACTTAGAAAAAAAAAAAAAAATATATATATATAATGTTTGGGGGTTCTAACACCCTAGAGAATAAAATGGTGGTCATTGCAATACTTTTTTTCACACCGTATTTGCGCAGCGATCTTAAAGCGCGCTTTTTGGAAAAAATGCACTTTTTTGAATAAAAAAATATAAATAATAAGACAACAGCAAAGTTAGCCCAATGTTTTTTTTTTTTTATTGTGAAAGAATGTTACGCCAAGTAAATTTATACCCAAAATGTCACACTTCAAAATTGTGCCCACTCATGGAATGGTGTCAAACTTTTATCCTAAAAAATCTCCATAGGCGACATTTAAAAAATTCTACAGATTGCATGTTTTGAGTTACAGGGGAGGTCTAGCTCTAAAATCATTGCTCTTGCTGTAACGATTGCGGTGATGCCTCACATGTGTGGTTTGACCACAGTTTTCATATGCGGGTGCTACTCACATATGCGTTCGCTTCTGCACGTAAGCTTGTCGGGATGGGAAGTTTAAAAAAATAAATAAAAAATTCTCTTTATTTTTACACTGTTTTTAAAAAAATAAATAAATTGGGGTCACTTTTATTTCTATTATGAGGAATGCAAACATCCCTTGCAACAGAAAAAAGCATGACAGGACCTCTTTTATACGAGATCTGGGGTCAAAAAGTCATATTTGGACTTAAATGCAATTTAAAAAAAAAGTGAAAAAAAAATGACAATTTAAAAAAATGTGCCTTTAAGACATATGGGCGGAAGTGAGGTTTTGACGTTGTTTCCACCCTGCAATGTCATGTAGACGGGTGGGGGCCATCTTACCCTCACTCGTCTCCATGTACAGCAAGTGAGAGGACGCAATCGCCTCCGCCGCTGCCGACGGCTCTGGTAAGCGCTGGAGGGCACCGGCCTCTCTCCCGCCACCGATAAGTGATCCCGCAGTGAACCTGCTGCAGAGACCACTTATCTTGTAGCCGACCAAACACGGGGATACCGGGGTTATGGCAGTTAGCTGCTGCCATAACAATGATGTCAGCCCCCAAAGTAGGGACATACCTCGGCGTGCGGCAAGTGGTTAAAATGTGTAACTGTTGCAAAAAAATAAAAAAATTTGGAATGCTAGTGGCTAAAGTCATTAAAAAAAAACCCTAGAGAAAAAACACAGTAAAACATTTTTTCCATGGAATATGACTGACAAACATTTTCATATCTACGTTACACTCTGTAGGTCAGCCTAGTGACTTACATTAGTTCAAAGTTTCTGCGGATAGCTTCTGGAATCTTCGGCTTAGTTACACGTACACCCTAAACAGCAAAATTTACAGACAATACCACAGATTAGCTTGTACAATCATAATAATTCTTCAATAACGTTATTATTTGGAGGCCATTTAATACCTGTATTGTGAGTCCAGGGGCCATGGAATTAAGTTCCATCTGTAGTGATAGTTTAAGGTTCTCATCAATCTGATCTATAAAAAGACACACGTTAAAAATTTTATTTTTAAATAAAACATCAACAGTTTACAAGAAAAAAAAAACACTGAGTATTTGTGACTTGCTTAAATAGAAAGGAATCTGTAAAACATTTTTATAAATAGCATACCGGGAGTACGTCTATTGTTTGTACTTGGTGCTCGCCACTATATTTTATTTAGCCTTTCAACAGAGGAATGGTATTATAGACATAAGGCCTCATACACAGAGGGAGAGGCAGATGGTGTATGAACAACCAATGCTCAGCTTCTGAACTTCATAAGATACCTTCAACATTATAATAAAAAAAGGGAGATTTGACAACTACAATAGACATTGCGGGGTTGGCTGCTTTTAGCAAGATTAGTTTACACCCCGTTCACGCTGAATGCGGCTTTGAAATCACGCTACTTCAGCACGATTTCAAAGCACCCGGTCTGTGCGATTTCATGTGCAGCTTCATGCACAGATGTCTATGCAAGTCACGCATGAAATCGCCAAAAATCATGCAGGAACCTCTCTCAAATGGGTGCAAGTTGCACCGTTTTGAACAGTTCCAAAAGGGACACAAAATAGGGTGTGACATGTGATTGACAATTTAGTTACACTGATGTGAATGAGGGCTTAATGTCCATTACTGTTCAGAATTATGGCATACAAGATTTGAGGTGGGGGTTGTGATTGTTTTTAACAGTTCTAATGGTACAAAAGAGAAAAAAAAGAATGTATTTTTATTTTATTTGCATATGTTAGATTAGGATTGGCTTAATGCCTGCACACGTCTATTCTGCTAAAAGAACAGATCAAGAACTCTAAAAGCCTGGGAGCTCTATTAGGGCTCGTTCATACCAGCCGCTGTATTGCAATGTAGCGGCTGGTGTGCTCAGTGTAGCGGGGCAGAGATCAGTGCAGTTCCAATGCGCTGAGCACGGCAGATTGCATAGTTTCCTCCTTTTTCAACAAAACTTTAATGATATGTCACACAGACATCTCAACGTTTAATTGCTGGTCATGGGGAGCAAAGCATTGGATTGCCCCGCACTACACTGAAAAAAAAAAAAAAAAAAAACTTAAGTACTGCAAGACAACCCACCCCAAAAACTGGAGGCCGGTCTCGATCCAACACTGTGTCCGAGAGCAGTGGCGCTGCTTGCGTGCTCTCTCTCTCTCCCTCCTCACTAGCCATTGACTCCTGCTGCTATCAATCCAATGACGAGGGAATTTGGGGAGCGTCGAGCAGCACTGTGTGTCACTGTGAGTGCAGCTCAGGATTGAGCACTCACATGTGCAACCATAGGATGCAGCCTCCCACGGTGGCACAGAGAATGGGAGGAGCCCAAGGAGCTGGCAGGGACGCCAGAAGAGGGGGCTGTTCTGTGCAAAACCAGAGCAGATAAGTATGACATGTTTGTTATTTTAAAAGAAAATAACTTTACAATTTTTTTATTTTTCATTACAATTCCATTAAAGTAAGGGTGGAATGTTTCTTCCACAAATTTGTGAATTATTCTAAAAAGTAAAAGTACACTTACAATTGTGTTAAAGTGGAAGTAAAGTTCCACACATTACTTTAACCTATTAGGTATGCCTATAATAAGGCTTACCTATAGGTAGTGTAAATATCTCCTAAACGACACCGTTTATGAGACATTTACATTACATGCAGCCAGGGATGTCACTGGTGCACGTGCTCTGAATGGAACGGCCAGCTGCAACGTTCCTTCCGAGCCCTGCGGATGGGAGTGACGTCATCGCGGTTTCGGCCAGTCTTTGAGCCGGAGTCCGCAAACCCGGAAGCAAGACGGGTGAAGATAGGAGCTTGCTGCAGCTTTGAGATCTCAGCGTAGGAGGGCTTAGTTTTAAGGCAAGTTTAAGATAATATGCCAATATGTGATGCATACTAGCACATTATTTTTTTATATATTTTAACACCCTGCAAGGTAAAAGGCATAAAGTCCAGTGGTTTACAACTGCTTTAAAGGGTTTTGTGTATTTCTTTAAGATCTGTGCAGTAAACTCATCTAAAAGGCTGCCTCTGGGCAGGAGCTTCCTGTATACAGACCAGTCACTGGTACTCTATCCTTGTGAAGATTGACTGGTCTGGTTCCTCTAGTATTTTGAAGTTATCCTGCAGTGAGTGGGCGGGCCTGCTGAGTCCCTCCCACAGCTCTGATATCTTGCACAGAACAGTCATGTCACTACTACCTTTATATTGTTAGATTTCGGTTTGCAAAGGTGTTTGGTGCACACAAAGTGGATTTGAAATACTTTGGGGCTATTGAGAACAAGTACTGACATTTTGGGCCAGGAGTTCAGCTTTACATGTACTACTTTGAAAGGTAAAGAAAGAGCAACATTGTGCATTTTCATTATAAACAGAAAAATTGCTTTTTAAAACGTCATCCTATTCATAATTCAGAAATAAGTTATCCTTGCTGATTACTCCTATGCAGTTCACTCACCAAACAGCTCTATATACACTTCTTGCAGTGTGTGAACACTGCAAAACTGATTCAGTTCATGGTGGATTTTGTTAAAAATTAATGCTTTGTCATAATCCGCTGTGTAGTTCCGCACAATATCATACACTATAAAAAAAAAAAAAAAAAAAAAAAGGAGAAAACATATTTCAAAGTACATCAACATTGCAGTTTTGCAGCAAGCAGATGATGCCGCTGCAAGGTTCATTACTGGTTTTCATACAACGAAATAAGGCCTATAAAGCAGCTGCTGTCTGCCATAATAAATAGAAACCTCCATACCATATTTTCTATAGGCAATGATTTAGAAGTCCCTACAGGTAATCAGTTTAGTGTTAACCTTCAATAATTGGCCTCAAATTATTGGTCTTATTCAGACGTACATATTTTTTTCATAAAAGCGCCCCATTTTCCTCTTTACAGGGCCAAGCAGGTTTCTGTCACTTTTCAATTTCTGAGTCTAATCAGGATGTACCTTTTGAATACTGTGACATGTTTTATTTAATCTTTTAAATGACGACATTTCCATATTCATCCCTCTATGCTTATAAAAGGGGGCAACAAGGCCCTGAATAAAACAAACTTGGCTTAGGCAACATAGAAGAATTACCACATCGCCAATCTCTAGTAATCAGTTATTGCACATTATCTCACGTGTACACACAATTAAACATTCACAGATACCACAATACTGACCTGCTGAAGGAGTCAACATATTTACAACCTCTATCCGGTCAAAGTAAATCATAACACCCCCACTAAAATGAAGAAAGCACAAAAACGTACAGGAGTTAGGAAACATGTCACATCGGCATTTAATATACCGTATATGAAAATAAATAATTGTCAGGCACAGGTTTTGCATTAAAGCGCAATTAAACTTTACACTTTAAATTGGCTAAATACATTCCAGGTGCTTCAAACTGCTTTAGACATTCCTTCACATAACCCTTCCCACCATGCAAGCCTAAGTTTTGCAGTAACAGACCAAAGGCACAAAAAGGGGAGGGTCCTGTATTGTACGCCAAGAAAGATTTTACAGGTACGTTTAAAAATCCAGTCCTCTTCATACAGTGAAGCACACCCATCTGCAATCATAACCGATTGGGCATCCCAAAAGCAGTAACCGATATGCATGAAGATAAAAAAAAAAAACCCTTTCCACAGCAGCCACCCCAGCACCACTAATACTTACCTGAGCCCCCCCTCTGTCCAACGATGTCCACGAGCCCCTCCGCCATCCCCAACTCTCCCTCCTGATTGGCTGAGACAGCAGCGGTACAATTAGCGCCCATGGCTGTCAAAGTCAGTTAGCCAATGAGGAGAGAGAGGGGGCAGGGTCGAACGGCATCTCCGTGTCTGAATGGACACACAGCTGTAACTTGGCTCAGGTGCCCCCATAGCAAGCTGCTTGCTGTGGAAGAAATCAACAGGAGGGAGGGGCCAGGAGCAGTGAACATTGTTTCACAAAATGTGTTGTGATAATGTTTTCTACTTCTGCATTCTGATGATTACACAAGCTGTATCAGTCTTGAAGAAGAAAGTGGTGTGTGTGTGTGTGTGTGTGTGTGTGTGTATATACACATACACACACTGCACTGACACTGCCATCACAGAGCGCACCACCCACACCCCGCAGCAGATGTACGACGGCGCCCCAGCAGTCGGCAAGTGGTTAAGACCCAGAACCCTCCTCTGCTCTCCAAGGACACTTAACCGTTTAACTGCTTCCCTGGACATGACAGCCAGGGAAACAGCTATGGACCTGGAAGAGACAAAATCCTCATCGCATTCTGGCTTCAATCCTCAGAGATTGTAAGGGAACAAATGTTCTTTCATCTCCTCTGTGGGCAACCGACCTGACCACTTATGGCAGTCCTGGATTGCCCAGCGGTGGAGGGCCTCTCAGAGCCCCTTAAAAAAAAAGTGATTAGGCAGCTGCAGAGCCGCTTGGAAGACTTTTACATGGCAGCTGATGACCGGCGGTAAAAAACACCAAGGATATACAGTATATCTATACAAGTATGCTGGACAGAAAGTGGTTAAAAAGAAAAAAAAAAAAAATTACTTTTAGACAATATCTTTCTTTGATTCACTTGTAACTTATTTATCCCATTTAAACAAAGAAAAAACATACTGCTCAAATTACATTTTTAACACTATAATTGGATACACAACTCAAAAAATATAAAAAAAATACAAAGATCATATCTGGTGTATTTGGAAAGAAATATCCAGATAAGAAGTAAAACAAAATGCTTCATCAAAAAACACGATGGCAGACCAACCTTTTAATACTTAAATGTATTTTTACATTTTTTAGTACGTACTGTATTTAATCGACCTAGAACACGCACTTTTTTCCCCTGAAAATCGGGGGCAAAGCAGGGGTGCGTGTTATATTCCGACAGCGTACTTCACCGAGCCGTCATCTCCTCTCCACTCGGCACCGATGTCACACACACACGCAGTCCCGCCTCTGCCACCAGACCAGCATTTTGCCCATCACAGGAGCTGGTCCACATCGCTGGCGGAGGCGAGGGTGTGTGTGAGTGTGAGTGTGAGTGAGCGTGTGTGTGAGCGAGCGTGTGAGCGAGCGAGCGTTTGTTTAAAAAGAAAAAACATGAGCCGAGTAAAGAAGATGACAGCTTGGCGATTTCCCGATTCAGGCTGTTGGCGAGGGAGATGGTGAGGCTGCAAACGACGGTAGTTTAAAAAAGGCATTAAGCAGGCTGCATTGGGGACAATAAGCAGGCTGCAGATGGACATTGATGGGTACGGACCCTTAATTTGCTTCAAAGTTGTTTATTTTAAAAATATTTTTTTTCCTGAAACTTCCCTCTTAAAATTAGGGTGTGTGTTATACACAGATAAATACGGTAATAAGGTTGTAAGGAGTAAAGTCAGTATAAAACAAAGTGTTCATAGTTCTACAAGTTAATAGAGAAGAGACCGAAGAGAATATACAATACAGGGCTTTTACAACCAGAAGCATATGGTTTAAGTCAGGCATGCTCGACCAGTGGCCAGCGACCTCAAACCTATGGCAACCCACACAATCTCGTTCGGGTTCATGCCACTCTACTGAACGTTTGCCGGTCCTCCATAATTCCATCTGCTGTCATATACAAGGCGCTATTGAGGCCGGCTGCCCGCTACTCTCTTACTTCCTAAACACACAGACACTGGGAGAGGAGCCTTTGGCTGAGTGGATTACATCTAGTGGCATCCATACAGGGGGTTCTGAAGGTGAATTTTCAGGTGTCTGATGAACTTGTGTGTTATTCTGGGAGCATGCAAGTGCATTATGAGCACAAGAGTGGGATTAATGGTGATTTTTTGCGATTAAACAGTGGATAAACATCCAGTGGGGATAATTCCGACAGAAAACGATGATCCTGACTGTTTAAAATCATTATGCTATTAAAAAATAAATAAAAACAAACACACAGTCTCTCATTTCTTGAGGCCCAAAAACATCAGGACAATACAGATATCCCTCATATGACCCTTTTTGGAACGAAGTCAGTCGAACGTATTTAGTAAGAGGCAATGGTGAGTTTTTTGAAGTTTTATTTTATCAAAATGTTTGGGAAAATTAAAAGCATTTCTTTTACATACTGTCACCAGTGCAGAACAGCACCATATAACTGATGAGGCGGTGATCAGGGACACATTAATGTTTGATTATAGCAAATAATTGAATTTCTATGTGGAAGCATTTTACTGAATTAAATCGATTCCATTTGTTTTGTTGTGATTGGCTACAGCTAATCACATTGCAAAGATGGGCTGTGAATGATCCACTGTGTACCATGTGATCACTGTGACCAATCACAGCTAGCAACACAATTGTATACAATGAATGGCTTGAAAGGAAGGCTGACCCCGACGTTATTCTGCATAGGCCGATCGGCAACCGGTTAAAAGTTTGAGAAGTCCTGGCTTAAGTATTAGGGACTGTGTCAATGGGCCTTTGCTTCTCTCAGAACTGCTTTTCTCCCCATATAAAATCAACAGAAAGGCAAAAGCAGAATGAACTATGAATGATCTCAGAAGCTTCTCAAACACAAATAAAATGCAGGCTGAATGCACACTACATTTGCCCGATGACACAAGTCCAAAGCCTGTTGAGAAATGCCCTAATACTGAACCCAACTCTGGTGTCAGAAACATTACCCATTACTTTCAACAAGAACTTACAATTTGGACATTTACTAAGGTGCATGGGCACCAGTTTATTATATTTTCAGAATATAAAAGGGCTGCTTTAATGTCCAAATGCGATTACGGTTTCCCCATTTGTAAATGTGTCCTCATCACATATAAATACTTTTGCTTTCCAGTGTATCCCAATCATGTATGATCACAAGGTGTAGGCATTGTCATGTGACCAGTGTACACTTCTCCAAACACCAGCCAAACAACATGGTATATGGTCAATCTTCCTCTGCCATAAGGTACAAAAACATACCTGGTACCACAGGGTACATTTTTCACCTCATCGGTTTGTAACGTTGTCTGGAAAACAAACAATGTCATTTATTCTTAGGTAAACTCAGAAAAATGTATAAAAAAACAAAAACAAATCTATATATTTCTAGGATCAGACAAAAGTACATAGAAAAGGCATGCATCCATTAATACAAAAAGGAGTGGTGCCAAGCATGAAATCGCCATCTTCCTTAATCAATTTTCACATGCGATCACACCTCACCCATTGTATAAAGAGAGGCTAATACAAAGAAGAGTACACTTAATTTCCTAGCCAAGGGTTACAATCACCTTACTAGTATTGAACAGGATAAAGGTTAACTGTGGAGTCTAAGTAAACCTTAGCATCAATCATTAGCCAGCTATTTTATGAATCTAGACTGTTACAATCTACACAGTGTTGGTGTGCTCTGTGTGTGTGGGTATTATGTATGTGCTAAAGTTTCTCTTGACAAATCTACATATAAAAAATAAATCTGGTAAGAACTTTTAGATTGACTTTTTTTTTTTTTGGAGATCGGGATTGATGTAAATTGTTACATGTACACTGTGAATCAGGCAAGGGACATATGCAAAAATTAATTCAATCACTTTGCTGTACCCCTTTTAAAAATGGTAATCGTATGCAGGCAAAATTATTGCTGAGAAAAACTGGTGTTTAGACGTCAAACTGCCTTCTCTTGTGTCTGCGCAAATTGACTGGATGGTGAACACTACCATTGTGTGGATACTAGAACTAGACACAGGTTATACTGTTGATCATAACCCAGCTTTTTAAAAAAAAAAAAAAAAAAATAAAAAAAAAAGAAGGGAATGGTAGGTACCTGCTCCTAAAGAGGTCTTCCGTCAAGTTAAAAAGCCTGAGTGCAATACAAGATTCTGACGGTTGCTTACTGTTTCACCCTCACAGACCTTGTAAAAGTCTGGCTGTAAAAGCTACCCTAAACAACCTAGTGACTAAATAAAATTAAATACACAAAAAAAATGAGTACACCCTCATATTTTTTGTAAATATTTTATATCTTCATGTGACAGAACTGAAGAAATGACACTTTGCTACAATGTAAAGTAGTGAGTGTACAGCTTGTATAACAGTGTAAATTTGCGATCCCCTCAAAATAACTCAACACACAGCCAATAATGTCTAAACTGCTGGCAACAAAAGCGAGTACACCCCTAAGTGAAAATGTCCAAATTGGGCACAAGGAGTCAATATTTTGTGTGGCCACCATTATTTTCCAGCACTACCTTAACCCTCTTGTGCATGGGGTTCACCAGAGCTGGAGGAGAACAGGTTGCCACTGGAGTCCTCTTCCACTCCTCCATGATGACATCACAGAGCTGGTGGATGATAGAGACCTTGCGTTCCTCCACCTTCCGCTTGAAGATGCCCCACAGATGCTCAATAGGGTTTAAGCCAGCCCATCACCTTTACCCTCAGCTTCTTTAGCAAGGCAGTGGTCATCTTGGAGGTGTGATTGGGGTCATCATCATGTCGGAATACTGCCCTGCGGCCCAGTCTCCGAAGGGAGGGGGGGGGATCATGCTCGGCTTCAGTATGTCATAGTACATGTAGGCATTCATGGTTCCCTGAATGAACCGTTTCTCCCCAGTGTCGGCAGCACTCATGCAGCCCCAGACCATGACACTACCACCACCATGCTTGACTGTAGGCAAGAGACACACTTGTCTTTGTACTTCTCACCTGGTTGCCGCCACACACGCCTGACACCATCTGAACCAAAATAAGTTTATCTTGGTCTCAGACCACATGACATGGTTCCAGTAATCCATGTGCTTCATTTGCTTGTCTTCAGCAAACTGTTTGCGGGCTTTCTTGTGCATCATCTTTAGAAGAGGCTTCCTCCTGGGATGACAGCCATGCAGATCAATTTGGTGCAGTATGGTCTGAGAAATGAGAGGCTAACCCCCCCAACCCTTAGACACTCATATGTCTATTTCCCAAAGACAACCTCTGTATACGACACTGAGCATGTGCACTCTACTTCTTTGGTTGACCATGCCTAGGCCTGTTCTGAGTGGAACTTTTCCTGATAAACCGCTGTATGGTCTTGGCAATCCTTTTATAGCCTAGGCCAGTGGTCATTAACCCTGTCCTCAGGGCCCACTAACAGGCCAGGTTTGCAAGATAACTGAAATGCCTCACAGGTGATATCATATGCTGCTCAGTGATTGCAGTATTCTAGTCTGCATCTCCCCAAGGTAATACATAAAACCTGGCCTGTTGGTGGGCCCGAGGACAGGCTCGATGACCACTGGCCTAGGCCATCTTTATGTAGAGCAACAATTCTTTTTTTTTTTTTCAGATCCTCAGAGTTCTTTGCCATGAGGTGCCATGTTGAACTTCCAGTGACCACTAAGGATGAGCTCAGGCGTTCGCAAACCGCACGTGCAGAGTCCGCCAGGAAGTCAGCACTGTGGACCGCTAATCACAAGCAGTGAAACACTGCCCGATCTCTGCAGCCGTGCATCCAGACAATATCTCACAGCTTGCGATTAGGGCTGTGCGGTGCCGACTTCCTGGCGGACTCTGCACATGCTGTTTGCGAACACACCTGGGCTCATCCTTAGTGACCAGTGTGAGAGGAGTGATAACACCAAATTTAACACACTTGCTCCCCATTCACACCTGAGACCTTGTAAACACTAACAAGTCACATGACACTGAGGAGGGAAAATGGCCAATTGGGCCCAATCTGGACATTCACTTTAGGGGTGTACTTACTTTTGTTCCCATCGGTTTAGACATTAATGGCTGTGTGTTGAGTTATTTTGAGAGGACAGGAAATTTACACTGTTATACAAGCTGTACACTCAGCACTTTACATTGTAGCAAAGTGTCATTTCTCCAGTATTGCGACACGAAAAGATATAATAAAACATTTGCAAAAATGTGAGGCATGTACTCACTTGTGAGCCACACACAATTTAATTTTATTTATATATATATATATATATATATATATATATATATATATATATATATATATATATATATATATATATATATATATATATATATATATATATATATATATATATATATATATATATATACATACACATATATACAGTGGTGTGAAAAAGTGTTTGCCCCCTTCCTCATTTCCTGTTCCTTTGCATGTTTGTCACACTTAAGTGTTTCGGAACATCAAACCAATTTAAACAATAGTCAAGGACAACACAAGTAAACACAAAATGCAATTTGTAAATGAAGGTGTTTATTATTAAAGGTGAAAAAAAAATCCAAACCATCATGGCCCTGTGTGAAAAAGTGTTTGCCCCCCTTGTTAAAACATACTATAACTGTGGTTGTCCACACCTGAGTTCAATTTCTCTAGCCACACCCAGGCCTGATTATTGCCACACCTGTTCACAATCAAGGCATCACTTAAATAGGAGCTGCTTGACACAGTAAGGTCCACCAGAAGATCCTTAAAAGCTACACATCATGCCGAGACCCAAAGAAATTCAGGAACAATTGAGAAAGAAAGTAATTGAGATCTATCAGTCTGGAAAGGGTTATAAAGCCATTTCCAAAGCTTTGGGAATCCAGCGAACCACAGTGAGAGCCATTATCCACAAATGGCGAAGACATGGAACAGTGGTGAACCTTCCCAGGAGTGGCCGGCCGCCCAAAATGACCCCAAGAGCGCAGCGAAGACTCATCCAAGAGGTCACAAAAGACCCCACAACAACGTCCAAGGAACTGCAGGCCTCACTTGCCTCAGTTAAGGTCAGCTTTCATGCCTCCACCATCAGGCAAAGACTGGGCAAAAATGGCCTGCATGGCAGAGTTCCAAGGAGAAAACCACTGCTGAGCAAAAAGAACATCAAAGCTCGTCTCAATTTCTCCACAACACATCTTGATGATCCCCAAGACTTTTGGGACAACATTCTGTGGACCGATGAGACAAAAGTGGAACTCTTTGGAAGGTGTGTGTCCAAGTATATCTGGCGTAGAAGGAACACTGCATTTCATAAAAAGAACATTATACCAACAGTAAAATATGGTGGTGGTAGTGTGATGGTCTGGGGCTGTTTTGCTGCTTCAGGACCTGGAAGACTTGCCGTGATAAAAGGAACTATGAATTCTGCTGTCTACCAAGAGATCCTGAAGGAGAATGTCCGACCATCTGTTCGTGTACTCAAGCTGAAACGAACTTGGGTTCTGCAGCAGGACAATGATCCTAAACACACCAGCAAGTCCACCACCGAATGGCTGAAGAAAAACAAAATGAAGACTTTGGAGTGGCCTAGCCAAAGTCCTGACCTGAATCCTATTGAGATGTTGTGGTATGACCTTAAAAAGGCCGTTCATGCTCGAAAACCCTCTAATGTAACTGAATTAGGACAATTCTGCAAAGATGAGTGGTCCAAAATTCCTCCAGGACGCTGTAAAAGCCTCATTGCACGTTATCGCAAACGCTTGGTTGCAGTTGTTGCTGCTAAGGGTGGCCCAACCAGTTATTAGGTTTAGGGGGCAATCACTTTTTCACACAGGGCCATGATGGTTTGGATTTTTTATCACCTTTAATAATAAACACCTTCATTTACAAATTGCATTTTGTGTTTACTTGTGTTGTCCTTGACTATTGTTTAAATTGGTTTGATGTTCCGAAACACTTAAGTGTGACAAACATGCAAAGGAACAGGAAATGAGGAAGGGGGCAAACACTTTTTCACACCACTGTACATACACACACACATATATACATACACACACACATACATATACACACACATACACACACACACATATACACACACATACACATACATACATACATACATACATACACACACACACACACGTGTTTCACTTATATAGTCTATTTACACACATAATCCTATTAAAAAAAAAAATAATAATAATAAACGTTAAATGACATACAATTTGTAGTAGGATTTACCTGAACGGAACGAAAACTTGTGATGAAAGGGAACATTATATGAAATCCTGGTCCGCTAGGACTACTTAATAAAGCACCCCCTCTGGCAAAAAAAACAAAACAATATCATGTAAAGTACATTTATGTAATAAAGGAGATAGCACAGCCAAAACAAAAATCAGAGTAGTGGCAAACGTTAAACTGTAACTCCACCTTTGAGAAAAAAAAAATACAATCCCCTCAGGTAGACTGCGGGGATTTTAAAAATTATTGTTGAAGATTCCTACCTGCATCTGCTCTGAAGCAATAGCCGAGTTCTCTGAATGAATTTCAAATGGGAGTGACTTTTTCATTATTATTCAGCTGATGCGATTGAAAGTTGCGGTATCAGCATCTTTTTAGAAACGATTAACCTTCTGGGATTATTTCACCAAAAATTAAACTCTTTTCAGAGGATGCTTAAAATCTGACTTGTATCTTAGTGTAGACTTCTAGGAAAGTCAGTGAGCCGCTCACACAAAATAGGAAATGGCATTTCTGGGAAAGTTCACCAACTGTGCATAGAGCAACTCCAAATTGCCATATTTGCACTGAATTTTACAGAAAATGCCAGTGCTGCAGAATAAAAAGGAAAGGATGATTTGAATAACATTAAAATTACAATATGGCTTGTGTAGCAATTGTAGATGCTATATTTTTTAATTGCTATATTTTTTCCCCACAAAAGATGGAGTTACCCTTTAAGAATATGCAATGTATTGATGTGGAATCTGTAATATCTTGTTTGAAAAAAAAAAAAAAAATGACTGTAGGACAGTAAAATGAATTATGCTCCAATACAGTAGCAATATGTATGGCATGTATAGAGCCGTGGCCAAAAGTTTTGAGAATGACACAAACATAAGTTTTTATAAAGTCTATTAGATCTTATCAGATGTTACATCAAAGTATAATTACAAACATTTCATGTGTCAAAGGCTTTTATTGACAGTTGCATGAAGTTTATGCAAAGAGTCAATATGTGCAGTGTTAACCCTTCTTTTCCAAGGCCTCTTCAATTCGCCCTTGCATGCTGACAATCTACTTCTGGGCCATATACTGGATGATGGCAGCCCATTCTTGCATAATCAATGCTTGGCGTTGGTCAGAATTTGTGTTTTGTTTTGTTTACGCACCTCTTGATGATTGACCACAAGTTCTCAATGGGATTAAGGTCTGGGGAATTTCCTGGACATGGACCCAAAATGTAAAAAAGTTTTTGTCCTCCAATCACTTTGCCCTTATGGCAAGGTGCTCCATCATGCTGGAAAAGGCACTGTTTGTTACCAAACTGAAGCCTTCTTCACAAATGTAGTGAAAAATGTTGCTTATGGGATTAAGTTCATTTTCATGGCAAAAGAGGGACATGACAATTAATTGCAATTCATTTGATCGCTCTTCATAAAATTCTGGAGTATATGCAAATTGCCAACGTGAAAACTGAGGCAGCAGACTTGGTGAAGATTAATATTTGTGTCATTCGCAAAACTTTTGGCCATGGCTGTACATCTACCACAGAAAAACAATAATAGAAAGAAAACAAACAAACATTCTAGAGCAGCCTCTCTCAACCTTTCAGTCATGGCACCCTTTAAAATTATGAACAATCTCAAGGCACCCTCCAAAATTATGGACAGTCTTAGGGCACCCCCATTCTAAAATGTAAAAACTATTTTCATTGTTTTACATAATGCAGCAACATCAATAAAAGGAGGAACCCAACGTTAAAGGTTATTCTTCCAAAGCAAATACACTTTTGCAAAATGTTACCGACTAGTATTTCAAGGTTTCTCTTCTCCCTCAGTTTTTCTCCATCACTCAGCTAATAAGAAACCAAAGCTGATGTAGAGAGGCAATCGATATGCTCCTCATCAACTGCTGTAGTCATTGGCCATTAGGAGGTTGTAATGGTGTACAATGAAAACCTGTGGCTTTGTGTAAATAAAAAGGCAAGATTCATCCACCCACCCACCGTCTTGTTTACAATTTTTGGACCATTTTTAGGCATTTTGCCAAGGCACCCTTGAAGAAACCTCAATGCAGCCTGGTTGAAAAGGGCTGCCCTAGAGACATACTTAGAATAATTTCAAGAGTCTGGGAATCCCTAACAGCAATTTAAAGGAGGCGAGTGTGAGGAGGGACCCTGAGATTTGGTGGTCAGAGGGGGGAGAGCACCCGCCATTTGGTGGTCAGAGGGAAGAATGCCACTTTTACAGTGGTGATCAGAATGCCACCCTTACAGGTAGCCAAAAAGATCATTGGTGTCATGCTGCTGGCTTCAGTAAGTATTGTTTGCCTTGGAGGTATTCAGAAACCAATAAATAGGAGTTCAATTGGCCACAGCTCAAGGAACCTCTAGCTATCTCCCGATGAACCCTAGTTGAGAGGGGCTATTCTGGAGTATAATTAGCATTTTCTGACAAATTCCCACTGGTGGCCTTAAGGGCCAGTTCACACCATAGAAAACACAGTCCAGGTGTGTTCCAGATGCTTTTCTGCCTGCACATTTTTTGATGTGTTCCAGTGCATTTTTTATGCAGCCCATTGCATTTCCCCCCGCCCCCTTTTTCTAAACCTTAAGGGCCAGTTCACACCACATGCAGTCCAGTGCGTTTTTGTTCTGCATCACCAGTAACTCTGTTTCCAGTAGTCTTCCAGGGCAGCCCTTGAGAGATGGAGCTCTTCCTCAAAAACACAGGAAAAACACATTGCCATAATTTTTTTTTTTTTTTTTTTTTTTTTTTTAAAAGGCGGTCACTGGTCCGTCATCCAAAAGAACCGAAGACCGGAATCTGAAAGGCATAAAACACAATCCTACAAGGTTAGATGTTAGGGTGGGATTGTGCTCCCCTGGAAGGACTACTGGAAACAGAGTTACCGATAAGGACTAACTCTGCTTTTCCCCCCCAGCCGCCTTCCAGGTCAGCCCTTGAGAGGATAACCAAGGACTCACCAGATCAGGGTAGAACGGCTTGGAGAACTTTCCTACCAAAAGCCTGGTATCAGATCCAAGCTGTAATGCTGAACAAAGGTTGAGAATCTGGACCAAGTTGCTGCACTGCAAATTTGCTCTGGAGTGACTCCCTTCTTTGCCCAAGAGGCTGTTGAAGCCCTTGTTAAATGAGCCCTCAGATCTTTTGGCAGTGTTATCATCATAACTCCATAGCATTCCAGTATAGCTGCCTTGATCATCTGGCTAGCATATTCTTGGACGCTTGTTTACTTGTTTGCCACTGTACAGGACAAATAGAGGTTCTGATGTTCTGAACTCGTTGGGGACTTCCAGATACTGAAGGAGACATCTTCTAACATCTAGAAGGCTTAGTTCTTGCTCTTTGCTGTTGGTTGGTGAATTATAAAATGAAGGTAGTACTAGATCCTTTTGGTGTAAATCCCAGAATTTTCCTTCAATCATGAATCTTTAGGAAAGACTGACAGACAGAGCCTGGGATTTCCCCGAACCTATGTGTTTGTAGTAATAGCCACAAGGAAAATGGTTTCGAGTGTCAGCAGGCGTAAAGATGTTTCTTGTAGAGGCTCAAAAGGGATTTTTGATGATCCCCCCTCAGTACCACCGACAGATCCCATGTGGGACATTTTTTGTCTCTTTGGTGGTCTGTATTTTGCCAATGCTCTGCAAAAGCAAGAGACCAACAGGTCTTCTTGTAGTGTCCGTTCTAAATACACTGACAGCACTGTTATCTAGACCTTCAGCGTAGCCTAGCGATAGACCTTTATGAGCACCCTGCTGTAGGAACTCAAGAATAGTCGGTGTAACCACCTTTTGTCTGTTATTTTCAGCTCACCAGCTGTTAAACTTTCTCCAGGTCTTTCTGTAGATGGCCCTGGTGTTCGGCTTCCTAGCGCTCAGAAGAGTTGTCACTGATTTATCCGAGAGTCCTTTTGATCTCAAGATGTCTTCTTCAGTAACCAGGCCACGATTTTGAAGCTTTGTCTTAGGCTTGTTAGGGGTCCCAAGACATCAGGTTGACAGGATCAGGGTGTGATGACTCCTTGGCTGGTCTTGTAAGTGTTCTTTGGCTATTGGCATAAGCTCCCTCCAATTCGAAGATGCCTCTTCCGGGACCATCTCCCCTGAGCAGGTTGCCCTGCTAGGTGGGCTCTCCATCCCCAACTGCTTGCGTCTGATCAACTTCTGTGAGGTTGGAAAGACCATGCCAGACCCTGGTTTAAAATTTGTGTGGACCCTCTACCACCAGAGTGACCCCTTCACGGAGGTCAGAAGTAATAGCGTCCCATTCCAGATCTTGTTGATTTCTTAAGAGAAGGACTTGCAGGGGCCTTAGATGATATTTGGCCCATTGTACAGCTGGTATTGTTGAGGTCACAACCAGAACCGACATCAGCTCCCTGATGGATATCAGGAGGTTGTTCTGTACAGTCTCTTGACGAGGCTTTGGATCTTCTCCTAAGGTGGGAATGTCTTCTGCTCTATTGGACACAGGTTGGATTTTTCAATGTTTAAAATCCAGTCATAGTTGAGCTTCTGCAAAGGCCTTTTACAAGCTGTATTTCTGACAGTGCTGCAAATAGTAGGTCGTCTAGGTACGGTACTACAGTCATCTTCAACCTCAGAGGGACCAGGACTTCTGCTAGGACTCTGGTGAACATCCTTGGTGACAAGGATAGCCCGAAAGGAAGAGCCCTGCTCTGGAAATCGTATTTCTTTCCCTCTATCTCCACCGCCAACCTCAGGTATGTCTGGGATTCTTCTTGCATGGGAATGTGGAGATAGGCATCCCTGAGATCCATGGGCGCAATGAAAGTTCCCGGTTGAAGGATATTTTTGACTGAGAATATGGATTGCATGCGGAATCTTTTGTATTGTATCGCTTGGTTCAGAGGCTTTAGATTTAATATCAATCGAAACTTCCCAGAAGGTTTTTTAATCACAAATATGAGAGTAAAAGGACTTTCTGGTCTACTATCTCCCCAAGCAACAATCTGAGAGCCGCTGCTTTTTTGGGATCCTTGGGAAGTTTTGTTTAAAATCTCTCTGGGGGATGACAATTGAATTCTAGGGAGTAGCCCCTCGCAATGGTGTCTAGAATGAATGGAGTGTCGTCTTCTGCCATTGAGGCTGGAAGGTAGCCAGCCTTCCTCCTACTGGCAATCTGTCATTGTTTTGAGGCTTGATTAGAAGAGCCAAAGAGCCATTACTCTTTGGCTTCCCCTTGTGACCCCTCCAGTTTTTTGGGGTAGTCTCTTTTCTTCTTGTGGACGCCCTCTTACTCCACGAAAAAAACTTTTGTGGAGGTTTGCACTTTTTTATCGGGGAGGTTTTCTTCCTGTCCGCTGTTCTTTCTAGGGTTTCGTCCAAGCCTGTCCCGAACAAAGACTCCGGAGAATGGGAGGTTGCAGTCTCATTTTGGATGCAGGGTCCCGACCAGGTCTTTATCCAAATAGCCCATCTGACTGCCACGGCTAGGCCTCCAGCTCTTGCTGCCAAGTTTGACTGACTCAGCGGACGCATCTACTTTGTAGCCAACTGCTTTAGAGAGGATCGTAGGGTCTTTAAAAAAAATTTCCCTGGGCGTGCCATTTTCTATATGGTCTTGCAGTTGGGAGAGCCAAAATTCCAAGTTTTCTGCCACGCAAGTGGTGGCAAGTGCCAGCTTCAAGCTGGCGACACTTGTTTCCCAAGCTCTCTTTAGGATAATGTTGTCCCCCGCTTACCCATGCAATCTTTAAGATTCCCCATATCTTCAAAGGCCAATGAAGAGTTTTTGGAAACGTTGGATGGTGCCGCATCCCCCCCCCCCCCTTTCTCCTGTCCGCCTGCTCCAAATCTGAGCCGTCAGTGGCTATTGCGCCAACTGCGCTGCTACCTGCTCTTTCCCTCACAGTCACCAGCTGTTGGAGGTTTAACCTTTGCAATCATTTTTGAAGATCCTTAAAAAGGTAGTGGCCATATCCTTCCTCACGAATCCAACGTTTTTTGTGTAGACTGTTTAACCAGTCTGTCAATGCACATTTGGCATAGCGGCTCTGTGTATGCCAAGGGCATCTTGATAGGGGCCCATGGCTGTGAGAAAAACATATACTCAACCCTCAAAACTGTCTGCACACCCAGTGACACCTTACTAAGCCATGTAGTGCCGCAGCCCGCTAGAGACCACCACCATCTAGCTAGCTAGCTGTTCCCAAACTGGACAACAAAGGGTCACCTACTGGTGCCTACCAGTGTCCCTCTGGTGCCTGCATCCCTGGGAGACAGATCATCCTCCTGTTTCCTGGAACCTCCTACGGCGTCCATGCTGTCCGCTGCAGCCATGTCCACGATAATGGCATAAGCCGGCCTTTCAAGCTTCCCGCGCCTTTAAGGAGGGTGACCAGTTGCCCAGCGCACGCCAATGACATCACTCCATGTCTTCCAGGTCAAGCGGCCTCCAGCCACAGGTACACACACCATCCCCTTGGCGGCTTCAGCGCCTTTCTCCACCCCTGGGCTCAGAAGAAGCCAGAATCCGGGTCACCTCCTGCTTGCAGCCTAAAAAGGGTTGCCTGTGGCTGCACGTCCGACCTCCTCCACCAACCATACAGCAAGGGTGCACTCACCCCCGCAGCCCAGAAGCTCTCCCCCTGCTTGCCATGAGACGCACACATCCCAGCTCAGCCCTTGGGAGATGGAGCCTCCAGTGGTGCCTTCAGGCAACATGTCTCCTCCGGACAGAAATAACACCAAGGCTGACCAGGGACCTGAGGGACCGTCTTCTAAAGAAATGAATTGCAATGTGTTTCCAGCGTGTGAGTAGGAGCTCCATCTCTCAGGGGCTAACCTGGAAGACAACTGATGGAAAGTAGGTTATATTGTTTCCAATGGCACAGTTCACACAAATGCAGTCGGTTCCAGCGCTTTTCATTTACAGTAAAAAATAAAAAAAATAAAATAAAAAAATATAATGTGCTCTCATTTTTCCTGCACTGGAACGCAGTAAAAACGCACTGGAATGCATCAAAAATGCACTGGACCCTGGTATTGTGGAACAAAAAAACGATTAAAAAGAAAAAAGCACTTGGATGCATGCGGAAACGCATCAAACACACGCATCAAAAATGTGTTAACGCGCATGCAGAAACGCATCCGGAACGGATCTGGAGTGCGTTTTTGTGGTGTGAACTGGCTCTAAAAAAAAAAAAAAAAAAAAAAAAAAAGGGACAAGTGTTTTACAAAGTGTTTTTTGGTACGAGCTTGATGCGTTTTACAGTGTTCCAGTGCAGGAAAAATGCAGCGTGTTCTACTCTTTTCTGGAACGCACTGCATCTGCAAGCAGTGGTATGAACAATGCCATTGAAAAACAACCTACTTTCCATGCATTTTTTTTTGTGCATAAAAAAAAAAAAAAAAACCCCCACGCACTGGACTGCATATGGTGGGAACTGGCCCTGAAAGTTAACCCAGCAATAACAGCTTATTCCCTTATTACTGTACACACAGGATGGTTGCGTGGTGAGAATAAAAAAAATAAAATAAAACCAAACCAAACAACACACACACACCTTTCAATGGTTTGATCATTTTTTTAATAGAACCATTTTCTGCTATTTGTGTGCAAGATATCTGGTCTGCAAAATGCACTTTTGTAATTACCTGTAATACACAGCCAGGTGACCTTCTTCCACCTTATGAATAGATGAATGTAAAATCAAGGCAATTAGGACAGTCACCACTCCAACTACCACTCCCAGCTGTGCCATGGTCATTCTGGTGAGGAAACAAAAAATATTTTGTATCAAGAGTATTATAAAAAAGGGGGGGAAAACACTGCGCTATAGTTTGTGAAGAAATGGCCACAACAGCCACAACAGCAGCCAACACCAAAAACAAAGTTCAACAGGTAAAATAATAAAAACGGTGTAGCGCTTCAATAATAATAAATGTGTTAAACATAAATTATAAAGGTGATAATAAAAATCGCAAAGATATAAGTGCTTAGAAATAAAAGTCCAACATTAGGCGCTCATTCCACTATGTTGCTGGCATAGGAGTAACCAAACCGTCACAAGGGAGGAAAATGGTGCACTAGGCGAGATGTATCCATGTGGGTCTACTTGATTGAAAACATCAGAGAAAAGTAGATAAATACTTCTTACCGGAACAGTTGGACCCACACAGTCATATGACGGTTGGATCTAAAGGGCTTGAGGTCACAGTCTGGGACCAAGGAGTATGAGGAGAGAGGTCTGTTGAGCTGATAGAAGAGCTCCAGGCAGTTGAAGGCTCGATGTTGGATCCTTTCAGATGGAACGTCAAAGTAATCAAGCTCGAACGCAGCCCGTTATACCAATACTCCAACCTCCCCCGGATGGGGAGGGGGGTGTTGTGAAGTATTAAACCAAAAAAATGGAGAAAAAGAAAGAAAGGCTCCACATGGTGCGGGTCAAACGATATAAAAAATATTGGTTTATTGAAGTCAAAAGGTAATTAATGACTTGGTGATCACATAAAAAGCGAAATAAAGTTAAAAGCAATGTGGGGTGCCAACAGCTCGCCCGACGCGTTTCGACATAGGTGTCTTCAACTGGGGCAGTTGAAGACACCTATGTCGAAACGCGTCGGGCGAGCTGTTGGCACCCCACATTGCTTTTAACTTTATTTCGCTTTTTATGTGATCACCAAGTCATTAATTACCTTTTGACTTCAATAAACCAATATTTTTTATATCGTTTGACCCGCACCATGTGGAGCCTTTCTTTCTTTTTCTCCATTTTTTTGGTTTAATACTTCACAACACCCCCCTCCCCATCCGGGGGAGGTTGGAGTATTGGTATAACGGGCTGCGTTCGAGCTTGATTACTTTGACGTTCCATCTGAAAGGATCCAACATCGAGCCTTCAACTGCCTGGAGCTCTTCTATCAGCTCAACAGACCTCTCTCCTCATACTCCTTGGTCCCAGACTGTGACCTCAAGCCCTTTAGATCCAACCGTCATATGACTGTGTGGGTCCAACTGTTCCGGTAAGAAGTATTTATCTACTTTTCTCTGATGTTTTCAATCAAGTAGACCCACATGGATACATCTCGCCTAGTGCACCATTTTCCTCCCTTGTGACGGTTTGGTTACTCCTATGCCAGCAACATAGTGGAATGAGCGCCTAATGTTGGACTTTTATTTCTAAGCACTTATATCTTTGCGATTTTTATTATCACCTTTATAATTTATGTTTAACACATTTATTATTATTGAAGCGCTACACCGTTTTTATTATTTTTCAAGAGTATTATAGTTTTATAATTTTCTTGTTCAATATTCATGATGAGAAAGTAAAACATGATGCAGCTCCACCTCCAAAACCCCCTCATCACACCAGAGAATGTTGTGCAGTTCCAGCAGCAGTAAGGCCTCATGCACACGAGACGCAGTTAAACGCGTGTTCAGAGGCAGTTGGACACTTTTTTCAACTGCTCCTGAACTTATTCAATGTTATCCTATGTGTCCATGCACACAGTCTCGTTTTTTGCCGTTCTTATGCAGTTGCGTTTAACCTCGTTTTTCCAGAAGCAAAAAAATGGGTTCAGACGCAAAAAAGTTTCCACGTTTCAGACGCAAAACGGCGCTACCGCGTTTTGCCGCGTTTTCGTTTATAAGCGTTTTTAAAGGTGACCTTTTTTTTTACATTAAAAATCTCAAAAATTATTGCAAATGATGAAAAACCATTAGAAAAATATTTTAAACAATTGCAATTGCAAGTGGACAATCCACAACTTGTGGCAAGTGACATGGCAGGTGGCAAGTGACGTGGCAAGTGGACAATCCACAACTTGTGGCAAGTGACATGGCAGGTGGCAAGTGATGTGGCAAGTGGACAATCCACAACTTGTGGCAAGTGACGCGGCAGGTGAAGTGGCAAGTGACGTGGAAAGTGGACAATCCACAACTTGTGGCAGGTGACGTGGCAAGTGACCTGGCAAGTGACCTGGCAGGTGACGTGGCAAGTGGAAAATCCACAACTTGTGGCAGGTGACGTGGCAAGTGACGTGGCAAGTGGACAATCCATAACTTGTGGCAGGTGACGTGGCAAGTGACGTGGCAAGTGGACAATCCATAACTTGTGGCAGGTGACGTGGCAAGTGACGTGGCAAGTGGACAATCCACTTGTGGCAGGAGACGTGGCAAGTAGACAATCCACTTGTGGCAGGGGACGTGGCAAGTGACGTGGCAAGTGGACAATCCACAACTTGTGGCAGGGGACGTGGCAGGTGACGTGGAAAGTGATGTGGCAAGTGGACAATCCACAACTTGTGGCAGGTGATGTGGCTGGTGATGTGGCAAGTGGACAATCCACATCTTGTGGCAAGTGATGTGGCAAGTGATGTGGCAAGTGGACAATCCACAACTTGTGGCAGGTGACGTGGCAGGTGATATGGCAAGTGGACAATACCCCAACTTGTGGCAAGTGACATGGCAAGTGACGTGGCAAGTGGACAATCCAAAGCTTGTGGCAGGTGACGTGGCAAGTAACGTGGCAGGTGATGTGGCAAGTGGACAATCCACAACTTGTGGCAGGTGACGTGGCAGTTGGACAGTCCACAACTTGTGGCAGATGACGTGGCAAGTGATGTGGCAGGTGATGTGGCAAGTTACGTGGCAAGTGGACAATCCACAACTTGTGGCAGGTGCCGTGGCAAGTGACACGCTAAATACAAGTACACTGCAGCTCTCACAGCTGCTGCTACTCACTCTGGTCTCACAAAATTGCTGAAATAGTTAATAATACTGTTTTTTGAGCTGGGGAGGGTCTATGATGTTAGCTTAACTAAACGCTTCTAGACGCAAACGCGGTAAAACGCCGCTAAATCGCGGTAAAAATCGCGGCAAAACGCGCGTTTCTAAAAGCCGGTTTCAGCTTTTAAAAACATGTGTCCAGCAGAGTTTGCATCTGCGTCTCGTGTGCATGAAGCCTAAGGCTGGTCATATAGTATACTATATTCTTATACAACTTTCCTTCAGATCTACCAAAACCATACATGAGGTCAAACTCACAAACTAAACAAAAGAAGACATTATATGATCAGCTTAAAAATGGATTTACCCAGTCTATCAATGCAGGAGTTTTTAATATAACAGCCTTTACAATTGGCCTATAAAAAAATAAAAAATAAAAATAAAAAAAGGCCAAACACATAGACTATTGTCTTTTGCAATGAACTGGTTAGAAAGCACAAGGCATGAGTCTTATGAATAAAATGATGGCCAGTTCCAGAAAAACTGGTTAATAACTAACTTGGCAAGTATGGACGTTTATCACGGGTCTCATGCACAGGGTGATGCAACCTTAACTGCAGGAAACAACTTGGGGCATTTCTAGCAAGCAACACAAATAAAAACCTACAGTGCCTTGAAAAAGTATTGATAACAGGGATCGACCGATTATTGGTGCGGCTGATATCCACTTTTAGGCTGGGTTCACACTGCTGCGGGGGGAGATCCGGATGTGATTCGCACCGCAAATCAAATCCGATCTCCGTAGCGATGCGAGTTCAGCCATACAGATAGTATGGCTGAATTCGCATCGCTCCCGCAGCAAACTCGCACGGGACCCTTTTTTTGGTCCGCAACAGAATCGGATCGCATGGGGGGTTCACACCATGCGATCCGATTCCTGTGCGAGTCGGCAGATCGCACTGCGATATGCGGACGGATCTGGGGGGTGTCATTAACATATCATTGACACTCCCAGCCGTCCGCATAGGGCAGTGTGAACTGCCGGCAGGAGTAATGCGATGTGGGAAAACGCCGCGGATTCGCGGCGTTCCCGCATCGCAGCGGTGTGAACCCGGCCTTATAAGTATTGGTATCAGTCAAAAAAATTTTACACAAATATCTGAAAAGTGTGGCGTGCATTTCTATTCAGGACCCTTTACTCTGATACCCCTAACTAACATCTGGTGGAACCAATTGCCTTCAGTAGTCATCTAATTAGTAAATATAGTCCATCTGTGTGTAATTTAATCTCAGTATAAACACAGCTGTTCTATGAAGCCATATGGGGTTTGTTAGAGAACCTTACTGAACAAACAGCATCATGAAGGACAGGGAACACATCAGAAAAGGTCAGGGATAAAGTTGTGTAGAAGTTTAAAGCAGGACAACTGCAAACCTACCAAGACATGGCCGTCCACCTAAACTGACAGGCCAGGTAAGGAGAGCATTTATCAGAGAAGCAGCTAAGAGGCCCATGGACACACTGGAGGAGCTGCAGAGATCCACAGCTCAGCTGGGAGAATCTGTCCACAGGACAACTATTAGTCATGCACTCCACAAATCTGGCATTTTCGGAAGAGCCACCATTGTTGAAAGAAAGCCATAAGTCGTCCAGTTCATGAGAAGCCATGGGAGGGACACAGCAAACATGTAGATGTTCTGGTCAGATGAAAACAAAAAATTGAACTTTTTGGCCTAAAAGCAAAATGCTGTGTGGCGGAAAACTAACACCGCACATCACCCTAAACATACATGCTTTTCTTCAGCAGGGACAGGGAAGCTGGTCAGAGTTGATGGGAAGATGGATGGAGCCAAATACAGGGAAATCTTAGATGAAAACCTGTTGAGTCAGCAAAAGACTTGAGACTGGGGTGGAGGTTCACCTTCCAGCAGGACAACGACCCTAAATATACAGCCAAAGCTACAATGGAATGGTTTAGATCAGGGATATGCAATTAGAGGACCTCCAGCTGTTGCAGAACTACAAGTCCCATGAGGCATAGCAAGACTGACAGCCACAAGCATGACACCCAGAAGCAGAGGCATGATGGGACTTGTAGTTTTGCAACAGCTGGAGGTCCGCTAATTGCATATCCCTGGTTTAGATCAAAGCATATTAATGTGTTAGAATGGCCCAGCCAAAGTCCAGACCTAAAACCAATTGAGAATCTGTGGCAAGATTTGAAAATTGTTGTTCACAGACGCTCTCCATCCAATCTGACAGAGCTTGAGCTATTTTGCAGAGAAGAATGGGCCAAAATTTCACTCTGGATTTGCAAAGCTGGTAGAGACATCACCAAAAAGACTTGCAGCTGTAATTGCAGTGAAAGGGGGTTCTACAAAGAATTGACTCTGAGGGGGCTGAATACAAATGCACACCACACTTTTCACATATTTATTTGCAAAACATTTTTAAAACCATTTATTATTTTCCCTATACTTCACAATTATGTGCCACTTTTTGTTGGTCTTTCACATAAAATCCAAAGACAAAACATTTAAGTTTTTGGGTGTAACATGACAATGTGGAAAATTTCAGGGCACTGTATTTTCTATTGAAGCACATTCATAGTTTTGCTTAATAAATCTTTAATCAACAGATGTGTTTTTTTTACAGATAAGGAGTTAAAGTGGTTGTAAACCCTTACAGACCACTTTGACCTACAGGTAAGCCTAGATTAAGGCTTACTTGTAGAAATATCTTCTAAACCTACACGGTTAAGGAGATATTTTCCAAAAACCGGGTAGTGATGTCTACGGCGCATGCATGCCGTAGACAACGGCACAGGCGCACTGAGAGCGCCGCAAGTGAAGCCGAAGATGCCGTCAATGACTGCTCCCGCCCAGGAGTGACGTCAGCGAAGTCATTCCGGGTATCATGGCGGCGATGGAGGAGGTGGCCGAGGACTGCTGCGGGGGCTTCAATCTTAGGTAAGTAATTCATACTTAAAGAGGAAGTAAACTCTCCCACTCTGATGCTTTTTTTCATTTAGTCCATTATAATAAGTCATTATCAGACTATAGCCACTGTAATCCAGCCCAAATCGCATATTACTTACTGTTTAAAGAAACTTTAAAAAAACCTTGTTTCCAGGGGGTTAGGCAGCACCATCTTAAAGTGAGCGCGGCATTTCCAACAACGGAGCTGCCGCGCGTGTCAGCTCCCGTGCGCATGCGTGGGAGTGACGTCATTGCAGCTCCGGGGATGACAGCGGCGGAGCTGCGAGACCCCACCGAAAAGATGGATGCGCCGGACTACAGGGGACAGCGGTGACATCTCTGGCTCCTGTGTCAGGTAAGTGACACATAATGGACTACTATGCGATGCATAGTAGTCCATTATGCTTTGCCTTTGCAGGGAATGAAAGAGGAAGTAAACCCATCAGGGTTTACTTCCTCTTTAAGTATTGTTTTCTGCGTCCACAGTGGAGTGTATTTCCCGCCCTTACATTGAGCACTTCCTGAACTGTTAACCAAGCCTCCTTCTCAATCCAACTTTCTATGGCAACCCTGCTTCCCTGTTCATAGCGGACTTGTTTTATTTCATAGTATTTACTTGTGCCAATGTCTAATGTTTCTCTTTGTTAGCCCTATCAGCTTCAGCTGATAAGACTGCAGTAATAGCCAAGTTTAGACTGTATGTCATGTCACATGGTCACATGGTGTGTAGGAGGAAGCTCTGAGTGATTAGCAGAGTTCAGTGTTGTGCCGTAGGAAGTCCTGATAACAGATAGATAAGCACATAGAGAGTGTGCCTTAAATCAGGGGAGATCTGGGCATGCTCAGTGACTTCATTCTACAGACCAACAAGGATTACAACAATACTAAGCAAGGAGATATCTACAAGCAGTGTTCATTAGGGTTTTTTATGCTGATTTACATGGGACAAAGTGTGGGGGAGGGTTTACAACCACTTTAAGTATGCATACTAGCTCATTATGCCTTTGCCTTGCAGGGTGTCTTCTCCCCCCCCGACTTTACTTCTCTATTTAAGCATAACCTTCTGCTGTAAATGCTTCTAAACATCACTTCCTGTTCTGCGCAAATCAAATTGACTTGACGTTTATTTTACCAGAAGATAAGTTTAGAATAACAAGATTTGCAGAGAAAATAAAACCCACATAGTAGCTTCATCAGCCCAAAACAGAAAATAGCACACATTTTTAGGTTTCAAATTACATACATTCAAGAATTTGTTGGCAAGTAGTAGCTCAAGGCTGGGTTCACTTTATTGCAAATTGGATGTGGGTTTCTCCACATCCAATTAGCATGTCAGGAGCCTGCGGCCATCTCTCAATGGGGCCGATTCACACAGCTCGGATGGCGAAATCAGACCTGAAACGGTGAACAGGGACTCAGGCACCTGCTGTGAGCCACTCCGCATGGAGGTGTGAACCCAGCCTAAAGCAGAAAATAAGAAATAAAAAAATAATAATTTTATCAACACGTATATGGTCAAAAAGTAAAATCTTTATAATCTAGAAGATTGTAAACTTACTTCGTAAGGAACTCTGCACATTTTCTTCCCTAAATTCTGCAGTACATATTCACTATGCCCTAAAAATGAACTGTGTCACAAAATTACAGAGCCTGGTGTCTGAACTGTAGAGGTGCAAAAGGGAGATTCAGGAGGCAGTCTCAGTACAGGAATAGCTTGCAGTCAGCAAGACATCATTGGATATGTTCACACTGATGCAGTGCGATTTGAATGAGCATTCAAGTGCAATTTTAAGGATCACTTGCAGTGCAATGTGATGCAGGTTCAGTAATGTTTACAATGCATTTTGCATATTCTCTCTCCCCCCAAAACTGGAAAGCAGGTCAGAAACAGCACTGACTTCTACAAATAGCAATGGAATCGCATTGTTTGAACAGCTCAAAATCACACCACAACAAAGACACCAGGGTGGATTAAAAAATAAATAAAACAGATTTTTGGGGATTTAAATTGGATTTTTTATTTTTTCATCAAATGTATTTTATTAAAATGCTTTTGGAGTAAAAATCTATCTAAAGATAGTTTTCTATTTAGAATACAATAATAATTTAGTTTATTCAGCATGAAATGGAGCTTAGTTATGTAGCATGAGGTTGTATATTCTGCAATATTTACATTTTTATTAAACTCATTCAATGAATCCAAGCTTGGCAAGCTGAGAAAAAAAATTCACTGCATTGATGCATTCACACAATTACACAGTAACCATGAGATAAAACAAAGTTCAGGAATATTCCTTTATCCCATTATTTTGCAAATCTATGTACACTACAAACTGTATGATTGAATCAGTTCGGATATAGCAGTTTTCCTAACTTGACAGCTTATTATTTTAAATAGGAAACCTTACATTTTAAGAGCACCTATCATTTCAGATCCATCATTTCAGTGCCAGTTAGCGGGCATCCACTCACCTGCTGCCGCATCACCAGCCATCCCATTAAAGTGAATGGGACTGTCGTCAAGTCAACAGCGGATCAGAGGAGGAGATGCTGCTAGACAGATGACAGTTGCTCTTTAAAAATTATGATTTCAATCAAATTGAGAGAATCCAAGATGTTGAAAGATGCCAGCAGAAGGGCAGCAATCACAAAATGAAATGGAAAACACAAAACAAAAAAAACAAAAAAAAAAAAAAAAACACATTCAATGATAACTGCAGAGTATTGGCAGAATATGGAGGGATGGCTCTGACTGCAATTGTCACAGAGCAGTGCTGTGGGCACTACAGATGCAGCCCACACCGCTGCTGCCATCCGATTTCTCCCCTCCCAGATCTGTACAGAGAGGGGAGAGCGGAACCGGCATCATAAAAAAAAAAAAAAAAAAAAAAAAAAAACACATTCAATGAATTATTAAAACTGAACTTCAAGAAAACTCCTCTAATGCCGCATACACACGACCGGACTTTCTGTCAGAATGAACTCTGACGGAGTTCCACTGAAACGGACTTGCCTACACGCGATCACAACAAAGTCCAATCGTTTAACGTGATGACGTACGACAGGACTAGAAAAAGAAAGTTCAATAGCCAGTAGCTGCCCTTGCGTCGTCGTTGGTCCGTCGGACCTGCATACAGACAAGCGGTTTTCTCAATAGGAACTGGTTCCGGCGGAAAGATTTGCAATGTTCTATTTCTAAAGTCCATCAGATTTTGACAGAAAAGGTCCAACGAAGCCCACACACGATCAAAATTGTCCGACTGATTCGTTCCGTTGGAACTTTGCTGCCGAAAAGTCCGGTCATGTGTACACGGCATTACAGTTGGGCTCCCTCCACACTGCAAAGGTTAAACGCCTTGGGTAACAATAAAGAGCAGTTTTACCAAACTCATCCTTAGCTTGCTTGCTTGCTTGGTAGTTGGTGCTCTGCCCTAGAGGGTATTTGGGCAGATCCCGACATTATTGGAAGGATCCCTGCAGAGCCTGGACTGGCTGTGTGATGTCAGGTTTAGCCCGCCTTCGACTGCATCTGGGTCACAAAAATGCAGAACAAAGTACACTCCTGTGACCCACAGGAGAAGTATGGTCAAAAGAGCTTTGCTCTGCCTGGAATTCTGCTTTAAACGCTTGCCGACCAGCCCCAACCTGCAGCAGGTTGGCTCAGCTGCGCCAATTGTAGGTGTACGCCGGGCTCATACATGGTGATCTGTGGGAGCATGCAAGCCAATTGGCCAGAAGTGGAACCCAGCAGTGTGTCCGGCAGACTCGCCATCTGCCAGCTGCCCCACAGAGACAGAACGGTGAACTGCCAAAGTACACAAGGCAGATCTCTGTTCTGACAGGGATCACACAGAGATCCTTTCTTTCTGCTATGCAGGAAGATGAATCTGATGAATTTGTGGGTTGTCCCAGGCAGTCCATCGCCCCCCGACACACTTATTCCCTGGATCAAAAATGTCAGGTGACCAATCTGTCCGCCGCAATATCGCAGTCAAGCCCAAAAAAAAAAAAAAAAAAAAAAAAAAAAAAAAAGGAAGAGGAAGCCCTGATCATCGTTATTACTAGTAAAAAATAAAATAAAATAATCTATCCCCCCCATAGATGCTATAACGTTTGCACAAACCAATCAGTATGCGCTTTTTTTTAACCAAAAATATGTAGCAGACTATAAATTGGCCTAAATTGATGAAGAAATTAGATTGAAATGTTTTTATTGGGTGTGTTTTATAGCAGAAAATAAAAAATGTAAATCTCAGGCTCTACTGAAACTGCTTAGTTTGGACACAGCCTTTTACTTTAAGACACTAAACATAGTTGGCAAGTCTAACACGGCTCTAAATAAGAAGCGTGATTCACTATGTGAAAGGCTATCTTTGCCTGCACAGGTCAGTCCTATTCATGTCTATTGCAGCAGCTCCACAGTCGCTGAAACCAATTTGACATCTGTGTGAGTGAATGTCCCCAAACACACATTGTCTGGGTTCTGGAACACTCACCTGTACATTTGTTAAAAGTAGGACCAGTGGCTGTGTCCCAAGGTTGCAGGTTGAGCCACTGAACCTGCCAAGTAAAAAATATATTTTCAACAGGAATTCCAATCTCTTATCAGTTGGATCCATAAGCATTTGTACATTGTAAACAAGACAAGTCAAACTTTTATTCACAGAGGATATAGCAGCATCAATTGCTGGTATACTCTACATCTTAGTGAATTTTTCCTCCATAGAATAAAAAAAGTGTTGAAAACTTTTGAGGAGGGTAAAAATGATTATCTGGGTGATCCCACTCAGAATACATAAGCTTTTCCAGCAATGAATGAACAGGAAAGGCAAGCAAGGCTTGAGGAGGCTTTAGTGAACCCAAATAAGAAGTGGGCTCTTCAACCGACTCAGTTAAAGTGGCTGAAAACCCTTACAAACCACTTTGACCTACAGGTAAGCCTAGATTAAGGCTTACCTGTAGGTCCAAGAAATAGCTCCTAAACCTACACGGTTTAGGAGATATTTACCCAAAGACAGCCACCGCTGTCTACGGCGCATGCCGTCGCTGGATAGCAAGAGTGGATTACCACCGCTGGAATATTTATTTTTTATTTTTAATAAAGAAATTTTTCAAAAGTGTGTTTGTCTTATTTAACCATTTTTACACTTTCTTTGTGAAATGGTAGGGGTACTCTTGTACACCCTTACCATTTCAAAACGAGGGGGGGGAGGGATCTGGGGGTCCCCCTGTTAAAGGGGGCTTCCAGATTCTGATAAGCCCCCCGCCTGCAGACCCGCCACAACCACCGGTCAGGGTTGTGGGGATGAGGCCCTTGTCCACATCAACATGGGGACATGGTGCTTTGAGGGGGTCACAGACCCCCAAAGCATCCTCCCAATGTTGAGGGCATGTGGCCTGGTACGGTTCAGGAGGGGGGGCGCTCTCTCGTACCCCCCCTCTTTTCCTGCGGCCTGCCAGGTTGCGTGCTCGGATAAAGGGTCTGGTATGGATTTTTAGGGGGACCCCCACGTCAATTTTTTTTTTTTTTTTTATTTGACGCGGGTTTCCCCTTAATATCCATACCAGACCTGAAAGGGCCTGGTAATTGAATTTAGGGGAGCCCCAACGATTTTTTTTTTTTTTAAATCAATCAATGAATGAATTGTCGGCTAATACAGAGAACACTCATTGAGTGTTCTCTGTATTACAGGAGCCAACAATGGAAAGTGATTTTAAAAGACTTTTTTTTCCTTGTGAAATGACACTTTGTGCAGGGACAGTTCTAAGCAAGGGAAACATGCGCCCCTTCACAGGCATACCATAGACACCCCCCAGGTACGAAATTTAAAGGAATATTACACTTTTATTGTTTCACTTTAATCATTATTAAAATCACTGCTCCTGAAAAAACTGCAGTTTTTAAAACTTTTTTTTTGCATTGATCCATGTCCCCTGGGGCAGGACCCAGGTCCCCAAACACTTTTTTGGACAGTAACTTGCATATTAACCTTTAAAATTAGCACTTTAGATTGTGAACGTTCGAGTCCCATACACTTTAATAGGGTTCTAAAGTTCACACGAAGTTTAGGTCTGTTCGCAGGTTCTGGTGCGAACCGAACAGGGGGGTGTTCGGCTCATCCTTACTCGTGACCAACACCCAAGACACTGGTGAAAAAAATTGAGGTAATCCCTGGAAGGGGAGGGGTTATATTAGGGAATTGAACTTCCTGTTTAGGGTGTGCCAGTGTCCATCACCTGAAGGTGCCATATAACCCATACAGTTATCACTGTGGTGCTGTGTCCCATGATGTACGATAAAGAAAGACCAAGTTAGACTTACCGGTAACTCGTTTTCCAGAAGTCTTTCAGGACAGCACCTGAGAGATAGTGACTCCTCCCTCCTCGTTAGGAAACACCTTCTTCCTCCAAACTTTAAAGGGAGGCACCTCCCTACCACACCTCAGTTGTAGAAGAGAACCTCCAGCCCCGGCTGGAACAAACATATACGTTAGTCACAGCATAGCATAATACGATACAATAGGGCAGGATGTTGCTGTCCTGAAAGACTTCTGGAAAACAAGTTACCGGTAAGTCTAACTTGGTCTTTCCCAAGGCGTCTTTCAGGACAGCACCTGAGAGGATAACAGAGACTTACCCCTTAGGGCGGGACAACAGCTTGCAGGACCTTTCTGCCAAACGCTTGATCACTGGCAGATGTGAGATCCAGCCTATAATGTTTCACAAATGTATGAAAACTCGACCATGTCGCCGCCTTGCAGATCTGTTCAGGGGTGGCACCAGCTCTCTCTGCCCATGTAGACGCCAGGGCCCTGGTTGAGTGTGCACAAATTCCTGCCGGAGGAGATAACCCTGCTTGGGAATATGCCTGAGATAGATAAATTCAGCCCTCTAGCTAAAGAAATTTTAGAAGCCTGGAAACCCTTTTTATTTCCTGAAAAAAGTACCTGAACCTGAACATGCTGGGACTGAAGATCCTGAACAAACGACTCCAGAGCTAAAGCAATCGCCTTCAGCTCCCTCCAGTTTGAGGACCTTACTGCCTCCTCTTTGGCCCAGGTTCCCTGAGTGAAAAACGTTCCTACCGTAGGTGGGCTCCCCGCCCCCAGGAACTGGCGTCGGTTGTTAGTCTTTTCTCGACTGGAAAAGCCCAGACTAACCCCTCTGATAGGACATCCTGTCTCTTCCACCACCATAGAGACCTTTTCACCTGGGTTGGCATTCTTACCTCTAAGGAGGCCACTGTGTGATCCCAAGATTTAAAGGAGAAAAGCCTGCAGACACCTGAAATGCAGCCTTGCCCACTGGACTGCCAGCATTGTTGAGGTTAGAATCCCCCAAAGCTGACATAACCTGTCTTACCATCAGACATTGACTGGTCTGCAGCAAAGACACTGCACCGTAAATCCTGTCCTTTTTGTCTAAGGGAAGGAAGATCTTTTGATCCACCAAATTGATTAGGTACCCTAAAAACCGAATCTCCTGGGATGGGTTTAGGGAAGACTTTTGGAGGTTCAAAATCCACCGCAGAGCCTCCAAATGGTTGTGAGCTTTGCCTAAATCGATCTGCAATTCTTCGCTGGATGGGGCGAAAAATAGCAGATCGTCTAAATAAGGAATAACTGCGATTCCCTGAAGGCGCAGCAGAGCTAAAGCTTCTGCCATCACTTTGGTAAAAATTCAGAGTGATGATGACAGAACGAAGGGTAAGGCTCTGAACTGGAGATGATGAACCACACCCCCCAACCTCACCGCCAACCTGAGGAACCTCTGAGACTGGGGCGAGATTGGGACATGCAGGTATGCGTCCTTTAAATCCACCGACGCCATAAAACAACCTGGCGTCAGAAGATTTCTGACTGAGAAAATAGAGTCCATCTTGAACCTTCTGTATCCGATGGACTCGTTTAAAGGCTTTAGGTTGAGAATCAACCGAAATTTTCCTGTCGGCTTTTTTTTTTTTTTAGGAGGAAGACATGCGAATAAAACCCCTCCTGCTGTTCTTGTAGCGGTACTTGGACTACTACACCCTGCTGCATCAGTTCCTCGAGAGAGGACTTCATGGCCAGGACCCTTAACGAGTGCCGCGGGGTGTTTTTAATCAAGAACTTTCTTGGGGGGTTCTTGGCAAACTCGAGAGTGTAACCCTGCGAGAGAGTGGTCAAAACAAACTGATTTGAAGTTATCCTTGACCACTGCGGAAGAAATTCTTGTAGTCTTCCGCCCACCCGCAGAGACGAGTCATTGAGTTTTCGGCCTGTGTAGGACGACGGAAGAGAACTCCGCCTCTACCTTTCGGTTTCGGGGCGGACTAATCTTTCCTCCTCCTCTGCAAATTGCTGTCTTGATCCTGAGTTTTTTGAGGTCGAAAAAGACGTTTTGGTACCCGGTTTTTTCTTTTTGACCGGGAAGGATCTCTTTTTATCGGCTGTCCTGTCAAGAATATTATCGAGGTCAGAGCCGAAAAGAAGGTCACCTGAAAAGGGTAACCCACACAGCTTGTTCTTTGATGCTGAATCACCGGGCCAGGCTTTAAGCCATAAGGCTCTTCTTGCAACATTAGTTAAAGCTGCTGACCTGGCTGACATCTTAATTGCCTCAGCTGAGGCGTCTGCAATATAAGCAACTGCCACAGTCAGGGTAGGAAAAGAATCTAAGATTTCCTGTTTGGGGGAATCTGCCGCTATATGCGACTTTAGCTGGTTGATCCAGTATTCCAAATTCCTGGCTACACATGTTGTGGCCATTGCTGGCTTTAAATTGCTCATAACTGATTGCCATGATCTCTTGAGCAAAAGATCCATGCGTTTGTCCATCGAATCCTTCTAAACTCCCATGTCTTCGAAAGACAGATCCGTGGACCTTGAGACCTGGGAGAAGGCGGCATCCAGCCTGGGCACCTTGTTCCCCATTGCTGCAGGGTCCTCCTCGAAAGGAAAACGCCTCTTGTGGGCTTTGGAGAAAAAGGGCTTTTTCTCTGGATCTTGCCATTCTTTCCTAATGGCTTCAGAGATGACTGGATGAACTGGGAACGTTCGGCCCTTGGCTCGTCCAACCCAGCATACATGTGGTCATGGAGTGAAAATTCCTTTCTTTCCTCACTTAAGCCAAGCGTAGCATGAATAGCTTTAAGGAGCCCATCTACCTCTTCAAGGGACAGTTTGAATTTAGAGGGGGGCCACCTCAGTCTCCTCCAACTCCTCTTCCGATTCTTTAACGGAAAGAGCAGGGGACTGCTTTTCCCTATCTGAAGGGTCTTCAGGCAGAGATTCCAACACTGGGATAGAGAATGACCCCTGGGAGGACTCTGAAGGAAGGCTGACTAACAGCCGGGTTTGCTAGCGAGTCACGAAAATTCTGAATCGTGGCGTATAGCTCCTTCTTTACAGAGGCAACCAGATCCTCACATACAGAGGCTGAATCCTCTTTAACTAAAGAAGTAATGCAGGCACTGCATAAGGTTTTTTTTTCCAATTTTCTCCCAATTTGGCCCTGCAAGAAGGACATCTCTTCTTTGGGTCAGAGCTTTTAGCCTATGAAGAAAAAGACAAAAAAAGGGAAAAAAAAACAGGGAACCCTTAGTGAGACCTAGTCTCTGCTTTGATAAGGATCACCACACAGGTGCACCAAGAAGAAACCAGTCAGCCTCTAGTGCCCAGACAGGCCCCTTGCCACCAGGGGGGAAAGAAAAAAAGAGAGAGACCAAAAGCCAGGAAATAGGAGAAAAAGGCAGACTTTAACCGCTGCCTCCTACCTGGACTTTGCTGGTGCCTGTGCCTGTCCCCACTGATGCAGACGCTGATTCTTCCATAGCAGGTGTGCAGAATTCCACTTGTGGTTTCACACGCCGCCTCCGGACTCCCATAATGCATCTGCACCGGAAATAGGCACCAGCTCCTGTCCTCTTCCCTCCTCCCCCCTGCGTCCACGTCGGAAACAAACGTTTTCGCCGACCCAGTGACCCGCTTTGTCGTTTCCGGCGCGACCGCCTGAAAGAACATGGCGGCGGCGCACACGCCCCTACGAACGTGCGGGCCACTGAATCTTCGGCTCTCTCCGAGCACTAAGAGGGGAAGAGGAGCCCGCTTGCTACCGCTGCCGAGGCCTGGGTAGGTCGGGAGGACAGCGGGTCCCTAAAGGAGGAAAAAAAGGGAAGGAAGCCTTGTCCCCTAGGAACACCCAAGAGACTTTGACTCCCTCCCAAAAAGATGTTCCCTCTGGGCCGGAGGAAACAAGAACTGAGGTGTGGTAGGGAGGTGCCTCCCTTTAAAGTTTGGAGGAAGAAGGTGTTTCCTAACGAGGAGGGAGGAGTCACCATTTCCCAGGTGCTGTCCTGAAAAACGCCTTGGGAAATTTATTTTTCAAAAAATATAAAATGTAACCATGTTCATTTTTCAAACAGCTTTCACTTGCATAATGGATTGGCTTTAATAAATGCTAGCTTTCCGTCTTTCATCGAACATAGCCTGCCAGAAAGCCATGGAGCTATATAAAGGAACTGCGCTACATGATGAGGTTTTCAGCTGTGCTGCAGACAGCTGGATGAGGAAGCCCAGCCTCTCCTATGCAAAGTTTATGCCTAAGTAAACAACTCCTAAAAAGCTGCCAAAAACCCTAGCTAAGCACACACAACTAGAGCCGATAGAAAAAACACTCTCCATAGATATGAAACCATGGGACATCAAACGAACAACAAAAGACGTTTTGTAATATAAACAACCTTAAATAAGCAAGCGTTATAAATGCAATATAACGGACAAAATACTCCGACATTGTCAACCATTCTCTCTGCTGTACTTGCAGACACACATAGCATTGATAAGATAGAGAAAATATTATATATATATATATATATATATATATATATATATATATATATACACATATACATATATACACACACATGTTGTGAAATCATTACTTTACTAAATAAAAAAAAGCCATGGAATGTGGATACCTTGTACACTGCAATCAAGAGGGAGTGGTTAAAAAAAATGGCTCAACCACCCTTTACCCCCCTGCCTCTGCCAGCTGTCTCTTCCCCGTCACCACCACACACAATAGCACAGTCTTCACCCGTTTGTCCTGTCACCACCGTATCCAGTCACAATGGCTTCCATCCCCTAACCCAGGGGTGCAGCCCGCGACCTCCTAATGTGGCCCACGACCTCCTGCTTTGGGATAGCAGGTTCTCAAGCCCTGATCATGGGTTGCCGACCCACCATCCCAGAGCATCAGTGTTTTAAAGCCAGCAGTAGAGGAAGCAAGCGGCTGCAGAGGGAGCAGAGCTGCATTTGCTGATGCTTCCTGTATAGCGCCGGCTCCTGTCCCAAGCAGAGTGATACCAAATGCATTCTGCCTGGGACAGCAACAGCCGTCGATACCTGAATGGAAGACTGTTATTAAAGGTACGTTTATTACTAAAAGCAGTGTATATATGAGCAGATCTGTTCTGCAGTGGTTACTGGGCTGCTTTCAAACTGATCTGCAGGTGCAGTGCATTGCACCTTCGGGTTACCTGCACCTGTCATAGACTTCTCTTATCTGCGGGTTTGGTGCACTTTCAGAAAGTGCACCACAACTGCAGGATATAATGGACATTGATGGCAAAGTGCAGCTAATCTGCAGGAAAGCCACAGGTGCACTGCAAGGCACCCACAGTGCAGGTAAACTACCCCACATCAGTGTGAAAGCAGCCTTAGGCCCCTTTCACATGATCGGTTCAACCCACGCGGACCCTCTATTCACCTCTATGGATGGACTTGTGTCCATTTCCACCCACCTACCTCCAATCCGATCTACTAAAAAAAAAAAAAAAAAAAAAAAAAAAAAAAAAACAGAAGGGGATCCCCTTCCATCTGGTTGGATCCGATAGGGGGGCCCACAGAGTAGAGTGGGTTGTGCCCATGTCCGCTCTGCATATACAGCGCGGACACAGATCGGTCTTCCACCCGCTCCACTTATTGTGGCCCCCAACCAGTTATCAAGTCGCTTAAGTGGCCCTCACTCTTCAAAAGGTTGGGCACCCCTGCTCTAACCAGTCCCTTTAAAGTCAACACAGCTTTCGTTTTGTTACCCTAGCAATGTTTTAGGCAGCTACCCAGTTTGCATCATTATCCTAATGATCCCGGAGTACCAACCACTGAGCTGAATTCTGGTTATCAGTGTCTGCAGCCATTCCTGGCCTTTGGACTATATCCTGGTGACCGCACTTCACTCATCTGCTCTAAAATCTACTTCCTGGCCTATGCGATCCATGGTCCTTAGAGAAGGGTCAACCCAGGATCAGTGGGAGGAAGTCTATGAATACTATCTGAAATATGGACCCCATGCCTTGGGGGATTAGCCTCAGTTGCTCCCATGTGGGACCAGCTTTGTATATTGGGGAGCCCTGATCAGACTCCCAGGGCTTAGCCATTCCAGTGTGATCCTGATCCAGCTCACCAGACCTTTCCCTTCCAATGTGGTTTATACACCACATATCAGGCTTTCAGGTCTAACCTGTTCTGTGGTGCTTTGCAATACCATAAACCAGCTTTCAGCCCACACTACCACTGGCTATCCTAGACAGTGTGGCTGGAGGGTCAACAACGGCCCAGTTGCCACCTTGACAGCAATCTGTTTTTTGTTTTTGTAAGCTAGAGTAAAACAATTTAAACAGCAAAAATAAAGACAAGATCTGGTATCTGTTTAAAATCACTGCAAGTTCCTAAAGTTTAATAAACAGAACACCATTTCTTATCTCCTAATATAAATAAAACAGATCCCAACACTATCCCTTCATTTACATCAGGGGTACCAATCTGCGGCCTAAGATGGCTATGAATGAAGCCCAACACAATAAATCAAACTTAATTAAAAAGTTGATTTCTTGGGGGGGGGGGGGGGGGGGGATTTTATTTATTTTTTTAAATGCATTTACACTTGGCAAACACACTGCTGGAAATAAATAAAATTGACAGTGTCTATTTACTGGACTTTTATGAGTTATCTTCCCAAAGAGATCTCCCACTCTTCACAATCACCTTTTTCACGTCATCGGTTTTCGGCAGCACCTACATTTGAGAGCAACTATTCTCAAGGATGAAGAACACGAAGGGCAAAATTAGAACCAAAATATCTGGTGAGCACTTTGAGAATTGCTACTACATCCATCCAGATATTGATAGGTTATTTATCAAGAACAAAAAATCAAATAAATATCGCACTAGCTTTATGTTGCCCTTCTTTACTTTTGAATCAAAAACATATGCAAAAAAAATAAAAAATTATAGGTACATTATTTATATCAGCGATTGTTAACTTGTGATCTGCCTGACTTTTTCTGCGCATCTGCTATCCTTATTGTTGGTGTATTTTATGTGTAGCCCAAAAAGCTTCCTCTTCTTCCAATGTGGCCCAAAAAGGTCAAAAGGCTGGACACCCCTGATTTAGAGACAATAACCCTTTGTCTAGACTTCTAAAAATAACATCTACCAAAATGTATTCAAAACTAACTCGTTTAACCAACCTTTATCGTTTTTGGGATGTATAGTGGGAGAGAAGCCCAGACTCTGTGTGCTATATATCCACAACCTAGCAAATCATGTACAACGTTAAAAATGACTCTCCACATAGGGATTCACATCATGCAAAGATAACGATCACAGTACACATGGACTCGGCGTGTTTAAGGAAACCCTTCTTCAGGCAGACGTGACAGAATAGGTGCAGTGGAACCCAGTCCTAGTCTGAGTAATATTAGCCATTAGGGTAGACTGGAATTCATATCATGTGTATGTTGCCCATAGAGGTGTAAATGAGTAAGCCAAGGTGAAATGAGAAATTCAGGTACAAAATCGGTAAACGGTCAATGATCTGGTAGACATAATTTTAATATACTCTATAAAGAATATGAGACACTGATTCTGTCACATGTACCGAAGGATTCCCGAAACGCGTTGAATCCACTTGTGAACTGTAAAATCACCGTCTTTGCATGCATGTGGAGAGTAATTTTTAATGTTGTGCAAAAGATTTTAAATTGTATATAATAAGGCTGTTTTATGCTACTCAGGTTTCTCTTCTATAGGTCCACCATTACTTATGCTGTTCATAGTTGTACATCGTTTCGGAGATATTGTTTCATGATCTGTGTAACTGAGGCCCCTTTCACACTTGTGCGACTTGTCCTGCAAAGTCGCACAAGTCGTTCCCCATCATTACCATTCATATATGTGTGACTTCAAGTCGTGCTGAAATCAAAGTAGTCCCTGGTCCGACTTTCATGGGAGCTGAGGTCCACAGACCTCAAGCTTCACAGGTATTCCCTGAAATTATGTCAAAATCTAGGTCACAGCAGTGTGAAAGGGGTCTTAAAGAGTACCAGGAGTGTGTCCATTGATGCACACCGTTTGCTAAAATATATATTTTCATGGCCAGAAATATATTAGGAATATAATAGAGACTACACATCTAAGATTTTTTGATTTGTTTTTTAGCCAATAATCATTTCATGTTTATGTGGGCAAAAAAGCTCCCGATTGTCTTGTGTACTTTAGGAGTGCAGACTGAGGAGAGCTCAGATAAATGTAGACTGGCATGTGGCTGTATATAGAAAGATGTATGATGTTTACAGGGCCCTCACAGCTAAGCACGCTTACAGTACACAGACAGGAGTTCGGAAAAAGGAAGGCCAGTATTTGGCTGTAGAGCCCACAAGGAGAGCGTATAGGGCCCTCACTTTTCTACACTCCTACGATATAGAGAATAGATAAATGATGTGTACCAGATTCTCATAGCCAAACACTCTCATGGTACCCAGGATAGATGCAGAATGTATACAGTGCTGTCATAGCTGAGCATTCCTAGATATAACATAGAACAGATGAGAGCTCTGATAAAGGCAGGCTGGTTCGTGGCTGTATTGCCCTAAAATGAAAATGTATGTTGTGTACAGGACTATGATAGCTCTGCACTTCTGAAGTAGACTGGGCAGATGAGAGTTCAGATAAAGGCAGGCTGGTGTGCCGCTATATTGCTCTAGAAGGAGAGTAAGTTGCATACAAGTCTGAAAGCTCAGCACTCTTACAGTACAAAGAACAGAGAAGAGCTCAGATAAAGGCAGTCCGGTATGTGTCTGTTTTGTGTCATTTCCCTATAAGGACAGATGCAGGATGAAAACAGGACTGTCATAGCTGAGCATGCCTATAGTACACAGGACAGATGAGGGCTCTGATAAAAGCAGGCCGCTATACTTCAGCGTGACCTATAAGGAGATTGTATGTGTGATCAGGGCTCTCACAGCTAAGTACACAGAAGAGATTTGGGTTGTGTAAGGGGCTCTTATAGCTTAGCTCTCCTATAGTATACAGGGCAGATATGGGCTCTGATACAGGCAGGCTGTTATGAAGTACAAGATGTAGGGTGCATATGAAACTCATAGCATACAGATAAGAGTTCAGAAACAGGTAGGATATTATGGGGATGCATTGCTTATAAACAGAATACAGGGAGATGGGCAAACCGCAGCTAAGCGCTTCTACAGGAGTAGATATAATATGTGTACAGGCCTCTCATAGCTCAGCACTCCTACAGTGCACAGAATAGGTCAGGTATAGGCAGGCTGCCAAGTGGCTGTATTGCATTATAAGAGTATACACTGTCTACAGGCCTCTTATAGATCAGCACTCCTATAGTATACAGATGAGAGCTCAGATATAGGCAGGCCGCCATCCATGTGTCTGTATTGCATTATAAGAAGAGTATACACTGTGTACAGGCCTCATAGATCAGCACTCCTATAATATATAGATAAGAGCTCAGATACAGGCAGGCCACCATGTGGCTGTATTGTACTATTACAAGAGTATACGCTGTGTACAGGCCTCTCATAGATCAGCACTCCTATAGTATACAGAGGAGAGCTCAGATATAGGCAGGCCGCCATCCATGTGTCTGTACTGCAGCATTGCCTAGAAGGAGAGTGTATGTGATCAGGGATCTCACAGCCAAGTACACAGAAGAGATGTGGGTTGTGTACAGGGCTCTCATAGCTCAGCACTCCTATAGTATACAGGGCCGATATGGGCTCTAATACAGACTGGTATGTGGTGGTATTGTAGTAATGCCTACAAGGAGTGTGTATGCTGTGTACAGGGCTCTCATAGATCAGCACTCCTATAGTATATAGATAAGAGCAGGATAAATGCAGGCTGGTATGTGGATGTATTCCAGCATGGCCTACAAGGACTTGTATTCTCATAGCTGAGCCCTCCTATAGTACACAGGGCAGATATGGGCCCAGATAGAGGCGGGCCGGTGTGTGTCTGTATATGGGGGTTGTACACAGGACTCTCCTATAGTAATGATAAGGGCTCAGACCGGTATATATGTGGGATATATAGAGGACTGTCATAGTTGGGCTCAGGCCGGTATATATGTGGGGTATACAGAGGGCTGTCATAGTTGGACTCTCCTATAGTAATAAGGGCTCAGGTCCATATATACGTGGGGTATATAGAGGGCTGTCATAGTGGGGCTCAGGCCGGTATATATGTGGGGTATATAGAGTCATAGTGGGTCTCTCCTATAGTAATGATAAGGGCTCAGCCGCGTATGTGGGGTATATAGAGGGCTGTCATAGTGGGACTCTCCTATAGAATATAGGACAGAGAAGCCCCATATACAGTCACGCTGCCATGTCTGTCTGGCCCTATATTGAGTGTACGGGGCTCTCATAGCTCAGCCCTCCGTCACTATACAAGGCAGAGATGGGCGCTCCTCTGACACACCGCCCCCATACAGCTCAGCGCTCTGACATTAGCAGGCCGCCCGCTCTCCATGTACAGAATATCCCGTTCTCCGCTCACCACACACTCCGCACTTCTCACCTTACTAACTCGCCGTCCCTCACTCTCTCATATTCCGCGTTCCGGCGCACCTCCAACTACGGAAGCCCAAGGGGACCTTACGCAGCTCCATAGCAACGGCTTCCGGTGTTCAGTCAAATTTTTTAGCGGAAGTGACGTTTTGTCACGGCCATCTTGGTACACCCCGCTCTCGCCCACACTAAGCCTACAGTCAGAAGTCGCCAAGCGGACGTCTTTTTACACCAATTTGAGTCTTGCATATCACACTTAAAGCGGTTCTGCACCTTAAAAAAAAAAATATTAAAAGCCAGCAGCTACAAATACTGCAGCTGCTGACTTTTAATAAATTGACACTTAACTGTCCCAGGGTCCAGCGATGTCGGTGGCAGATGACGAGCGATCACTCGTCTCTCTGCTGCCCCACCGCCATCCTCTGTCAGGGAATCGGGAAGTGAAGCGTTGCGGCTTCACTGCCCGGTTCCCTACTGCGCATGTGCGAGTCGCGCTGCGCGTCTCTGCTGGTCCCCGCTGTGTCCTAGGAACTGTGTGTTTCCCAGAACACAACGGGGGGGGGGGGGGGGGGGGCGGGCATCTGCGGCGGTCTGTCCCGGAAGTGGGTGCAGATACCTGGATTATCCAGGTAACTGCACCCCCCTCCCCCCTGAAAGGTGCCGATTGTGGCACCGGAGGGGGGGAGGGATCAGATGAGCGGAACTTCCACTTTAGGGTGGAGAACCGCTTTAATTTTAACAGTAAACTCAGCTTATGTCATAAAATACAGTATTTAGAACTCCATGACACTGTTTTGATGTTGAATTTTAAAAGCATCGGTCTTCTGTCAAATTAGCAAGCGTGTGAGATCAGCAGGCTTGCCGCTGCTTTTAACATTCAACATCAAAACAGTTTCACGGAGTTCTAAAAACGGTATTTCACGATATAAGTTTACTGATAAAAAATACGTGGGAAATGCAAGACTTCAATGGGTGTAAAAAGATGTCCGCTTGGCGACTTCAGACTTTAGGCTTAGTGAGGGTGAGTGCGGGGTGTACCAAGATGGCCGCAACGAAACATCACTTTTATTACAAGTTTTGACGGGTCGCCTAATCTGACAAAACACCAGTGTTCCATCAAATTTGGCAACCGCTCAAATTTTGTAACGGAAGTGACGTTCCATTACAGCCATCTTGGTACACCCCGTAGTCTGCCACAGTAAGGATTCAGTGAGAAGGAGGCAAGACGGCATCTTTTTACACCCACCGAAGTCTTGCTTTTCACACTAATTTTTAACAGTTAACTGAGCTTATGTAGTGTAAAACATTCTTTTGAAATTTGAGTGTTTTCATATTGAATTTTAAAAGCAGCGGCAAGCGTGCTGATCTCACAGGTTTGCTGATCTGACAGCAGGCCAATGCTTGTAAAATTCAACATCTAAACAGTCAGATGGATTTCAAAATACTGTATTTCACTTTATAAACTGAGTTTACTGGTAAAAATAAGTGTGAATGCAAGACTCTGGTGGGTGTAAAAAGATGTCCATTTGGTGACTTCTCACTGTATCCTTACTGTGGGCGACTGCAGGGTGTACCAAGATGGTCATGCCAGTGTCCTGTCAGATTAGGCGTCCCATCAAATCTTGTAACAGAAGTGACGTTCTGTTGTGGCCATCTTGGTACACCCCACACTGGCCCACAATAAGAATACAGTGAGAAGTCACCAAACGGACATCTTTCGGGAGGAGTCTCATTGTGATCGTGAAATTCTGGAGTAGTCTCACTGTGAATGTCACATTCTGCCAGAGTCTCTGTGGTAATGTCACAATTTGCCGGAGTCTTAGTAGGAAAGTTACATTCTTCCCGAGTATCAACAATGCATGCTGAAGGAGTTTCGATGTGAATGACATGTGGTTGATTTTAAATTTTTTTCCAACTTTTTGGTTATTTTCTTTCCCAACAGAGCTGCACCCTGTTCATTTAAGTGCAATCCATCCAATTGAAAAGTCAGTCCAGGTCTCCATGAAGCCGAACCCCTCCTTCCTGCACCAGTTCTTCAGCCACTTGCTAAGCTCCTGCTGCCTCATTGGTGTGGCTTGAGGTACAGGCAGTATTTCTGAAAATGCTGCCTTGGAGGTCCTTTTCTTCAATAGATCCAACAATCCATCCATCCAATCTGCAATGTCCCGAACTCATGCGACCGGGAAACAATATACTTTTCGTTTATAGCGGTCATTCTGAAAGATTTCCCTCTCTGTCCCTCTAATAACAGAATCCCCTACTACCAGGATCTGCCTATCTTTTTCTTTAAGCTTGCCCTCATCTTCATGGGAGGAGATATTCAAATGGCTGCCCTGGTATTTTAATGGGTTCTCAACATGCACGTCACATTGTGCTGCAGTCTCAACATGAATGTGACATTCAGGTGGTGTCTCAATGTGAATGTCACATGCTGGTGGAGTCTCCGTGTCAACATCACATGTTGGTTGAGTATCCGTGTGAACGTCACATGCTGGTGGAGCCTATGTGTGAACTACACATGCTGGTGGAGTCTCCGTGTGAATGACACATGCGGGTGGAGTCTTTGTGTGAACGTCACATGCTGGTGGTGTCTCCATGTGAACGTCACATGCTGGAGGTGTCTCTGTGTGAACGTTACATGCTGGTGGAATCTCCATGTGAACATCCCATGCTGGTGAATTCTCCATGTGAATGTCACATGCTGATGGTGTCTCCGTGTGAACGTCACATGCTGGTGGTGTCTCCGTGTGAACGTCACATGCTGGTGGAGACTCCTTGTGAATGTCACATGCTGGTGGAGTCTCAATGTAGCTTTCATATTCTGTCCCATTCACTGGGGTAGTCCTGCCTTGTGAGCTGTGTCTGCAGTAAATACTGCGTACATCTGCAATATAAAAGAAGAATCAGATTTAGCACCTTCACCTACATTGTATATATTTATTTTATTTATATATATATATATATATATATATATATATATATATTTGTATACATTATAATAATTATGGAGAGAAAAGTTCAAAATTCCAGTGCTAGAGACAATAAATAATCCCAACATGACAGGGACACAGGGATGACTATTGTTGACCTTCATATAAAAATTTTGGTTGCCTGGCAGTTATGCCGCCCCACTAAAATGAATTGAGTAAAAAAAGGGGACTGTTTTTCACTTTCGGGTGCGGTGGAGTAACCCGCAGTGCTTCTGTTTCTTATTATTAAACACCTGGCTTCTTTTATTGTAACCCCTTGAATTGTTGCGGTGGATTAATATAGAAGAAGCCTGGACCTGTAACCGCTGCATTGCAGATTACTCTGCCGCACCCCAAAGTGAAGAAATAGGGGTGACCCCACATCATTGTTCTTGGCAATCCCTATACATGTGTACTTATGGGGTATGCATTAGCTTTATTACATTCTATATACATGGTGAGTTTTATGTTCATGTTGTGTGCCCCTCCGTATAGTGCTCAGACCCTCATGGATATTCATTGAACATATTATTTATGTTGTTATATCTTTTTGATACACATTTCTTTGATAACAGAAATGTTTATTTATGGTCATTAGGGATGAGCTTCGTGTTCGAGTCGAACATACGTTCGACTCGAACATCGGCTGTTCGCCCGTTCGGCGAATTCCGAACGTTATGGGCCGTTCGTGCCAAATTTGTGTGGCGCTCATGGCCCACAATGCACTGCGATGGCGCAGGATGCCTGTGGCCAATCATAGCTCAGGCTGTGTAGTACACGCCCCACACTATATAAGGCCGCCAGCGCGGCGGCCTTGTGTAGTGTGTTGGCGTCTGAAGCAGTTAGTGGGTGTTCTGTGTACCTTCAAGACAGTATACACCGATCGTTATCGGCCAATTTTTCGATCTTGCTCTTCTGTAGTGGTTGTTATCTGCGTGCCCTGACCGCAGTATACACCGCTATATTCACCTATATAGCTAGCGATATATCTATCTTTTATAATAGAGCTTGCAGTCAGTGTTAGGAGCTTGTGCGTGCTGTCTGCGTGCTCTGTACCCAGTACACACCGCTATATCCACCTACATAGCTCTTCTCTATTTGAGCCATCTGCCATCTGCAGGAGTTATTGGAAGTTGTGTGTGCCTCCAGCACAGCACAGTATACATCTTTATTTACCCTTTATTGCTGGTGTTCTATAATAAAGGCATCTGCAGGAGTTAGTGGGTGTTGTGTGCCTCCAGCACAATATACACCTGTATCTACCCTTTATTGCTGTTCTCTAATAGAGCCATCTGCAGGGCTTAGTGGGTGTTGTGTGCCTCCAGCACAATATACACCTGTATCTACCCTTTATTGCTGTTCTCTAATAGAGCCATCTGCAGGGCTTAGTGGTTGTTGTGTGCCTCCAGTACAGTATACCCCTTTATCTACCCTTTATTGCTGGTGTTCTATAATAAAGGCATCTGCAGGAGTTAGTGGGTGTTGTGTGCCTCCAGCACAATATACACCTGTATCTACCCTTTATTGCTGTTCTCTAATAGAGCCATCTGCAGGGCTTAGTGGGTGTTGTGTGCCTCCAGTACAGTATACCCCTTTATCTACCCTTTATTGCTGGTGTTCTATAATAAAGGCATCTGCAGGAGTTAGTGGGTGTTGTGTGCCTCCAGCACAATATACACCTGTATCTATCCTTTATTGCTGTTCTCTAATAGAGCCATCTGCAGGGCTTAGTGGGTGTTGTGTGCCTCCAGTACAGTATACCCCTTCATCTACCCTTTATTGCTGGTGTTCTATAATAAAGGCATCTGCAGGAGTTAGTGGGTGTTGTGTGCCTCCAGCACAATATACACTACCCAATTGCTGTTTTACCCAACTCCCTTCAGGCCATTACCATGTCTGGAAGGCCAGCAAGGAGAGGCAGACAGGCGCGAGCCGATAAAAGAGGGCAAGCAGGCTCTGTGTCTAGAGACAACAGTGCTGGTCGTGGACGTGGTGCATCGTCATCAGCACGTGGCCATGGGACACGCTTGTCCTTCTTTTCGGCAGCTGGACATGTTGAGCCGCAACATGCCAACGACTTGGTAGAGTGGATGACCAAGCCCTCTTCATCCTCCTCATCCTCTCTCACCCAGTCTCAGGGTACTAGCAAAGCAGCTGCGAACGCATCGTCTTCCCTCGTCTCAATGTCATCATCAGTGACTCCTTCCCTAGACCCACCACCTCCTCCTGAGGAGTCTCCTGAACTCTTTGAGCACAGTGTTGGGTACAGGGACGTTACCTGTCTTTCACGGCCATTGGGTCACTCTTCCGGCAGCTGGGAAGGATGCAGGACAAGGTGCAGTAGTGTTGGAGGTTGTTCCACCACCACGCCTCCAAAATGCTACTATTGGTTGTGACACACCTCTCTCCTCCACCCCCTCCTCTTCTTCTTCCTCCATGGCCTCTTCCAGTGCTCTGTCCTCAGAACCAGCGGTGCTCCGTAGGCGTTCCAGGGGCTACGCAAGTACACAGGCAAAACTATGCCATGCCGTGCTTGCGCTGGTTTGTTTGGGGGACAGGAGCCACACTGGGGCGGATGTTTTGTCAGCTCTGCAGGGGCAGGCCGAGAGGTGGTTGACGCCACGCCAGCTTAAGCCAGGAATGGTGGTTTGTGACAATGGCACCAACCTCCTCTCCGCCCTCCGACAGGGACAACTGACCCATGTGCCCTGTGTAGCTCACATCCTTAACCTGGTGGTGCAGCGGTTCTTGGGCAGGTACCCCGGCTTACAGGATGTCCTGAAGCAGGCCAGGAAAGTCTGTGTGCATTTCCGCCGATCATTTAATGCCTGTGCTCGGCTGGCTGAGCTCCAAAAGGAGTTGAACCTGCTCAAGAACCGCCTTATATGTGACATGCCCACCAGGTGGAACTCAACGTTGGCCATGCTGCAGCGGCTGCACACACAGCAGAGGGCCATCAATGAGTACCTGTGCGACTACGGCACCAGGACAGGGTCAGGGGAGCTCGGTTTTTTCTCACCACGCCAGTGGGGCATGATCAGGGATGCATGCACTGTCCTGTCACCTTTTGAGGAGGCCACAAGGATGGTGAGCAGTGACAGTGCATGCATCAGTGACACTGTACCTCTTGTCCACCTCTTGGAGCATACGCTGCGTGGAATAATGGACAGGGCACTTGAGGCAGAACAGAGGCAGGAAGAGGAGGACTTCCTTGCCTCTCAAGGCCCCCTTTATCCAGACAGTGTTCCTGCTGTGCCACCCATCACACAGGAAGAGGATGAGGAGGAGGAAGAGGAGGAGGAGGATGATTGTGTCAGCATGGAGGTGGAGGCTGGCACTCAGCATCAGCAGCAGCAGTCTTGTAGGGATGATTTACAGTCCCAAGAAACACGTGGACTTGTACGTAGCTGGGAGGAGGTAGCTGCGGATCATGTTGCCCTTAGTGACCCAGAGGACTCCGGACCGAATGCCTCAGCTAACCTACGCTGCATGGCCTCCCTGATCCTGCAAAGCCTGCGGAAGGATCCTCGTATTCTTCGGATCAAGGAGAGGGACCATTACTGGCTGGCCACTCTCCTTGATCCACGGTACAAGGGTAAGGTTGCTGACCTTATCTTGCCATCGCAGAGGGAGCAGAGGATGAGACATCTCCGGGAGGCCTTGCAGAAAGGTCTGTGCAACGCGTTCCCAGAGACTGGGAGGTTACAAACTCCTGGTCCTGGACAACGTGTTGCTGAGGCATCGGTCAGAAGGAGCGGTGGAGAAGGTGGCCGTCTGACTGATGCTTTCAGACAATTTTTTAGTCCGCAGCCCCAAGGTATGATCGGTTCCAGCAACCATCGCCAGCGTCTGATTTACATGGTGCAGGAATACCTAGGGGCAAGGTCAGACTTGGACACCTTTCCCACCGAAAATCCTCTGGCTTACTGGGTCTTGAGGATGGATCACTGGCCAGAGCTTGCACAGTATGCAATTGAGCTACTGGCCTGTCCTGCATCCAGCGTTCTTTCGGAACGCACCTTCAGTGCTGCTGGTGGCTTTGTTACCGATCACAGGGTGCGCCTGTCCACCGAATCAGTTGATCGACTGACCTTCATCAAGATGAATCAGTCTTGGATCACCCACAGCTACCAAGCACCTGAAGCTGATGTAACCAAATAATTTTTTTTAAAATATCACATCCCTTCAAGACTGCCTATGCTGATGCTGAGTGACTGTCCTGTTATGTTGATTGTCTATCCTCTTCCTCCTTCGCTGATATGTTGGAAGAACATTTCTGGTTCTGGGTGATGCCATCAGCCCAATTTTTCTGCCCCTGTTTAACAGGGGCGTTTAAGTACAATTTTTGATGCAATGCTTTGCAGCAGGGCTAATTCCTGCAATAAAACTAGAGTATATGGGAGAGGTTGCAGTGTGGTGGCACCAGCACCAGTGCCTAAAGCCCAATTTTTCTGCCCCTGTTTAACAGGGGCGTTTAATTAAAATTTTTTATGCAATGCTTTGCAGCAGGGCTAATTCCTGCAATAAAACTAGAGTATATGGGAGAGGTTGCAGTGTCGTGGCACCAGCACCAGTGCCTAAGGCCCAAATGTTCTGCCCCTGTTTAACAGGGACATGTAATTACAATTCTTGATATAATATTTCACAGGAGGGCCCGTTCCTGTGCCCATCCAGAGTAACTGTGAGGACTTATAGTGTTGTGGCACCAGCACCACAACCACCAAAGGTAAATTTTTCTACCACTGTTCAACAATGGCATGTAATTACAATTCTTGATATAATCGTTCACAGCAGGGTGCTCCAGCGCCCACCAAGAGTCACTTTGAGGGCTTACAATGTTGTGGCAAAACCAACACCTTGTTCCGCCATTTCTGCAGAGCATATAGGGCAGGCCCCTACTTTCAAACATCCAACTTACAAACATCTCCTACTTGCAAACGGAAGGAGACAACAGCAAGTGAGATGAAAAAAAGATGGACGACAAAACAAATTATACAAGGGTGATAACCCTTCCCTAAGTTTTCTAAAAAGCTTAAAAATAGTTTTTTTGACTGGAGCTACACTTTAAAAATGTACCAGTTGAAAATTACAAACAGATTCAACTTAACACAACAAACCTACACAGTCCCTGTCTTGTTTGCACCGCCTGTATACTGCTGTTCTGAGTATATAGGGCCTGGGGGCCACACGCATTTCCTTTTTTTAATATGGGTACGGGGTTCCCCTTAATATGCGTACAAGACCCAAAGGGGCTGGTGATGGGAAGGGAGGGCTACCCATGCCATTTTTCTCAATGATTTTCAACCATATTGCAGGAACCAGATATAACATTAAAACCGCAAGCAGTTTTAAATGATGTTATTTCTGTTTAATGTCATTTTGTGCAGGGACTGTTCTAAACACAGGAAACACGTGGCACTTCACAGGCATACTACAGACACCCCCCAGGCACCATATTTAAAGGAATATTTCACTTTTTTTTTCACTTTAATCATCATTAAAATCAGTGCTCCCGCCAAAACGGCCATTTTTAAAAACATTTTAGGCATTGACCCATGTCCCCTGGGGCAGGAGCCAGGTCCCCAAACACTTTTTAGGACAGTATCTTGCATATTAGCCGTTAAATTTAGCACTTTTAATTTCAAACTTTCGAGTCCCATAGACTTCAATGGGGTTCTAAAGTTCGTTCGAATTTGGGGTCCGTTCGAAAGTTCTGGTGCGAACTGAACCGGGGGGTGTTCGGCTCATCCCTAATTGTGGGGATCTGACAACAGATTACAGCCGCGAGCAGTTTTAATTGACATTTTTTCCTTTAGAAATATCATTTTGCAGTGGCACTGTTATAAACATGGAAAAGATATGCTACTTTACAGGCATACTAAGGACACTCCCCAGGCATGATATTTAAAGGCATAATTCATTTTTATTGTTTCACTTTAAGCATTATTAAAATCACTGCTCCCGAAAAAAGTTCAGTTTTTAAAACTTTTTTTTTGCATTGATACATATTCCAACTGAAACTCTCCAACCGGTAAAAATGGCTTCCAGCGGACTTCCTGTTACGTAATGACGTCAGAGCAGGCTCCATCCACAAATGTAATAATGCTTTATAATTGCAGGTATAGCCACCAAAAGAGAGACCAGAGAGAAGGTAGGAAAACAGGGGTTTTACAATGAGACCTTGACTCTAGAGGAGCTGGGAAGAAAAGCTAAAATGAGAGGAAGGAAGGAAGGAGAATAAAGGGTCAGCATAATTCATTGTGACTCTGAGCAACATACACTATCTGCATAGGAAGTTTTTTTGGTAAAGGTAACTTACCTTTTGAAAGTTTATTGCAGATTTATACTATGGGGTCTGATGGAGACACAGGGAACCAGGTTGGAGCCAGATGCTGGTTACACTGCATATCAGGAACAAGGAAATCCTTGAGGATTAATTAAAGCACACACCAGCCACTCTCCAAATAAATTCAAGAAGCAGATTTTAGGACAGCCTGAAGGTTAACAATGTAGCAGATTGCAGATCTAGCACAAGCAAACAGCATAATAATATCAAGAGAGATGGGTGAACTCAAACTGTCAGTTTTAACTGTGACCAAGTTCACCCCCTTGGTCTGATTCATTTGTTTAGTGTGAGTGCTCCGAACCATGCCTGGGTTCATTTAAGTGTACCATGCCTGGAACCACTTGGAAGAGGTGGTCCCAGGCATTGTGATCTGAAACAGTTTGCTTCAGTGTAGGTGCAAAGATCACAGATCTCTCCTTAGATCACTGAACACAGAAGCAGAGATCACACTGTGGTCTGGTTGGCAGAGATGATGATGTAAGTATGCCCAGGAGTGGGGACAATCAAACTCAGGTTTGGTTTAGTTTAACCATGCCCAGTGGGAGCGCATCATTTGTTGGATCAACTTAGGCCAGGGCTTTTCAACCAGGATGCCACGGCAAAACGGCACAAAGCTCTGTACAGTCTGACCATGAAAGGGTTACTGTGCTAAGTTCTGTGTACATCGAGGAGGGAGAGCACATCCCCTTCATCCTCCGGGCTCTCTCCCCCTCTATGCTGTTATCTGTATTTTGTCAGCAGATGTGGAAGCTGTTTAAGTCACCCGCCTGCGTCCTACCAACCAATGATATCATTGGTTGCTAAGGGTAGGTTGGGTGGCCCACGCAGCTTTCAAATACAAAATACAGATAACAGCATATAGGGGGAGAGAGCCTTCTTTATGTGGATAGTAAGACAGAGAGCAGAGCAGGCTCCAGCTCTTCCACCAGCTGTAATATTTCTTATTTGGTCAAACTTATGTCAACATTGAGCAGCATGAAGGCAAATGGGTTAAGATTAGTCTAATGCCCCGCACACACAAGGGGATTTTCCATCTGAAAACACTTGGATGGTTTTTGCGACGGAATTCCGCTCAAGCTTGGCTTGCATACACAATTCTCTTAACTTTCGACCATCAAGAACGCGGTGATGTACAACATTACGACAAGCCGAGAAAATTAAGTTCAATGCTTCCGAGCATTCATCAAATTGTTTCTGAGCATGAGCACGAATTTTGCACGTTGGAATTTGTACAGACGATTGAAATTTCCAATCTGAACTTTTTCTGTCCGATGGAGCATGTACATGGTCAGAATTTCTGACCAAAAGCTCACATCTGACTTTTGCTGGCAGAATTTCTGATCGTGTGTACGGGGCCTTAGACTGCAGTCCTTGGACCCCTTCTGGTCTGTAGGGATTCCCTGGGTAGGCCCTAGATACCTTACAATACTGTGTTGTTGAAAGTGCTGAGCTGCTTTCCTCAACAACTTTCCCCAACACTGCCATGACTAGGCCAATAGAAGAAATGGACACCATAGGTGCATCATGTGATAGATGGTTCCCCCTGCTGGCCTATAAAAGGCTGTCGTTGGCTGACCCAAGTTCTTGGATTGTCTTCTTCAGCTATTCCCTGTTCCTGTGTTATACTTTTAAGTGATTCCTGTTGTGACCTCAGCTTGCCTCCTGACCTGCTCTGATCTCCTCTCCAGTGTTTAACCCCCAGCTTGGCTCATGGACTTGCTATACTTGCACCTGCCTGATTACCAGTGTTTGACCCTCAGCTTGGCTTATCACTTACCTGTGATTGACCCTCAGCTGGCCTCACCACAGCCTCCAATCTGCTCTCCTGTGTTCTACCCTCAGCCAGGCTTTTACTAGTGTCCAGATTGCTCTTTGTCGTGTTCTCGGGAAAAGTCTCTAAGTGATCATCAGCTCAAGCCTTCTGAACCTGCTGGCAACCCGTGCCTCTTTGAGCCCCGTACCTCCTGTACCACCTTCAGGGGTATACTGCGCTTAGCCGCAAGGGGAGCCTCTCTCGGCATCTTGGCCTAAGGAATGGTTCCTGACACCCTTGCTCATAACTTTTGGTATTTCATCTCATAACTCCATACCTTTCCTTATGCCTCCGGGCAACAGACAGGACCTACTTTGCAGAGCCTAGAGCACATGGCTAGGCTTTAAGCTTCAGGCCTACCCAACGCAGCTATTCCTCACACTGATTGGTTGAGAGAAGAATGCATATTCATAACCTAGCTTTATTGCAGCAAATTATACTAATGCCAAAGGTAACAGTGCCACCTACTGACAAGTGTGAGGAACTACAACTACACTAGGCTTAGAAAACCTAATTGCTTACAAAGACTACAAATCACCAAGATAACTACAACCGAGCAGCACAGATACATTTACTGGTAGCCCCTGTTTAGGACAAGGGGGCTCAATAAGGTAGGCCCTTGCAATACATATTTCTGGCAAACAAAAAGAAGCTTGAACTTTGTAATATGTGTGGCCAGCAGTGTGCGCGTAGAGCCATTACCTGGACTGGATACATGGCGTAATGAAATAAGGACGCAGAGATAATGTGGGGCAGTGAGAGATCCATGGTTACAAAGTGATCATTAAAATTATGGAATGGTGTTCCAAAGGGTGACTTCATATACAAATAAATAACAACAAAGCAAAGGAAAAGGAGAAGAAAATGCAGAACACAGCAGTGTATATTAAGTAGCTTGAAGTTCCAAAATGCTCAACATATAAATTCCCATGATTTTCAGTTGTGCTTGTTCACACCTGAGCGTAGTGTCTCTTGAAAAAACATGGAGCCCAAAAAAGTACATTAGCTTCTTTGGAGCTACAAACCTTCTTGGCCTGTATAGACTTCAATAGGAATGCCTGAAAAACATACATAAAAAAATTAACAAAATCATACATAGCTTGCTTTTCAGAAAGCCTGACAAACGACTAAAGATGCTTGTACACAGGAGTAGTTAGCTGGTTGGCCACTAGATGGCTCTGTTCAGTAAAGAAAACGTCCTAGCATCATTGGAAGTAAATGATTCCCCGTCATTGTATTAGGAATAGTAATAGCGCCCCATTGTTGGCGTCAGTAGGAAGAATAGTGCCCCATCATAAAGGGTAAGCAAAAAGATCTAATGAATAGTCCTTCAAGCTTAAGCAGCACTAAACATTTAAAACACAATAAATCTAATGATATTATGTGAATCCAGGTGAGGAATAATTTATAATATCTGTGTGACAGTTCATATAAAAGACATCAGCTGTTTGGACGTTGGGCCATCGCCACACCAAGTGATTCCGCTCCGGTAGCAGTTGCACTCACCGAATTCCCAATTAACAATCACCTTTGCATGTATGTTAAACCTTTGAGATACCTTCCAAAAGGACATAAGCCCGGAACTCCAATAACGATCAACCAAAATGATATCAAACATTCTGGTCCTATGATTCGCCCAGATCCAGCAAGCCAAAATCCCTTTCATACAGCTCGGGCACAAGGAAGGAAAAGAATCCTCATAGTGTAAAATTGTAAAACTTTTATGCAAAAGAAACCCCTTCCCTTATGCCAATGCACTTACAAACATAATGTTGAAAAAGCGTACAGTATAAATATTGCACTGTGTATTCAGTTCCAAAATTCTCACTGCCTCTCGCAGAGATATAATCATCCATGGTGGTTCCCAGGAGGAGATTGAAGCCAGTGACAGATGCAGCAAGCCATGGGGTTATGCCTAAATTTAATTAGCATTCATTTTACACCTAAGCGCTGGAAAAGTAACCCTGTTTATTTCCTTTTTTGAATAGTGCCCCATCGTTGGTGTCAGTGGGAGGAATACTGCTCCATAGCTGCTGTCAGTGGGGGGAATAGTGCCCCATCATTGGTATCGGTGGTGTCATTGGGAGAAGTACCCCATCACTGGTGTCAGTGGGAGGATTGCTCCATTGTTGGTATTAATGGGAAGAATAGTGCTCCATCATTGGAGTCAGTGGGATGAATAGTGCCCTATTTTTACTGTCAGGTGAAGAAACTATGCCCCACCGTTGCTGACGGAGGGGATAAAAGCAAGCAAAATGCCACATCCAACCCCTGGGCCACAGTTTGGAGACCACTGAGCTAGAGCTTTTTTACATTGATGTCAGGGGTGAATCAACCCCCCATATACGCTAGGTGGAATGAAGCACACACTCTCTTGGGGCATTGGAGCTAAACACCCCACACTTGGGAGGATATAGCCAACACATTTAGGCTCTGAACAGGGCAGGAGGCCGAGTACAGGGGATCTGGATGCAGGAGGAACTGATTGTGGATATTCTGTCCTTTAAGAGGTGGGTCTAGGGCAGATTGCAAAGAACCTTTTAGGCCAGGATGGAGATCCCTGTAAGAGGCTGCTTCCCTGGAGAGGTCCTGGGAGAAATGTACCCAGCTAGGATGTGCCTACAAAGAGCATAGTCCTGTGAGTACTGATGAACCTGGGCAGGGAAGAGACTGGTGGAGATGGCTGTTAAAGTGCTGCACGTGCCTTCACTGGTGACTACAGCGGATCATCCACTATATGTGATTGACTGTTTATGTCAAGAGACCCTGGAATGTATGACGTAGTGATGTGACTGTCTGGCCATTCCTTGAACAACACCAGTAAAGTGCAGTGAATCTATTCTTGTGTGGAAATCCCTTCCTCTGGATATAAAGATCTATGGTTGTGGATTTTGTGGGGAAGCCTGTGAGAAATAACAGGGCACAAGATGGCGGAGGGATCAGCCTCAGTAGGTGGAATCATGTTCTAGCAGGACTAGAGCAGGAGTAGGGCCTTGTGCTTGGGCGCCAAAATCAGCCTACCAAGAAGCTCCTCTTAGGCCGCGTACACACGTGGGGACTGTTCGCCCAACTTTGTCCGTCAAACAGTTTCGGCAAACAGTCCGCTCAAAATTAGCATGGACGGACATGGCCACACACGACGAACGAACAGTTTGCTGAAACCGTGCGCGATGACGTGAACGGCACGTACGACGGGACGAAAAATACGACGTCCTATACACTGCATTATAACTTTCGGCGTGTAAATCCTTTCTGAGCATGCGCGGAACTTAGTTTGACGAACAAGCCTACACACGAGGGGACTGTTCGCTGAAACAAAGTTTCAGCGGACAGTTTTTCGGAATTTCCGAAAAACCTTGTTCAGCGGACTGTTCGCTGAAACTGTCCGCTGAAAGCCCACACACGAGCGGACTGTTTGCCGAAACACTGTTCAGCGGACAAAGTTGGGCGAACAGTCCCCGCGTGTGTACGCGGCCTTACTTGCTCAGCTTAAGTGTGAGGCCGGCCTTAAAATACAAATCTATGAAGGTGTCATATGGAAGTGCCCACAAACTGGCAAATTAATGAAAAGATTTAATAAAAAGACTGCAACAGTAAGATCTGTTATTAAGTCATGATTATAACAGAGTGAGAAGTAGTACTAAGTGATCCACAACATGACCTGGTTTAAAGTGGTTGACAGAACTTAAAACTTTAATATATTGTGGACTATGGTAGACTGGATATAGTGAAAGCAGGGTCCTGGGATAAGTAACACTTTAAAGACTCACTATTGAACAAGGATTATTCTGATAGCTCCATCATTTTCATCTTTAGCAAGTCAGCAGTGGCAGCTCCAATTTTTTTTAGGGTTTGGGGGGGGGGGGCCTCCCCAGAGTACAAAATGGCTCAGTATCAGTGGGAGTAAACAATGCCTCAAGCTTTGTGGCCTGTGGGAGTAAAAATAGTATAGCATTTCTGGTCAGTAGGAGGAGGAACAGTGCCCCATCATTGGTAGATATTAGTGGGAACAATAGGGCCCCATTGTTGGTGTCAATGTAAGGAATAGTTCCCCATCATTGTTGTCAGTGGGAGGAATAGTATCCCATCTTTGGTGTCAATGGGAGAAATAGTGATCTAATTTTGTTGTCAGTGCTAGGAATAGTGCCCTTTATCATTGGGAAGAATACTGCCCAAAGGGACAGGCAAAGGCAGAAAAGGGCCACATTTTGGAGAACACTGACACAAAGGAAAATTCTATGAGCCCATTCACCCCTACCTGTGTTACCATGTGCAATGCATGCACACAAAATCGTGTAAATCCAGCCCTTGGTCATTGTTGTCCACACTGGAGCCCTACAACGAGTAATCAGGTAGTGCTTATTCACGTGTTATTGTGGTCTCCAAATCTTGCTTTTTTAATTATTACAAGGCAGTAATTTGTTAGGGATTTTGTTTCTGCTATTGAACAATGTTAAAGCCTAAGTTTAGGCAAAATTGAAAAAAAAAAAAAAATCAGCACAAGGGGCAGTACATATATTTAATGAGAAATGTTCCTTGTGCTGGTGCCATCTATCCTCATTGAAATCTGAAGCTCTCTGCCACCCTTCCCCATACTCCAGCATCCTTAAACTTCTGGTCCTGCCATTGTTATACAGCCACTGGACCTGTCATAGGCACTTGTCAAGATTGCCAACTATGCACACCCTCACCACCCCTTCCTCCATTCATGGAAGCTGTACTATAGCTTCCATTAATAAAAACGATCTATCAATGAAGGAGGCAGATTTTAAGAATCTTTGCATTACATACAAGCTTCTATGAACAAATCTCAGCACAAAATAAGTGGCATGTATAGGTAACATAGGCACAAATAGTTTATTAATGACAGATAAAATCAAAATAATGACATACAATATCAATAAATAAATAGAAGACAATATAAACACACATGGGGCCAGCCCATCAGTTTGAAAATACATTGAACAAGGCACACAGAAATGCCACCTTTCCTCCAAAACAATGTATATAGAACAGCTTGTATGGCTTGTGTGTTACAAAAGTGGCAACTGATATTTCCATTGTTCTTCTGTAAAATCATTGTTTTAAAACAGCAACCTTGCAAGATCATGGGCCTTCTCTAGGGGTTCTTGGCTATTGTGGGGCTTTTCTGCTGTTTTTTTTTTTGCTTATCCTCAAGAGATCACTAGAGAGTTGGCATTAATTTAAAGCGGAGCTCCACCTGAAAGGGAGCGGGTACCTGGTTTTGACAGGTTCCGGCTCCCACTTCTGGGTCAGATCACCGTGGTGAACTGACCCGGAAGTTAGCTCACCCCCTTCTCCTTTCCCTGCAGTCTTCTGGGACACATCACAGGTTCCAGAAGACTATGGGATCCTTTACAAAGAGCAGTGCAACTCACGCATGCGCAGTAGGAAAAAGGATGTGAAGTCACAAGGCTTCACTTCCTGTTTCCCTTACTACAGATGTCGATGCCTGCATCCAAAGCTGATTAAAGAATTCTTCAGTTGCTTCCTGGTTTCTGGCCTCAGCCAAAATTATGTCATACATTATAGGAGCCCTCATGGCATTTTTTTTCTTTCATCATCTGAAATAGGGCTTTCTCAGCTAAGCACACCCTCCTGTCTGCATGCCTGTGCTAAGGGCATATGGATTCCAGAAAGTAAATGCTATATGAATCATCTGCCCTTAGTCAAGATAACTAAAGCTAGAAGTTATTGCTCAACAAAATAAAGCATGGAGACATGGATGGATGGGTGAGTTTGCTTTGAATATTAAAAATGAATTAAATATCTATTTCAGTTTATGGTGCTTAGATACAGTTTAGTTCCGCTTTAAATCGAGAAAAGTTTTTCTAAACATTTTTTTAAATGTGACCAATAGAATTGAGTAAATGTTCTGACTACTTCAATAGTCTATAGATATCATAGTCTACTACTCAAAGCCTCTAATATTGTCTTCTATAGGGTTCTGCATTGCCACCACCTTAGTAGATAAATCTGCAACTGTTGCTGTTTTAAAAGTAACATTTATGTGCAGTTTATGGATTATTCTGTAAGTAAATATATATATTAAAATATTACATAAATTATATAATTAACATAAATAGTCAGTAATATATTGTGTACAACATTTTGCCATTTTCATTAGTGGAAATATCTAAGGCTGGGTTCACACTAATGCGAATTAGATGCAGCTTTTCCAATTCGCACAACAGGAGATTGTGACCGGCTCTCTGTGGAGCCGGTTCACACATCTCCGCAGCGGCTCTGATGCGATTTGCACAGGAGCCCTGCGTGTTTTTTGGTCTGTTTTAGATCCGAATTAAGCCCAAAAATTCAGGCTGAAATCGGACCTGAAACGGTGAACCAGGACGCACCGGACTCCTGCTGTGAGCCACTCCGTGCTCATATGTGAACCCAGCCTAAATGAGGACTAATATTGTAATAATGTAAACACAAATCAGTCCCAGACACCATTAAAGAGAATGGCAACTGAAAGTAATGCCAGAGAGAAAATTTCAAAACATTTCAGTGTTGAAAATGAGGTATTATTTTTTTTTATGAGGATTTGGAATAGGTCTTTGAAATGTTTTAGACACTTATATTGTGGAAAAAAAGAAGTTATGGTCCAATAAAAAAAAAAAAAAAGAAGAAGCTATGTTTGCACCAAGGATCTGATTAGGTCAAGGAGAAAAGGCCATTAAAACAATATATTTGCCTTTACTGTGACTGTGAGTATTGGCTATAAAAGTTTTGTCGTTTTTTGTTGTACGTATTTCTCAGTCACATATATTTTGCAGTGGACAGTATACCTGTTTTGTCTTCATTTGTTTCAAATATTTACCCAGAAATTTAAAATGTTCACTTATACAGCACCTTTTGGTAATACACGGTGATAAGAAGAATCAGTTTGCAAATTGGGCAAATTGGAATTTTGTGGACTAAATAATTAACCTGAAGAAGTGTTCAATATAAGGAGAATCATACAAGCCATGGATCATGATTGGCTAGATTCTAGAATTGGAGGATTCTCCATAAATCAGATCGCCAATCTGTGATTCTGCTGAAGTGATCATCAGTAGCGAAGAGTAAAAAGTTCAATACGATATCAGTGCAACCACGATGCTAAAAAGCCCCTCACTTCTTAGGGCCTGGAATATATCAGTTCCAAATATATGACATATCTAGATGCAATGAGGATAATTTACTAAAGGAATTGAGAATCTTCACACGATAAATTGTTTGAATATTCACGTCAATTATCCATCCATGTGAAAAGCATATTCCTGTTCACAATGAATACGCAATCATATGGAGAAGAAATAAGTGAACAGGAATGTGCTCCATGTAATTGGATAATTGAAGTGAATATTCATACAATTTGAAGAATCTCAACTTTTTAGGCCTATTTTACACTTGGTGGGGGGGGTCAGTAAAAATACATCCCCACTGTACCGCCCCCCTTGCCACAATGTTAAAAGCTATTCACTGCAGGTTGCTTTTAACGTAGGTGTTTATAAGCACTTAGTAAATCAACCTCAAGTCTGCAAAACAGATTAACTACCATCAAGGCCAGAGTCAAGGCCTAGAAACAGTCCTTGAAATGTAACAGTCTTTATACTTAGGGATACCAAGCACAGATGCATCATTCTGTGAAGATACTTGATTGTCTCTATGTCTTCACATGTTTCTGGTATCCAAGCATGAACCAGAGTGACCATAATAGCCATGGTTCCAAAGCTGACCATCCACTGTGCAAGCTCTGTAAAATTCTTTAGATTTAGTTTTTTAGATAAATCTTTAGATTTCTTTTACATTCACAAGCTAATTGGCTTCTTCACAGCTCTGTTTTCCAGATTCTCAGTATTTTTTAATTACTTTGGAATAAAACCGTCTTGCATCCTGGGCGATTCGGCCATGTTTTCTTCTATCCAGCTCAGGTAGTTTGTCATTCGGGTATACACTCCAGGCTTGTTTTTCTTGGCACACTCATCACCCCAGCTTATTACTCCATAGAGTACCATTTGGTCATTGTGGTTACAGATAAGAGGACCACCGGAATCTCCCTAAAAAGAGATAAGTATAAATGATTAGATGTATTACTTTGAAAAGAGGTCATAGCCCATTGTGCAAGACTAGACATGTAATAAATTAGGCATTTAAAGTAATATTAAAGGCAGATTAAAAAAAAATAAAAATAAACATGTCATACATACCTGCTCTGTGCAGTGGTTTTGCACAGAACAGCCCCAATACTCCTCTTCTTAGGCCCCCCACCGGCGCTACTGGCCCTTCCCTCTTGCTTAATGCCCCCATAGCAAGCAGCTCATTGACTCACTGGCTGTGATTGACAGTAGCGGGACTTAATAGCTGCCACTGCTGTCTTAGTCAATGAGGAGAAAAAGACCCAGGAGAGCAGCTGCTCTTGTGCACATCTCTGGCTTGAGATGGGGCTCAAGTAAGTAGTGGGGGGGGGGGGGGGGGCTGCTGCACATGGAAAGTTTTTTACCTTCATGCACAGAATGCATGAAGGTAAAAACCTTGAGCCTTTACAACAAGGGTGCCCAACCTGTGGCCTGCAGGACACATGTGGTCTTTGGAGCCCTTCAGAGCCCTTCTCTCCCTCCCGTCGGCATTCAGCAGCTACAGGAGGAAAGAATCCAAAATTCGCAACCATTTTATTTCGTTGTGGCCCACAGCTGATTACCAAATCACTTGAGTGGCCCCTGATCTTCAAAAGGTTGAGCACCCCTGGCTTACAACCACTTTAAGCTAATTTACACAATACAATTTGACTACACTTTACCAAAATGAAGTAATATGAAGAGCTAACTAAACTATTTATTCTATTCTATTTGTACCTAATCAGGCAGGCCTTTTTTACTATAAAGTTGTTGGTAGGTCTAAAGGAGTTTGTAAAGTCAGATTGCAAAGAGTGTGGTAAGCTTTTGGGCAGGTAACTTAAAGCCCAAAAAAAAGGTTTTCCCATGCAGTTTGGCTGTGCTCGCAATGAACAGGTCAACTGCTTGTTTTGCCTAGTGGTGAGGAAAAAGCCACTACTGATACTGTATATCTTCCCCTGAAGAAGGAGACTCCCAGCGCTCTGAAACGCATAGGGAAATGAATGCTATGGCTAACTATATTACGTATGGATGATTAATTCACCAACCTTTTGTATTATGTGCATCATGTTGTCTAATTTTTTCATGATATGATTTTATTCAATGAATACATTTTGTACTTTACTATACTTATTGGTGTACGTGCCTCTAAAGTCCACCATTAGGGGAACCCCCTTTTCCTAGTTCTTTTACTATTGCATGTGGCACAACAAAAATGGCTAAACTCTGCCATTCTACTCAATTTTCTATGTTCTAATTATAATCTTACCTTACAAGCATCCACCTTCCATGCCGGGTCTCCAGCACAAAACATATTGTTATTGATCAGTTTCCCATAATACTCCACTGACTGGCATACATTCTGAGGGATTATCTGAACCGTGGAAGACTTCAGGACCTGAGAGTACTTAATGCTATCTGCAGGAAACGAAAACAACACCAAGTTAGAGGGGTAAGAGTTTACTAAGAATGCAATAATAATTTAGTCAATCAGCAGATAAAATGTACCATAAGTCTCCTTTCCAAATCCAGCAATCTCACACTTTGTTCCACCTTTTAAATTAAGGTCCGGCGGTGGCAAACAGATAGTCTGAACATAATCTGTCATGGCAGCGCATTCTCCAGATTCTGAGCGTATCTTCACCAGTGCTAAAAAAAAACAGATTCTGAAGGTTAGAATCCTGAACAATAAAACCGGAATCCCACAGTATCAGTCATATGTTGGGTATTACTTAAAACGTGTATTGTATCTGTTGTGTTAATAGTACACTGGATCTTATTAAACTTATTTTTCCAGTGCAAGGATAAATAAATGATTAGCTGTTACTTCAATAGTGTTTGTTAAGCAACGTTTGCCTCTTACCAATATCATTGTCCAGAGCATTGGTCTCATCGCTGTAATCTTTGTGACGGATGATTTTCTCCACCAAAAACTTCTGTTCTTTAAACTCATTGGTTTCATCAAAGTTATCCTTTCCCAAAATGATGGAATAGTCCTTGGGTTCAGGAGTCTCACTAAATTAAAACAAATTTAATCAAGTTGTGCATGTAAAGTGAACTTGCTTAACAGATATACTTTATCAGTGGCCCCCAGCTGCCTATATTTACCATATTTTCACTAATCCATTCAGCCAACACAAGCAAAGTAAAGAAGGCCTCTGCATGCTCCAAATCTTGAAGCTTACACAAGACAGGGGACTCACTCCCCACCCCCCATGTGACAGCGCTAAGTGCCTGAATGTTAATTTGCCAGATAGCAAAATTGCCATATGGGAATGACAGCTAATAAGTCACATAATCTACCATAACTGGAGGCATCAGTTATTTCTAACCACTCCCAACCACCAAATGTACAAGGAGAAAAGTTAAGGAAGTTTAAGTATAAGGAGCTGGTGGGGCTGCCATTGGAATAAACCCGTTGCTTTGCCCTGCGTGCACAAGGAACTGGCTCATTTTAGTACAAGCATTCCCCACTTTTAAGTACACAATGGGGTTTATTTACTAAAGCTGGAAAGTGCAAAATCAGGCTCACTGCTACATAAGCCCCATACACACTATCAGATTATCTGCTGAGTTTTTCCTTCAGATTTACCAAAACCATGTAGTAGAAGGGCCTGCCTGATTGCATACACATTGAAACTCCTAAGGTTTGTCCTCATATTATATGGTTTTGGTAAATCTGAAGGAAAAAGTCAGCAGATAATCTGATAGTGTGTATGGGGCTTTAGAAACCAATGAGCTTCTTACTCCAGCTTGTTCAATTAATCTTTGGTAATAAAACCTGGAAGCTCATTGGTTTCTATGCAATAGTGCCAGATTTTGCACTTTCCAGCCTTAGTAAATAAACCCCATTGTGTACTTAAAAGTGGGGTATGCCTGTAATATGGATAACATTTTTTCGAAGTAATACTGCAGATCATGGGTTTTGTCACTCACATACATAGAGCTAGTCAGGGCTTTTTTTCTCAGAGAATAGGTGTAGGAACTGCCCCTACCTACCTCTGAGCACCAGTCACTGGCTCCACCCCCTACCCACCTCCCAGCACTGCCCCTTTTAGAGAATACAGAACCAAGTAACATTTGTGGTACTAAGTAATTTGTATGGAATTTGTTATTGATAACAAGAAAAGCAGTAAAATAGCCCCCCCCCCCCAGCAAAAATAGATTCCCCCCCCCCCCGCAACAATGGACCACCTACAACAAAATACCACCCAGCAACAATAGACCCTCTAGCAGCCAGCTATTATAGACCGCTCCCTCAACAGTAGACCCCCCCCAGCGACAACTGACCCCCCAGCAACATAAGACCCACCCCAGCAACAATTGATCCCCCTCCAGCAACAATAGAACTCCCCAGCAGCAATAAACCTTTCTGCAGAAATACATCCCCCTCCAAATCCATCAGCAGCAAACATCAATAGACACTGTAGCACAACCCAGCACTCCTTGCATTACATACATTCAGTGGTAGAGGTGCCGGAACTGTTCCCCCACTTTCCCACTGAAAAAAAGCCCTGGAGCTAATATGTAGTAATTCTTAGAATTCAATCAGATTTAGGTGTACTGTTGTTACATTAAATAATATATATTTACAATTTACTACTACTAAGGGCACTTCGCACTCGTGTTATTTAGGGGTTCATTTAATAAAGGCGTATAGACTCTGAAAATGGAATTGCTTCAGGACTTAGTAAATTAAGTAAAACTTCACTCTGCAAAGAATAACCAATCACGTGCAAGAAACAAAACAGCATTTTCGCTTGCACATGATTAGATGATGGAAATCAAAGTTTCTGCTCATTTACTAAGCTCTGGAACAACTTGTCTTGCAGAGTTCACCTAAACTTTGCAAAGTGCACAGTGTATCTGCCTTTAGTAAATCAACCCCTTAATGTCATGAAAGGAGCACATTCACGAATGAATGGAATTAAATGATAAAGCCAATTAAAAATGATCTGTTGCTAGATAAAAGCCAGAAAAGCATAATGAATAATCACTTACCTGTCTGGAAAACAATGTGCTGCAGTGACCACCCAGCAGGGATGAATAAGACTTCCTCCACACTGAAAGAAGTGTTGCTGTCTGTTTCTGCGGCTGACTTGGTAGAGCATGGCTATCCATGGCTGGGATTGAATTGGACTGCTCATCCCACCAACGATTTTATACAGCTTGTGCTGGCGGCGGCCACAAGAAGGTTCTGCATTGTAAAAATAGACTAAGGTCACTGTGGTTCATTGAGAAAGTCATAGATAAAAACCATAAGTTAAAAAGAACATAATCTGACATCTGCATTTGGATTAGAGTCTCAGCTTGGGCTTTTTTAACCACATAAAGAGGAAATAAACCCTGATGGGTTTACTTCCTCTTTGTCTCCCTGCAAAGGTAAAGCATAATGGGCTACTATGCATCGCATAATAGCCCATTATGTGTCACTTACCTGACACAGGAGCCAGCGATGTCACCGCTGTCCCCTGTAGTCCGGAGCATCCATCCTCTTCCGGGTATCGCTGCTCCAGCCACTCACAGCGCCGGAGCAGTGATGACGTCACTCCCGCGCATGTGCACGGGAGCCGCCACTAACGGCATATCGATTGATACCCAACATGTCATGCTTCAAAATTGCGCCCACTCGTGGAATGGTGACAAACTTTCCCCCTTAAAAATCTCCATAGGCGACATTTAAAAAATTCTACAGGTTGCATGTTTTGAGTTACAGAGGAGGTCTATGGCTAGAATTATTCTTCTCGCTCTACCGATCACAGGTGCTACCCGCGTATGTGTTCGCTTCTGCACGCAAGCTCGGCGGGACGGGGCACATTTAAAAAAAAAAAATTCTTATTTATTTTACCTTTTATTTTTTATTTTTACACTGTTCTTTTTAAAAAAAATGGTGTCACTTTTATTCCTATTACAAGGCATGTAAACATCCCTTGTAATAGAAAAAAAGCATGACAGGTCCTCTTAAATATGAGACCTGGGGTCAAAAAGAACTAACATCTCATATTTACACTAAAATGCAATTAAAAAAATCCGCCGCAGAGACCACTATTATTGGAAACCGGACCGCTGGCCAAAAAAGAGGATACCAGGGTTATGGCAGCTAGCTTCAATCTTAGGACGTATATCGTATATGCGGCGGTCCGGAAGTGGTTAAAGAAGCTAAACTGATGATGCAGAATGTTCCAGCATATCTGGAAATATTTAACACCAACCTATTTTTTCCAATGTTGTTGATACTGTTGTCTCTTCCAATTCACATTTTGGGATCTGACAAAACATAGTGGAAATCCCTTTGGAACCCCTGAAGTAGCACCATGGTCTCATTCCAATCTCTGGGTTTCTGCAAGAGAAAAAAAAAGATGGAAAGGCTGCATCATCAGAAAGCATCTAGTACACTTTCATTTCACAGCAATGTACAGTATTTCTACATATAGCACAGACTGATGTACATACCCAAACCTGAGGAATTTAAAATAAGGAATATGTATAAATAAACTTATGTATAAATACATTGGTTCATATAGTGAACTCTTTGTTGAGTTATTCCCTTTAAGGTCATCACAGAGGATAAAGGGAACTTTTTATGTCTGGAGGAAAGGAGATTTAATCTCCAAACACAGAAAGGTTTCTTCACAGTAAGAGCTGTGATAATGTGGAATAGACTCCCTCCAGAGGTGGTTCTGGCTAGCTCAGTAGATTGCTTTAAGAAAGGCTTATATTATTTCCTAAATGTACATAATATAACTGGATACTAACAAAAGTTTACATACCCTGGAATGTTTGGCCTTGGTACAGACACAGAAGGGGGCACACACAGGTTAAAATGGCAATTAAAGGTTAATTTCCAACATTTGTGGCTTTTTAAATCACAATAGGTGTCTGTGTATAAATAGTCAATGAGTTTGTTAGCTCAGGAGAAATACAGGCTGCTCTGGAAAAAGATGAAGTGGTTGGTTTTAAAGGAGCACAATGTGATGACACTTGAACAAAGAAGAACTGCATTGTCCAGTTGCCAGAAAGAAGCCTTTACTGTACAAGTGCCACAAAAAAAGTGTCATTGGCTTTTTTGTGGCATTGGCACAGTAAAGGCTTCCTTCTGGCAGCTCAACCATGAAGCTCTTTTTTGTTCCAGTATCATTAAATTGTGCTCCTTTAAAAACAACCACACCGTCCTTTTGGAGAGCAGCCTGTATTTCTCCTGTGGTTACCTGTGGGTTTTTCTTTGTATCCAAAGCAATTCTTATGCCAGTTGTGGCTGCAATCTTTCTTGGTCTACCTGACCTTGGCTTGGTAGCTCCTAATTTTCCATTTCTTAATAAGTGATTAAACAGTACTGACTGGCATATTCAAGGCTTTGGATATCTTTGGATATCTTTGTATATAATTTTCCATCTTTGTAAAGTTTCATTACCTTGTTACGCAGATCTTTTGACTGTTCTTTTCTACCTCCTCATGGCTCGGTGTCTAGCCTGCTTAGTGCATCCACGTGAGAGCTAACAAACTCATTCACTCTTTATACACAGACACTAATTGTGATTTAAAAAGCCACACATGTGAGAAATGAACCTTTAATTGCCATTTAACCTATGTGTACCACCTTCTGTGTACCAAGGCCAAACATTCCAGGGTATGTAGACTTTTGATCAGGGGCATTTGGGTAGTTTCTGCTGCCATTATGATTTAAAAAAGAGTAAACATAGTTGATTGATAATAAATGGCTTCAGCTAAACACTAACCATGGGTGAATGAAATGTTTTTGTGTTATCATTCATATTCTCTGAAAAACCGCCAGGGTATGTAAACTTATGTGCACAACTGTAACTATGAATAACCATAAACATTAATTTCAGAATGCTAACTATTCCAATCAATACATGCAAAAATGTTTCGTAGTGATATGTGCTTCTTTTATGGTCATGTTTCAGTCTTTCAGGCTTATATAGGAAACTTTGATCTGGACTTTCTATACAGCAGGTTGCCATTGTGGCGGAGGTGTCTTTTGGCATTTCATCCACTTAAACACCACTGAAAGAACCTGTACAACAACACTGCTTTGGTTTAGTTAGACTCGTCAGCACAAAATCATTTAGTCTTACTGGTAGGCTTCCTTGTTCCTGTCAACAGGAAAGAAGAGCAACGAGTCATACACAACCCAGATTGTGATTTATCTATACGGAATTTGCCTGGAGCATTTGTATTGCAGGAACTTACTGAATAGAGAAAGCCCAATTTTTATCACACAGTGATCTCTTTAAAGTCCTGATCCCCCTCGCCATTTTGCATTATTTTTTGCTTGGAACTGTCTGAAAATACCTTGTTGCTTATTGCTTCCAAACTTTTTACTCTAGTGCTCTATGCTGGCAGAGCTGAGTAGCAGCCACACCACCAATAACAAGCTCATATAGACTTGTACTGCAGAAGAGGGGGGCAAGCCAGTTCTTAGTGCTGATCACTGAGGGCACTAGATGTTATTCTTGTACCTGTTGGACTAGACCTTGCAAAACTGATGTAACAGTAGAATTACCGTATATTGTTAGTATCTAAATGTCTGTCTGCCTGCAGATCTATTTCCAGGACTTGAATTGGGCTTTAACCATTGAGATATGTAGAACATTACCTGCAATAGTTGTGCTTCCCTAGACCAAGCTTTAAGGCATCCTTCATGTCGGCATTGAAATAATGGTTTTTCAAGAGTGGAGAGTCCCAGCGCAGGCAGGCATAGTTGTGAGTGGTTCGGGATGCAGTGCCTCTGTAGTCCTGGCCCCTGTCTTTGTAGCATGTAGCTTGCACGTCTGTAAGAAAAGTGTCACTGTGAACTCAGAATCACACACAAATGTATTTAATGGAAAAGCATCAACAATTAAGGTATTAGCTATATACCTCTTTCACAGTGCTGTCCATCATATCCTGTAGGGCAGGCACATCTGTAGGGTCTACGGTGGATTCTGCGATACAAACAGGTACCTCCATTTAAGCAGACACAATCTGGAGAGAGAGGGAAAAAAAAGGACATAAACAAATAGAATATAATGCAATACCATGCATATGTTTTCATGAGGAACATTAATATGTCGCCGTCAATCTGATTAAGCCACCTTACATGATGTTAATAAAAAAAACAAAAAATTCCATTGCAGCAGTTACATTGTTAAAAAAACATATTATCTATAATTTTATTAAATCCTGGATATTATTATAGGATATTCAAAGATTTTGAACAGAGAGGAGAGGGAATATTGTTTTTATTGCTGTCTGTGCCACCATTAAGGAGACTCCCCCTCTCTATTTGTGGCTGCCCTGCTGCATTTTGAACAGAGGAGGTAAGCCACTCTGTACAAGCGCCATTCAGAGAATGCTTTGCATTTTCTGAATGAATGCAAAACATTCTCTGATCAGATGAGGTGAATAAATGCTTGGCATCCATTCAGAAAATCTAAAGCATTCTCCTAATGGTGCTTGCGCTGAGCAGCTGACCTCCTGTGTTCAGAATGTAGTAGGACAGCTGCTTGGCATAGGACATGGAAGAGAGTGGAGATCACTGCAGTAGTGGTGTCTACTACATTTATTTCTAGCTTCCAGAGGCATCAGACAGGTATGGGATATGCATATAGTAGTTACATTAGTCCAAGCTGGACCAATGTAATTATGTATAAAATATCCATACCCTGGAATTGTTCTTTAATTAGTTGGCAATGAGCACCTCCAAGTATCAAACGCTCCTGTGATCATGAACATAGATTTATCAGTTAGCTGGAAAATCTCTATGTGATCAGCCGCTACAAATGGCATAAGCCAAGTCAAGCCAGCCAGAAGAATGGCTTAGTATGGGTCCTTCCTCTATGTGCTCTTAGTATGGGTCCCTCTTCTATGTGTTCTTAGTATGGGTCTTTCCTCTATATGCTCTTGTTATGGGTCTATGTCAGGGGAATTAAACTCAATTTTATCAGCATCGGCAGTATCGTTGCCCTCAAAGGGCCCTTTGTAACTGAGGTGCAAAATGTACAGAGTGCAGGGTTCGGGAGTGCATTACATACAGAGTGCAGGGTTCGGGAGTGCATTACATACAGAGTGCAGAGTTCAGGCGTGCACTACGTACAGAGTGCAGACTTTAGGAGTGCACTAAGTACAGAGTGTAGAGTTCAGGAGTGCACTACGTACAGAGTGCAGACTTCAGGAGTGCACTATGTAGAGAGTGCAGACTTCAGGAGTGCACTACTTACAGAGTGCAGACTTCAGGAGTGCACTACTTACAGAGTGCAGACTTCAGGAGTGCACTACTTACAGAGTGCAGACTTCAGGAGTGCACTACTTACAGAGTGCAGACTTCAGGAGTGCACTACGTGCAGAGTGCAGACTTCAGGAGTGCACTACGTACAGAGTGCAGATTTCAGGAGTGCACTACGTACAGAGTGCAGACTTCAGGAGTGCACTACGTACAGAGTGCAGACTTCAGGAGTGCACTACTTACAGAGTGCAGACTTCAGGAGTGCACTACTTACAGAGTGCAGACTTCAGGAGTGCACTACGTACAGAGTGCAGACTTCAGGAGTGCACTACGTACAGAGTGCAGACTTCAGGAGTGCACTACGTACAGAGTGCAGACTTCAGGAGTGCACCACGTACAGAGTGCAGACTTCAGGAGTGCACCACGTACAGAGTGCAGACTTCAGGAGTGCACTACGTACAGAGTGCAGACTTCAGGAGTGCACTACGTACAGAGTGCAGAGTACAGGAGTGCACTACGTACAGAGTGCAGACTTCAGGAGTGTGTTATGAACAGATTGCAGCATTCAGGGGTGCAATTTTTACAACATGCAGGATTTAAGGGTGCGCTGTGTACAAAGTGCAAGGTTTAGGGGTGCGCTATGTACAAAGTGCAGGGTGTAGGGTTGCGCTAAGTACAGAATGCAGGGTTCAGAAGTGTGTTATGTAGAGAGTGCAGGGTTTAGGGCGCACTATGCACAGCCCCCCAACCCCCCAAATAAGCTTCCTTGTATCTCTCTCATCCATCTGGCCTGGCTCTAGTACCTTCCTGTGTAGGCCGCTCTGCCTCACCTTGCAGGGAGATCGTTCTTTCTCTCTGGAGATCTGTACTCACTATGCCCTGCCATGAGTGTGTGTAGGGATCTGTTAGTTACAGAAGCCTCTGAGAGCAAAGCTGTCCCTTCTAAACAAAGAAGCCTTCTGTGTTTACAAGTGACAATGGGGAGCAGGAGTGGAGGGTGAAAGACAGAGGAGGCTGAATGAAGTTCTGGCATTTTCCACCTGCAAAACTGGGTGCAAGGGCGACATAATAAAAGGCCTGGCAGGCAAGATTTGACCCAAAGGCTTGTGTTTGACATGTGTGCTCTATGTGCTCTTAGTATGGGTCCTTCCTCTATGTGGCCCAAAACAATGTGCAGAAATAGAAGTTGAAAGTAACCTTTATGTTAGATATACTTCATTTCAATAGACAATCTATATACTACCTACCTTCTATGGTGCTTATTTTAGAGAACGTCTGGAACACAAAAAAAAAGTTTAATCAGTAACAGAATACATTGCAGCTGAAAACAGAGCTACATGATGCCCAAAGAAACTTACCGATTCCAGTCCACTAATAAGCGCACAAGCAAAGGCTAAGGTCAGGATAAGCTTCATCTTCTCCAATGTGATCTCCTCGTTGCTGGAATGAGAAATATATAGTGTCTGTTATGACACGTTATATGAGATCCATAAAATGTATTTGTGTTTGTAGAGGAGCTCATTAAAATATTAGGAGAATGACTCACTATATTTTCATCGGTCCAAAAAAAAAAAAGAATGCAGTTCAAACAGCCAATTAATATATGTATATGTGTCCTAAATGAAGCAAGATTGCATTGTTGTCAAGTACAGTAGACTGAATGTAGAAACCACTTTTACTTTTTTACTTTCGTACGATCACTGACAACCAAGCCAAGTGGCGACAGCTGCCATATTTCTGTTCTAGATTTAAAGTGTATGCCAATCATTTTTTTTATTGTAATTATAGAGATTGGGGAAGGGTAGTATCCCTCTTGCATTCTTACTGAAATCTGGGGCTTCGTTAGAGATCACTCCTCACTTCCTGTCCTGCTGACAGTGACTTCACCAGACAGGAATTGAGGGGAAATCTCCAAAAGCAATACAGAAAAAAATATGCACCTTTATTTAAAATAGGGAAAATGAAAACCTGATAGATTTCTATTTCTCGTTGTGTCCCTGCTTATTTAAAAAAAAAAGTGTTTATTTCTCTCTGTGTTGCTGTTGGAGATTTTCCCACATTTCCGTATGGTCAGCATATAAAAATATATACGCTATATATCGCCTACAGAGCAGTCTGAAAAAACTCAATATCTATACAACCTCTATATACCTTGTATGCTGCTTTCTACCAGGAAGACTCCAATTATCCAAAGCAATGGATTTAAAAAGATAAGACAAATTCTATAGCATCTCAGACTGTGCTATCCAACACCATAACTCAGCCTTTCTCAACCTTTTCAACACAGAGGAACCCTTCTCCAGTCTAGGGGGAACCCCTGCTAAAAATTAGAAATCTACAACTCATGATGCATTAGTGTGATGGTCAGTGGGAAGAATGCTCCTTACACTTGTGGTCATTGGGAAGAATTACCTCCTTACAGATAGCTAAAAAGATCAATGGTGTCGATGGGAACTTATCCGAGAGGCAGAAATGGGCCAATATTGAAGGAACCCCTAGCAACCTCTGGAGGAACCCTAGGGTTCCACAGAACCCTGGTTGAGAATCACTGCCATAACTGTACCAAATGAAAGAGATTTGCCTTAAATATTCCCTTCATTTTTAACTTTTAAGAGAGCGCAGGGTAAAGGGTCCGCTAGGCCTTTAGTAAAACAATCTGTAATGCGCTAAATGTTGATCAGAAAGTTTATTAGGCTGTATAAAAGTTTTGCATTAATACTTTTTTCAAATTAAAGTGACAATAAATTCTTTTTCATGAAAAATATATTTTATAGAAGTACGGGTATGTATTCTTAATTTTAAAGAAGTACTTCTTTTGCGCTCAGCCCATTGTAAAACTCCAACTTCCCTTTTTTTTTGTTATGATATGGCTTCCTATTAGAGGGGGGTTATATTGCTTCTCTATGGTCCCACTGTATATTGGCACATAGCCATCTTTTCTTGGACTATGGGATTGGTAGTGTGCACAGAGCAATTCACATGACTGCAACTAACACGCACTGCTTATTTCAAACACATGGAAGTGAGATGGAAAACTAGAGGTTCAGAAGCTTGTGGAGGACATTACAGGGGTGTAGAAAAACATAGTATAAACCAATTTCATGAAACATTGATTACAGGGCCATTAAGTAACGGATTTATGTGTGAATGATTTTTGGAGAATTTGGAGAAATTGTTTAGTGTCACTTTAATTCTAGTTGGAACAAGATTCTAAGTATATTTTTTTAGAATGGCTCCTTGGTTAACAATATTATAATAAATGTTTGTTCATTGGAATTACCGTATTTACCGGCACAGGCATATAACACACACCCCAATTCTAGGAGGGAAGTTTATGGAAAAAAAACGTACATTTTAAATAAAGAACTTTGAAGCAAAATTAGGGTCACAGCTCATCAATGCACCCTGCTCAGTGCCCATCTGTAGCCTCTAAATTGCCCATCAATGCACCCTGCTCAGTCCCCATCTGCAGTCCCCATCTGCAGCCATTAAATTGCCCAACAATCCAGCCTATCCAGTGCCCATCTGCAGCCTATACATTTACCAACAATGCACCCTGCTAAGTGCCCATCTGCAGCCATTAAATTGCCCAACAATGCAGCCTATCCAGTGCCCATCTGCAGCCTATAAATTGACCAACAATGCATCCTGTTCAGTGCCCATCTGCAGCCTATAAATTGCCCAACAATGCAGCCTGTTCAGTGCCCATCTGTAGCCTATAAATTGACCAACAATGCAGCCTATTCAGTGCCCATCTGCAGCCTATAAATTGACCAACAAAGCACCCTGCTCAGTACCCATCTCCAGCCTATAAATTGCCCAACAATGCAGCCTGTTCAGTGCCCATCTGCAGCCTATAATGTGACCAACAATCCAGCGTGTTCAGTGCCCATCTGCAGCCTCGCCTTTCCCATCATTTTAGCCTCACCAGTGTTGGATTATCCCTGCTATCTCTGAGGGAAGAGGAGGAGCAAGTGCCGCTTAATTACACAGAGCCGCGATCTCCTCTGTACCCGATGCTCCATCAGTCACAGCCACGCCTCCTAGCCCTGCTACTATGATAGACAGAACAGTGGCCCAATGCAGGGCCAGGAGTCATGGCTGTGAGTGACGGAGCGTTGGGTAAACAAGAGATCGCGGCTCTATGTAATTCAGCAGCGCTCGCTCCTCTTCCCTCAGAGACAGCAGGGATTGGTGTATAACACACGATTTCCCCCTGATTTTAAGGGGGGGGAAAAGTGTGTGTTATATGCTGATAAATACGGTATCTTTACAATAATAATAAGAAGAAGACGAAGAATCTTATGGGTGACAAAAAGCAAAAAAAAAAAAAAAAAAACAACATTAAATGTCCAGCCTGTACTTTGTTTAGGGTACTGGACCTCTAAGGCTTAATGTACATGGGATGTTTTACAACCACCCCTGAATGATTTAACTTGACAGATAGTAAACAACATTTAAAAAAATCAGTTTTGACGAGTTTACATGGCGCGTTTAGCTACGTTTGCGTTGAGAAGGTTTTTTTTTTCAAATAGTCAAAAATGTAAAATGCCTGTAAATGAAACGCGGCTAAATGCGAGTTACCACGTTTACACAAGTTTACAAGCTGTTATTGGCATTTCAAATGCCTCTGAACATCCATCTTGAATGCATTTTTTTTTGTAAAGTCAACTGCCTAGGAATAACTATAAACGGCCCTGTATACATGTACTGATAAGATGACATAGAGGAGAGCTCAGGGGCAGCTGAAAAAAAATGTCTGTTTACCAGCAGCAATGTACATGAAGCTTAGAGAAACATTATATCTAGCTGACCATGCAAAGCCCCGTTGTCAGCTATTGATTCTAAAAAAAAAAAAGTGTTTACTGATTAAAATGTAGCGGTAAGATATCACTTGGCCTATATTTAGATTCTGTTATCTCAAAGATGTTACTTTTCGGGGACATTCGCAATTCTGTAGCTACTGATTTTGATTAGTAAAGCTACTATAGGATTTTAGGTATTTATCAGGTAATGCACCCAACATAAAACAGATATCTGTGAGCATTTTTAATCAGTTAAAAAAAAATATATATCTGAAAGCATTAACACATAATTAGTTGCTACCAGTAATGAGCACAGCCACGTCAAGGGGAATTTGAGCTTAAATGACCCCAAACCATGGGGTGATCGGTAACACTCCATTCTATAAAGGGGGTACATTCAGGGGCGGACTGACCATTCGGGCACTGGGGCACTGCCCGAGGACCCCGGGACACTAGGGGGCCACATCAGGGTTGCCAACCTCAATAAAACCAGGGACAGTATGTAAAAATCTGTGTTTTATTTACATCTGTCTCTGAAATGTCCCTTACCGACATCCTTTTGGTCTAAAAATCCCGAGATTATAGCTGCCCCACCTCTCCAGCACCTTCTCAGCCAATAGAAACATGTCTGTGTATACTGTGTGATTGTATACTGTGTAGCCCCATAATCTCTGATTGCCTGGGGGCCCAATAATCTTCTATTGCCCAGGGGCCCCATGAGTTGTCAGTCCACCCCTGGGTACATTGATAAGGTTAGAAACACTAGTCTGTGTAAAGCTGCTCATACACCTAAAGCTCACCACATATGTTACAACCTAATTGTATAATCTTCTTTAGATCTAGTGCAACTGTCTGCCTGATTGGATACAAATTGATTGGTTAGATTAGGTAGGTCCTTATAGTACATCCTTTTGGTAAATTTAAAGTTGATTGTATAGTCAGATTGGAATGTGTATGGTAACCTTTACAATCTGATTTTACAACCTTTCTACAACCTCTACTTTTTGTAATTAAGAATACTCAACAATTATGTAATATAAGGGTCCGCCTAAACAACATATTCACCTTTTATCCAATCAGGCCGGCCCTTGTCATACATAGATGTTGTTAGATTGTAAAGCACTGTGCAGACTGTTGGTGTTATGTAAATCCTGAATAATAATAGTAATAGATCTAAGGATTGCTCGGTCAGATTGTAATGTGTATGGTCAGCTTTCTGCACGATCTGAAGCTTATCTACATCTTATATTCTTGAATGCTGGTAATTGATTTAATCACTGCTGTAAAATAAACTCTTCCATTTCCAATCATCATGCTGAAATTGTTCACATCATCCCAGACTGGAATAAATCCTCATACATTTTATGTCCAAAGAGAGCACTTACCACTCAGAGCCCCAGCTTTCACCTTGCAGCTGTCTGCAGATGTTTCCTCTATGTTTGCTGTCAGCTGTCTCTGTCCTGCAGTAGATGGGACTGAGTGCCTTATAATGCTCAGCTCTGCTCTCTGATTGGCTGGCATTGTGCCTTAGGCGTGGCAGCCCGTCATTGTGCAGAGGCTGTACCGCAGGCTCATCATCCTGTATATTAACTCCTTGTAAACACGAGAACGTGTCTGTGACTCAACTATAGGGGATTCACACCGGTTTCGTAGGAAATGAACCAATTAACACAGCACATTCCAGACAAAATACTAAAAAAGGAAACACAAGCCAAAATCAATGTTATGAATTTTCACAAGCCGGTCTTCGTCTTTTTATTTTAAATCAGTTCTAGACAATGAAGTTCTAAAAGTTTTTCCCTTCTGTTTAAAAAGGTGCTAATGTAATAGCTATAATAGTGCTTAAAGTGTAACTAAAAGCAAAACTTTTTTTTCAATTTTGGATAAAGTAAGGATGCTTTAAACAGATTATCTTCCACTGCCTGTTTTGGTTATAGGGCAGGAAGTTAAGGGAATTCGTAAAAAGAAAAAAAAAAAAAGAAAGAAAAAACCCCGTGTTTTTTTTTGGGTTTTTTTTTTTAAGAATCCTCGTCACTTCCTACCCTATAAAGAAAACAGACAGTGAAAGATAATCTGTTTAAAGTGAGGGAATCGTGGAGTATCACCAGAGCTAGTGTTCCCATTGGAAGATCTCCCCTCCATTCCTGTTTTGGTGTCAACCAAAAACGTATGATTTTCTTTTATGCCGTATACACAAGACCGGACTTTCCGGCAGAATAGGTCCGACGGAATCATGGGCGTCCGCAGGTAGGGGCAAGGGGGGTCAAGCGCCCCCCCCTTGGAATCAGGGATCAGATCTTAAAGTCAGCACAGTTGTGTTGATATCGGGGGCGGGCAGCCCGCACCCAGGTTCCACCTGCCAATGGGGGACACCATCAAGGTGCTGTCAACCCCCCCATTAATGTAGTGTGACTGCGGGCTCTTTTCCCTGCTCAGTCCAGCAGAGAACTTGGCGCGCAGTGTCAGGAGCTACGGGCTATCAGAGGTTTCCCCTGCTCGCTCCCCTTTTCTCCTGTCAGGGAGAAGAGACAGCGGCTCCCAGCGCCAACAGAGAGAGAGCCACGCTGCCCAGCGCCACCAGAGAGAGAGCCATGCTGCCCAGTGTCACCAGAGAAAGACTGAGCCACTACCAGGGTATAGACATGCTACACTAGTGACCAGAGTCTCCCCTGGGGAACCCAGAGTGAGCGATTGTCCAGCCAGATGGATCACTGCTGTAGTTTCGCTGGGTCTGGAAAAAGGGCCTGTTGGCCATTATCCATTACTTATGCTAGGGACTGTACTACGTCTGCAGTCTCTGACCATGATAATGTGATAATGACATTGTCGAAAAGGGGCGGTGCATGGGGGACCCTAAAATGATGCCCCCCCCTGAAAAAAGTTCTGCGGACACCCATGGACGGAATCATTCCATTGGATCATCCGACCATGTGTGGGATAGTCCGATCGTTTTTCTTTAAAAAAAATCAGACGGACCTAGAAATAGAACATGTTTCAAATCTGTCCGAAAAACTCAATTCCCATCGGGAAAACCTTTCGTCTGTATGCTGGTCCGATGGACTAAATACGACGCAAGGGCAGCTATTGGCTACTGGCTATCGAACTTCCTTTTCTAGTCCCCTTGTACGTCATCGCGTTCAAAACGAACAAACTTTCTAACTGACTTTAGTCCGTTCCTGTGTGGGCAAGTCCGTTCGTTCTGAAGTCCATCGTAACTCTGTTGAAAGTCCGTCATGAAGACCGGCAGACCTTTTCTGACAGAAAGTCCAGTCGCGTGTACGCGGCATTACTCTCACTTTCAATGAGAGAGGTAAACAGGACTTATGGAGAGGGTGAATCTCCCTAAGCAGGGCACAGACAGCAATAAAAACTGACAGGTGTTCTAATCCCTCTACACTCTAGCCAAAGATAAAAAAAAGTTTTGCCTTTATTTACACTTTAACAAACTACAACAAACTTGAAATCAATGCAATTTATCTGATTTGGGTTGGATGGAAACTCAGTACAATGTGTGTTAACGCATGCACCACCAAACATTGGGATTGATTTACTAAAATTGGAGAGTACAAAATCTGGTGCAGCTGTGCATGTTAGCCAGTCAGCTTCTAACTTCAGCTTGTTCAATTAACCAGTTGCCGACCGCCGCACGACGATGTACGTCGATAGCATGGCACGGGCAGGCATATTGGCGTACATGTACGTCCCTTGCCTCCCGCGGGTCGGGGGCCCGATCGGGCCCCCGCCCGGTGCCTGCGGCGGTCGGTATTCGTGCGGGAGCGATCCCGGACGAGGGGACGGCCATTCGTTCATGGCCACCCCCTCGCGATCGCTCCCGACGAATAGGAATCCCCCGTGACATCACTTCCTCTCCTGTAATGTAAACACAGGAGAGGAAGTGATGTATTCTCTCCTCCGTGTCGGTATTTTTCGTTCCGACACGGAGGAGAGCGGATCGGTGAGTTGCACCAACACTCTACACACACAGTAGAACATGCCAGGCACACTCACACCCCCCCTTTACCCCCCGATCACCCCCCCAATTACCCCTGCCCCCCAGTCACAGTGACACCAATGTCATTTTTTTTTTTTTTTTTTTTTTTTTTTGCATTGGTGTCATTTGTGACTGTAATAACTGTTAGGGCAGTTAGAGTTAGCCCCCTTTAGTTCTAATGTACCCCCCTAACCCCCCCAATAAAGGTTTAACCCCGTGATCACCCCCCGTCGCCAGTGTCACTAAGGCTGGGTTCACATTGCAGCGGTTTATGAGAACGAATGTGATTCGCACCGCACTGCAGTGCAAATCACATCCGATCTCTGTGCGATTCGAGTTCAGCCATTCGCCGCACCCGCCGCACCCGCCACACCCGCCGCACCCACCGCAAATTCGCACGGGACCCTTTTTTTGGCCCGCAGCAGAATCGGATCGCATGGGTGTTCACACCATGCGATCCGAGTTTGCAGATCGCACTGCGATATGCGAACTGATCTGGGGGTGTCAGTAACATTTCACTGACACTCCCAGCAGTTCGCATAGGGCAGTGTGAACTGCCGCCGGGAGGCATGCGATGCGGGAACCCGCCGCGCATTCGTGGCGTTTCCGCATCGCTCCAGTGTGAACCCAGCCTAATAAGCGATCATTTTTCTGATCGCCGTATTAGTGTCACAGGTGACGCTAGTTAGGCAGGTAGGTATTTAGGTTCGCCGCAGCTTTTTATAGCGCCAGGGACCCCCATATACTACCGCATAAAGCCCCCTGATTGCCCCCTAGTTAACCCTTTCACCAGTGATCACCATATAACTGTTACAGGTGACGCTGGTTGGTTAGTTATTTTTTATAGTTTCAGGGCACCCGCCATTTATTACCTAATAAAGGTTTAACCCCCTGATCACCCGGCGGGTGTCATTTGTGACTAATAACTGTTAGGGCAGTTAGGGTTAGCCCCCTTTAGTTCTAAGGTACCCCCCTAACCCCCCCAATAAAGGTTTAACCCCGTGATCACCCCCCGTCGCCAGTGTCACTAAGGCTGGGTTCACATTGCAGCGGTTTATGAGAACGGATGTGATTCGCACCGCACTGCAGTGCAAATCACATCCGATCTCTGTGCGATTCGAGTTCAGCCATTCGCCGCACCCGCCGCACCCGCCACACCCGCCGCACCCGCCGCAAATTCGCACGGGACCCTTTTTTTGGCCCGCAGCAGAATCGGATCGCATGGGTGTTCACACCATGCGATCCGAGTTTGCAGATCGCACTGCGATATGCGAACTGATCTGGGGGTGTCAGTAACATTTCACTGACACTCCCAGCAGTTCGCATAGGGCAGTGTGAACTGCCGCCGGGAGGCATGCGATGCGGGAACCCGCCGCGCATTCGTGGCGTTCCCGCATCGCTCCAGTGTGAACCCAGCCTAATAAGCGATCGTTTTTCTGATCGCTGTATTAGTGTCACAGGTGACGCTAGTTAGGCAGGTAGGTATTTAGGTTCGCCGCAGCTTTTTATAGCGCCAGGGACCCCCATATACTACCGCATAAAGCCCCCTGATTGCCCCCTAGTTAACCCTTTCACCAGTGATCACCATATAACTGTTACAGGTGACGCTGGTTGGTTAGTTATTTTTTTATAGTTTCAGGGCACCCGCCATTTATTACCTAGTCTCACTAGTGTACCCCTAAATTTAGGGGTGTCTACTTTCCAAAATGGGGTCATTTGGGGGGGGTTTGTGCCATCTTGGCATTTTATGGCCTTCAAAACTGTAACGCCCTTAGAAAGCCTGAAGGCGGTGCTTGGTTTTCGGGGCCCCGTACGCGGCTAGGCTCCCAAAAAGTCCCACATATGTGGTATCCCCGTACTCAGGAGAAGCAGCAGAATTTATTTTGGGGTGTCATTTCACATATGCCCATGGCATGCGTGAGCAATATATCATTTAGTGACAACTTTGTGAAAAAAAAAAAAAAAAAAAAAAAAGTTTGTAATTTTCCCGCAACTTGTGGCAAAATATAAAATATTCCATGGACTCAACATGCCTCTCAGCAAATAGCTTGGGGTGTCTACTTTCTAAAATGGGGTCATTTGTGGGGGTTTTGTGCCATCTTGGCATTTTATGGCCTTCAAAACTGTAATAGGTAGTGAGAAGTGAACTCAAAAATGTACGCCCTTAGAAAGCCTGAAGGCGGTGCTTGGTTTTCGGGGCCCCGTACGCGGCTAGGCTCCCAAAAAGTCCCACATATGTGGTATCCCCGTACTCAGGAGAAGCAGCAGAATTTATTTTGGGGTGTTATTTCACATACGCCCATAGCATGTGTGAGCAATATATCATTTAGTGACAACTTTGTGTAAAAAAAAAAAAAAATTTTTTTTTTTGTCATTATTCAATCGCTTGAGGCAAAAAAATAAAATATTCAATGGGCTCAACATGCCTCTTATCAATTTCCTTAGGGGGTCTACTTTCCAAAATGGGGTCATTTGGGGGGGTTTTGTACTGCCCTGCCATTTTAGCACCTCAAGAAATGAGATAGGCAGTCGTAAACTAAAAGCTGCGTAAATTGCAGAAAACGTACCTTAGTTTGTAGATGTGACAACTTTTGCGCAAACCAATAAATATACAATTATTGACTTTTTTTTTACCAAAGACATGTGGCTGAATACATTTTGGCCTAAATGTATGACTAAAATTGAGTTTATTGGATTTTTCTAATAACAAAAAGTAGAAAATATCATTTTTTTTCAAAATTTGCGGTCTTTTTACGTTTATATCGCAAAAAATAAAAATCGCAGAGGCCATCAAATACCATCAAAAGAAAGCTCTATTTGTGGGAAGAAAAGGACGCAAATTTTGTTTGGGTACAACATTGCATGACCGCGCAATTACCAGTTAAAGCAGCGCAGTGCCAAAGTGTAAAAAGACCTCTGGTCATTTACCAGCAAAATGGTCCGGTCTGAAAGTGGTTAAAGTGTTTTTTTTTTAGGTGAAAGTTTTTTTTCTATAGCTCCCTCTGATATATAACAGTAAGCCCCGCATGTCATTTATAAAAATATGCGGTATAATAGCTTACTTCAGAGCACTCGCTCAGCTCACTGCCCGCTGGTCTCCTGTATCGATGCGATAGCTGCAGGGGAATGTGCAGCCGAGAAGAGGAGAGGAGGGGAAGAGACCGTCGAGCAATCACGTGAGCGCTGAACGGTGCTCTATTATACCACATATTTTTATAAATGACATGCACTGCGGAGCTTACTGTCCTATATCAGAGGAAACTGTAGAAAATAAAAACTGTTTTTTAGAGCAGGAAGGGAGGATCAGGGAGCTGACACTCAGAGAGGGAAGGGGGGAAAGGACAGAGGGAGACCCAAACCCAGGAGAGCAGACTGCGGATGAAGGAGGCACGTACAGATGACTCTGGTGCCAGGGCTCAGTAGCCCTGATAGATCGGAGTCAGCACAGAGAGGGGAAAGTAAAAACTGGCAGGACTATACTGTGCTGTATAACTTGCGCTAAGGGAACAGGGTTAAATTTTTTTGTTTTGGGTTAAAAAATACTTTAAAAAGGAAGTTTTACTGTTACATGTTACATGTTTGGGATATATTTCCACTACCTATAGGTAAGCCTTATTCTAGGCTTACCTATAGATAAAAGTCATCAAAAAGGGTTTACAACCACTTTAAGCTTTGCCAAAAAAAAAAAAAAATGGAAGCTGATTGGTTTCTATGCAGAGCTGCACCAGATTTTGCACTCTCCAGTTTTAGTAAATGATAAAAGCTAAAAAATATTGTGCTTCTAAAACATATTTACATACTATATATTAAAATACCTTTTTTTTTACATTTTACTTATGTGTAAATATGCGCAAAATACATATTATATATATATATATATATATATTAGTATTTTGACATACAACCACCAAGTTTAACCACCCATGTTAATCCCAGTACTGTCTGGTGATTTTTAGCCAGATAATTCAAGTAAAAATGAAATAGCAAAAGTAATGCCCACCATAAACAGGTCGTGGTCAAATCAGGCAGAGGTGTAACGCAGACGCATGTCAATGTAGGCAGTAGAATCCAGAAGACAGACCTGGGTCATCGAAACCAGAATTATTAAATGAATCTCAGATATGGATATTGCAGTGACACAAACAAATACTGTAGAAGGCATCTTTACGCTTAGACACCATTTTAACACACAGAGCAACGCTTTTATTTGGCATCTTTTTATATAAAAGGCACTGTATGTCTGTGTGCCTAAGCTGCAATACCTATTTAAACTACTAAATAGTGTAAGTATAGCACATCTGGACAGAGATGATGAATGCTGACTGTAAGGACCAGAACTAAGTAGGAGCTGTTTTTTTTTTGTTTTTTTGTTTTTACATACAGGAATTAGCCACAGATCATGGGGCATCATAGCTCTGGCTTTCAAACCCTTCCACCAACACAGCAAGCAAGTGCTGAAAGAGGTCTTAGCAGTAAGAGATATTAGAGATCTAGTAGTAAAAATAAATTTGTAGTGGAAATAATAATATCAGGATATTTTATGTTACTACATATGCATTTGTAGCACCCCCTAGCGTTGCTAGAGGTGATATTCTTGTTTAGTGTAGGTAAATTTGTTCAGGCTTGCCTGTCTGTGTTTTTCCTGGTTTGGGCAGAGATCCAGGGAGAGCTGGATGACTTACAGGCAGCATCACCAAGACACCCCCCCTCCCCCCCCCCCCCCCAATTTTTAGAATGTACTGGAACCTTCTATAACTTCTATAAAGATGGGAGGGGAAGTAAGATGGAGATGTCTGGAGTATTCTGAGGGCCCTGACCAATCCCCAGCTTGGATTGGCAGGGGGCAGGCCCCCTCAAATACTCTGGGTCAGCCCAGCTGGGGGCGAGAGTTCGGGTGGAAGTTGGAGATGGAGTGTTATGCTGTTGTTGCGTTTGAGGGAGCTCCCCAGTCTGAGCAAGGAGAGGACAGTGGGTGAACACTGCAAAGATGGATGGCGAGTGACACACAGTCAGGAGGACTGGGAGGCACGCCTGAGAGGACTGGGATGGAGCCGTCTGGGATGGGTGCAGAGCCAGTCAGGAGGATTGTGGTGGCATGGGCAGAGGAAAAGGGCAGCTGCAGCCAGGAGGGTTGGCAGTGCCTGAAGAGGTGGTACTGGGAGCAGTAGCCACAGAAAGGACAGGTAGCATTAAAGACTTCCATCAGCGCTAGCTGGTCCTGGGAGTGATAGTCTGCAAGCAAGTGTATGTTCTGGAGGTTGAGGAGAAGAGATTGTATATATTGGAGTGCATATAGTTAAGTCCCTACAAATTTCCTTTAATCAAGTGAACATCCCATATGCACCCTATCCCCACCCGTCCAAGTTCTGTTCCCCTAATAAAACAAAAAAAAAAAACAAAGTTGCAAGGACTGCTTCTTGACTCTGTGTGACTGGAAATTTGTGTGCCTGGCTGTTCACAGTGGGAGAGGAACTACATTCATCAGCGGCCCTTATGGGGATAGCGCTATACATTAACGCTCCAACCTGCAATTACTTTATAACAATAATGCAATTACTGTTGAGCTTTTTTTTGCAGGACAATTAACCTCAGCTGTCTTATCAGTTTTATAGCTGAGGAGACATTGTGGGAAATTTAACAGCCTAAGAAAGATAGCACAGGGTTCTTTTCAAAGTGGGGCTACAGAAGAAGTTCCGAGGGCAATCTACAATAAAGCTGGCCATACACATTATGCCGCGTACACACGATCGAATTGTATGACGTACTTAGTCCGTTGAAACGCATTTCACCGGACAATTCGCTCGTGTGTGGGCTTCAGCGGACTTTTTCAGCGTGAAGTCCGGAGTACTAAGAAGGTCGGTTTGCACACCAATCTTCCCGTCGTACTTTGGTTTCAGCGGACAATACGTTCGTCAGTATGCTAGTCCGACGGACTAAGAATGGCGCATGCCCAGAAAGGATTTACAGGGCGGAAGCGCTCTGTCTTGTAAAACTAGTGTTCGTATTGAAGCTAGCATATTCGTCATGCTGCTAATTTTGTGATTTTTTAATATAGCACATTCTTTTCTTCTTCATAATGCGAGAAAAGTGAAGTTGCTTTGCTGCTTATATTCACACAGAGTTATCACAAATGTCTTTATTCATCCTCATCCTATGATTAATATTCCAATTCGAAACAGGTACCAACTGATCCACGCGTACCGAAAGACAGATACAAACCTCACAGGCAGACTGCGCCGCAGAAAACGGACGAATTAAGCTGAAGTCTGAAAAGTGCGAATCGTCTCTAACCAAACTTCCACTAACGCAAAGTCAGCAGAAGGAGCCCAAAGGGTGCTTTGCTGTGTCTTGGACTTCCTATTTCTAGTCCCGTCGTACGTGCTGTACGTCATCGCGCAAGCTTTCGTCGGACTGTTTGTGTATCCGTGTGTGGCCAAGTCCGTTCGGTAGAAAGTCCGCCGGATTGTCCGCCTGATTGTATGACGGACTAAGTACGTCATACAATTCGATCGTGTGTACGCGGCATTAGGCTATCTCTTGTTCAGCCCACAGTATAAAAAATCATATGTATAAAAAAAATTTTTTTTTTTAATATTCATTATTTAAATTTTTTAGCAGAATGACAATGACCATAATAAAGCAGGTATTTGCATAAGTCAACAAAATTGTAGAACGTACATATAAAAAAGGATGTCATAGTAAATAATTTAATTGCCTACAACAGTATAGTCTCTCTTTTTAAAAAAATCTGAGTATAAGTTGTCGATGCAGACAATAAAATTGCTCAGTCCTTCATTGCAAAACATGGGGACAGGGGAATAGCAGGTAATACAGAGTGGGGTAGAGCGATAAATGGAAGAATAGGAAGGAAAGAGAGAGAAAGAAAATAAAAAAAAAGGAGAAGATGAGGGAGGTTAGTGTAAAGCCCCGTACACACGAGCGGACTTATGTCCGACAGACTTCCGAAGGAGTTCCGCCGGAGTTCTGCCGGAGTTCTGACGGAGTTCTGACGGACTTTCCGAATGAGCGGACTTGGCCACACACAATCACGCCAAACTCCGACGGATTCGAACGTGATGACGTACGACTGGACTCGAATAAGGAAGTTCATAGCCAGTAGCCAATAGCTGCCCTAGCGTCGGTTTTAGTCCGTCGGAATAGCATACACACGAGCGAATTTTTCGGTAGGAACTGGGTCCGGCGGAGTTCCGTTGGAAAAATTTGAAGCATGTTACATTTTCTACATTCTGTCAGACTTTTGCGAATCAAAAGTCTGTTGCAGCCCACACACGATCGAATAGTCTGCAGGAATCATTCCGTCAGACTTTGGATGTCGAAAAGTCCGCTCGTGTGTACGGGGCTTAAGGGGTTCACCTACCTAGGGGTACAAGAAGGATTTGGCATGGGAAAAAAGACTCTCACCAAACTGAGGCTCTAGGCCAGCCTTTCTCAACCTTTTCAACACAGAGGAACCCTTGAAATAGTTCTCCGGACTTGAGGAACCCCTGCTAAAAATTTGAAATGTACAACTCATGATACATTAGTGTGATGGTCAGTGGGAAGAATGGTCCTTACACTTGTGGTCATTGTGAAGAATTACCTCCTTACAGATAGCTATAAATATCAATGGTGTGAGTGGGAACTTATCTGAGAGGCAGAAATTGCCCAATGCTGAAGGAACCCCTAGCAACCTCTGGAGGAACCCTAGGGTTCCACAGAACCCTGGTTGAGAATCACTGCTCTATGTTCAAGGATAGATCTATAATCTGGAAAACGTGTAGTCCACCCAGTGAAGTCAAATGCACCTACATTTTACATCATAATATTTTAAGGAGGCTGTAATGTTTTCTATGTGTCTTTTATCATTTACTTTGGTAAATCACATGGCCAGGGTAGGGAGAGGATCCCGTCTCTAGAGTGTGGGGGTACAAGTCATTAAGAAGATGGACTATGAGGGAGCGTTTATATCTGGGCAGGTTCAAATGGTGTAGGAAAAAGGCAGCTGGGTTTCGACCAAGGTCCACATCTGTCAGTTTTTGGATATCTCCAACCTTTGTCCAGAAGGGTTTCAATCTATTGCCCTTTGTGTTTTTGTATATAACTCTTGGGATGATAGCACTCTCTAACCCCCCCTATACATTATGCAGTACACATTAAAATAAATAAAGACATACCATATTCATATCATGTCAAATTTTGATGGTGCAATAATCCTACTAAGGGGGAAGCATCCTAAAAGAGCAATATCAGAACATATGTAAGCGCAATAATATTCCATCTATTTTATTTGTAAATTAATTTACTCATAAAGAATTTGAATAGGCCCTTGCCAAACAGTTTTAGATGGCATTCGGAAGCGTTAGAACCTCTGTCTTTTTTTTTGTCATTGTCCCCATTTTACTTTCTGTCCTAAAGATAGCCAGCCAGCTTTCCAACATGGACAACAAGAGCAATATATATCTTACTGGTTTTAAATATTTTCAGGACTTTCCAAAACCCCAAAAAATGGTTTTGGCATGAGTCCACTATAACATTAGTTCCATTTTCTTCAGTAACTTAACCATATATGGTTTTTCAGAGCTAACAAAGTATATACTGTATAGACATTTAAAGGTTATGTAAATTGTAAACCGCCTTTCTTTACAAACAGAGTATTTCTTTCATATGTTCCAATCATTTTCTCTTTTTTTACTCCCCAGATTATGTAAGGAAAGTTCCGTTAAACACCCAATCTTCCTAGATCTATCCTGGCCCAGATCCTATTCATCCCAGCTGTGTGCACATTGACCTGAAAAATGTGAGTCCCCGAGCATTGTGTACACAGTGAGAAAGTGACTCATGCCTTTTCCTTAAATCTCACCCTTTATCATCGCCCTGCCAATTTCGGTCATTGCTCATTATAACTCATACAGCTGCTGTAACGGAATCTCTCAGACACTTTATTCTATTGGCCAGTTTTAGAGACAGCAAGCTAAATATATTATGTGGAAAAGTCACAGGAAGCTAAGAAATTAATTGTAATAATTGTTTTTATTGCAATTATCATACCACTTCCGCTCCAGGAGGTTTTACCCCCTTCCTGACTGGGCCGTTTTTTTTGCTATTCGACACTGTTACTTTAGCTGACAATTGTGCGGTCATGCAATGCTGTAGCCGAAACAAAATTGAAATATTTTTTTTCACACAAATAGAGCTTTATTTTGGTGGTATTTGATCACCTCTGGGATTTTTTTAATTCCTTATTATATATAAAAAAAAAAAGACCAACAATTTTGAGAACAAAACAATATTTTTAACTTTCTGCTATAAAACATCCCATAAAATTAAAAGAAAAATCAAATCTCAATACATTTTGGCCAAAATGTATTCTGCTACATGTCTTTGGTAAAAACAAATCCCAATAAGTGCATATTGATTGGTTTGCGTGAAAGTTATAGTGTCTACAAACTATGGGATATATACTGGAATTTTTATTTATTTATTCTTTATTCTACTAATGCCAGTGATCAGCGACTTATACCGGGACTGCGATATTGTGTCAAGCAATCTGACACTAAGTGACATTGGAGGGAACTAGATAACTGCCAATGACATCACCAGTGACATTATTACAGTGATCAGTGCTAATAGGATGTACTGTCACTGTACTAATGACACTGGGCAGGAAGGGGTTAACATCTAGGACGATCAAGGAGTTAAAGTGGTAGTTAGTGGTAGCCACTCTGACTAATTTATATCATCTGCTCCGTGCCCCTGTGTGTGTGATTTATAAAAAAAATGCTGATTATACCTTATTTCAGAGTGCTGGTCGGCACTCAGGTGACCAACCAGCTCTCTCCTCCCCCCGCTGCAGCAGGCGGGGCCGAGATTCCCCTGCTGACGTCAGGCGGAATGAGGAAAGCGCCGGCCGGACACATAAGCGCTGATCTGCACTCTGAAATGAGAATTTTTTTATAAATCACACAGCGGATGGTATGAAAATAACACTGTTATTTCAGCAGCGGGGTTGGGACGGGTACTGTCACGAGCTGACAGGTAGGGAGGGGAGGGAGAAGAGCAGAGAAGAGACCAGGGTGTCAGAGTTCATCAGCCATATTATACCGTGGTCAGTTTACAGAGGTGAGGGTAGAAACTGGCAGGATCAGCCAGGTAATTCAGGTGTTTACAGGGGGCCAAATTACACAGCATAAGCACTGTGCTGTACAACATGTTTTAAAGTGACAGGACCTATTTTTTTTTTTTTTTAGGTTAACAAATGCTTTAAATATATGCCTAACAAGTGTTTATGTGTGTACTGCTTTTACTGGGGATCTAGTTGTTTTCATTATCTGCTCTACAAGATCCCCTGCCACTGAACACAGTTCTGTGTTTTTTACATTCACAGAGCTGTGTTCCGAAAAGATCATAGCCGATCACCGAATGCTGGGACCTGGTGATCGACGTTTTCTGTGACAAATTTTACTGGTTAAAGCCCACTTTTCTTTCATTAAATTTTGTAAAAAAATGTATTTAATTTCCATCTGTGTCTCCTTTGGGAGATTCACTTTCACTTCCTGTACTGTGGAAACAACAGGTGAACAAGAGGAAACAGGAAACAAGTGAGCAGAAATCTTTCCACAGTAAGGTAAATCCCCTCTTAAAGCGGGATTCCACTGCCGTTTTTTTTTTTACCTGTGTCACTGTTGGGCGATTCCTACAGGGTCTTTGCAGCCACGATCGGCGTCTTTTTAACCCCCGGCGTGACGATTTCATTGCTAAGGAAAACTTTTAAAAAAGCAGTCCGGCGGTTTCCATTTTCACTGTGGGCGTTTGAAGCCCACAGGCATTTACTTCCTGGATGCGATGACACTGAGCTCCCAGCATCCACTGCTCCATCTCGCACATGCTCATTGAGTGTCCTCTTTGTTTTCCTTCCTTTTGTCTCCTGTGCTATAGTGGTAATGGCTGATAGAGCTGCCTGCCCACTTTCAAAATGGCAATTTCGGCTTGACTGTGTCCCCCATGGATTCCTGGGAAATAGCTAAAAAAGTTCCCAGGGACCATTGCGAAGCCGATAAACACGCCTACTCCCACGGGAGGAGAGCCCAGAAGTCGGCATAAACATTAAAAATAAAAGGTAAATACTGCATATTATTTTATTTCAATGGTCATAACTGCATCTATGTTCCAAAGCCATTTGAATAAGACGAACTTGCAATTTTCTGTACAAAACCACTTTAATAGACATGTGCATGACGAAAAAATTTGTTTTGTTATGTTTCGTTTTGATGCATTAATCTAGTTATTTCATTTAGTTCAATTTGGTTGATTCGTTCAATTCGTATTCAGAATTTGTATTTGGAATTTTCTAATTTTCTTTAAATTTACAGATTCTTTTGATTCGAAATGCTCAAATTTTCGAATCGGTTGAAACGAAAATGTTACCGTATATTGTTTTCGATTTGAATGCAGCAAAGTGAACGAACAAAAGAAAAATCTTCATCAAATGATTACAATAACTCTTTAAATCACCTTTGGCTTTACAAAAACTGCATTATTTTGAAATGGTACTCTAATAACACACACAGTTTTTGATTTCAGCATTATGTGTAGTTAGAATTCGAATGGAGTTCAATGTAAAATTTGATTTGCATTTCAGTCCGAATTTCCGAAATTAAGACGAATTTCGTTACATTATTCGGAGCATTTGGCAAAATTTGATTATATTGTAATTCGAGTATTCGGATATATCTAAATCTCTGAATAACAAAAAATGTGTCCGATATTAATTTGGAATGAAATGAATCACACATGTCTACCTCTTAGACAGTTGTAAGCAGGGGTGGACTGACAACTCATGGGGCCCCCGAGCAATAGGAGATTATGGGGCCCCCAAGCAATCCGAGATTATGGGGCCACAAAGTATACACACACACAGTATACAATCACACAGTATACACATACATGTACACACAGTATACACAGACCTGTTTCTTTTGGCTGAGAAGGTACTGGAGAGGCAGGTCAGCTATAATCTTCGGATTTTTAGACCAAAAGGATGTCAGTAAGGGACATTTCAGAGACAGATGTAAAGAAACACAGATTTTTACATACTGTCCCTGGTTTTACTGAGGCTGGCAACCCTGATGGGGCCCCTTAGTGGCTCGGGGCCCTCGGGCAGTGCCCAAGTTGCCCAATGGTCAGTCCGCCCCTGGTTGTAAGTATACAAAGGCTCAGCAGAGGATTCTACCATCCACATCCATCAAATGTGTATCCCCCATCACACACCGAGGACAGCATGTCAGTCCCCGGACTGGGAAAACAATCCCACAAAGTCAGCCAGTGACTTGTTACAGGCTCTGGCGCTAAACTGCCCTTATCCTCCCTGCAATCTACACCCTACCAAGTGGACTTTCTGTGAACCCACCTCACCCTCTCTGGGTTTTAATGTGCTGCACCTTGTCAGCTATAAGAGGACTCTCTGTGACTTGTAGTTCCACCTTATCCTATCTGGGATCTGATGTGCTGCATCTTTCAAGTTAGAAGTTTACTCACTGTGACCTGTAATCCAACCTCCTCAGCCCAGAGATACACCAAAACCAACTTTACTTCTTTCCATGTGACTGGATATTGTTTTGATAATAAATTGTTTAGTAAAAAAACAGGCAATTTTCTGCTGCCAGTAAATGCCAGTAAAAGGAAAAAGTTGCCAGTAAAAAATATGGCTGTGATATTCGGCTCGGTCCAGAGCCAGCTGAGACCATCCGAGTCCCTGCTACAGTGTGAACGGGCGACTCTGGTGGAGGCAGTGCCCAAGCGTGTCCTGTGATGTCATGGTGCAAGGGAGCCAAGCAGAGCGGCCAGAGCCTCACATGTAGATCTGCGGAACAGGAGCAGGGCAGGTCGGGAGCGGGACTGTCAGTGCTGTTTAGACTGAAGTGGACTGAAGGGACCAAGAGTCAACTTCATGTGTGTGTGTGGGCCTTCCTATTATAATTTCTTGCCCTCCTGAGTCCTGTCCCTGAGCTACTTACTATATCTGAAGTAGGCATGTCCAAAGTCCGGCCCACGAGCCATTTGCGGCCCACGTTTCAGTTATAATGTGGCCCCCACTTGGAATTTACATATATATCTATCTGTGGCTCAAGTGTGTTATGTTTTTTTTTTTTTTTGCTGTGAATATATCTATCTTCTTTAGCCTGACAATATGAATTTTATTTTAAACATGAGATGCCTGAGCTCATCGTTACCCTGAGCGGAGAGGATATATATATATATATATATATATATATTATATATCATCATATATTGTCATCAATGTTACGAAATTAATAGCATTCCGTTTGCAATAAACTTTGCATAAAATATTAAATTTTCATTTAATTTTAATGGTTCAAAAAAAAGTCAGGCAAAATGGTCGGCCCTCACGCGTGTTCACTTCATGAAATCTGGCCCTCTTTGAAAAAAGTTTGACACCCCTGATCTAAAATAAAATAAGAAATATGTTTTTTTTGCCCTTACCTTAAATCACATTGCTAATTGCATATTGTACTTGTTTGTAGCCTAAATACTAAAATTTGCACTTAAAACTGTAATTTTGTCACTTTTTTTCGAAATATCAGTAAAAACTTGGCTGTGCCAGGAAATTTTGGGTGTCAGTAAATTTCAATCTGGTAGGTTGGCACCATTGGACTCTATTCCTTCCTTGACACTTGCCTCTGGACTATTATGGACCATATATTGTCATATTGAGGTATCTGAGCATTGGGCCTTTTACTTGTTAAGATATTTATTTAGTTAGGGGTAGTTTCTCTTGCTTACAGGTTTGCTACATTCAGTAAAGCATCTGAATATCAATATTGACTGAGAAAATATTTTAAGTCACTGGTTAACATTTTGAAGTAAAGTTCCTAAATTTGCACAAAACCAGTCGGAGATGTGTTTGAACAAAAAAAAAATGAGAAGACACTAGACCTTAACATGGCACCCCCCTAAATACTAGACCATATACAGTTTATTGTGCAGTTATATTGTTATCTCTTGTGCTGATTTGTGTATATTACCTGGTAATAAGTATTTCATGACTGAAGCAAGTTATTTTTATCTTGTAGGAAATGAGATCACTCCCCCTCATTCATGGGAATGCTGCAAGAATCAATGATTCAGAAGCATTGTGCACTGGTGGCACATTTGGCAGAGTCACCCACAATTGGCCTTAAGTGAAATGGCTCAGGCATGCATTATCCCCTTGGCATAACATGATATCTTGTTACTGACTCAGCTGTCAGCTTGGCCTTCAAGCAGTCTGTGATTTTGGTTGGCATAATTACAAGCATATAATTTAGGCAGGGCACAAAGTAATCATGATGTAAACAGTCCCATAACGTATAACAACCAATCAGACTTTGAATAACTGCAGTCAGACCAGAGAAGTTTAAAAAAAGTTGTTGTAGCTATGGATTAGGAACAAAGAACAAAAACAGAGAGCGAATCTTCCATTGGGGACAGGAAAGGATTTAACTTTCTTTGGAAAGATCTCCTCTCACTTTCTGTTGTGTTCCGAAACAGGAAGTGAAGGAAAATCTCTCCAAAGGGCAAAAGGCAGAAAAGAAAAACAAAATTGCCGACCGCCCACAGTTTACTTTGGTTTTTAATACTGGGGTTATGGCAGCAGCTAGCTAGCTGATTTGCCACAGGATTCATTTTAAGGGCAGTGGGATAGGTGCCCCGTTGCTTCCCAGTCTTTTTTCCATGTTTACCGGAGCTGTCAGTAAACCTGGAAAGGATCCGATCCATTGGATGGATAGGCAGGAAGTCGAGTGAGGGTAAGATGGTCACAACCCGGCTCTATGCCCTTGGAGGACTGGAGCACTATCTGGCGTAACCTCCAGTCCTCTTGTCACTTCTGTTCCTTAGGTAGATAGACGGGATTTTTTTTCTTAAAGTGAAAAAGTAATTTTTATTTTGTTTTGCTGTCAAATGTAAATGAGAGATCTGGGGTCTTTTTGACCCCAGATTTCTCAATAAAGAGGACCTGTCATGCTTATTTATATTACAAGTGATGTTTATATTCCTTGTAATATGAATAAAAGTAAAGTAATCTAAAAAACAAAAACAAAGGGACTGTATAAAAAGAAAAAATTCAATCATAAGTCACTTGGTGAATGCTGCCAAAAGCTGCATCACTATGAGTTGGAAGGACCCAAGAACACCCCAGATATCTATGTGGCTTAGTAAAGTACGAAGTTTTGGGATTATGGAAAATTTGATATCCATGACCATGGATAGAAGAGAACAAATATCTCAAATATGGGCACCCTGGGAGATTTTAATGCAAACAAAGGTGGGAAAGAGGCTGAACGGAGAGGAATATAGGGAGTAGTCTAGGTAGTAACGTTAAAATGGGGATATAAACAGCAAACAAGAAGGAACTTATCCGGACTGAGGGGGGGGTGGGGGGATGAGGTTTTTTTTTTTTATAGTTTATTTATTTTGGGACTAGCCCGTAGCTGCTGGTTATAGAGATGTCCCTCGTCGAGTTAGGGGATTTAGAATAGGAGGTTAAAAACTGGAATTTAAGAGGGATATGTTTGTATAAAAATAACAGGACTACAGATCTAAAAATGTAAAATTATATTTTGATTTTGATTTGAAATATGAATGTAAAATTAAGAAATTAGGAAGCAGTGTGTAACTGCTACTATTGATTTATTTCTGTTTTCCTGTAATAAAGAAATAAAGAATAAAAAAGCAAAACAGCCCACAAAATGTTAAAGGAGCACTGAAAACTATCCTGTTTTATTTTGGCCTGGTGATTGGGAAATGGTGGAACCAATAAATAATATAATACATTTAAAGCAGGGGTCTCAAACTGGCGGCCCTCCAGCTGTTTCAGAACTACAAATCCCATCATGCCTCTGCCTTAGGGAGTCATGGCGGGCCACTAGTTTGAGACCCCTGGTTTAAAGGGTTTTCCTACTTTTGCAGTCAAATTTTAGAAAAACCCCAGTATATGGTTGTCATGTGTTTCCATTCACACATTTTAAAATATTTATTACCTTTTAGATGTTTCTAAGGAGAAGGTGTCATGGCTAATTATAAGAACTTCTGGAGAGTCATACCGGGTTGATTTAGCAAAATCTGGTGGAGCTGGACATGGTAGCCAATCAGCTTCTAACTTCAGCTTGTTCAATTAAGCTTTGGGGAAAAAAAAACTGGAAGCTGATTGGTTTCTATGCAGAGCTTCATCAGATTTTGCACTCTCCAGTTTTAATATATCAACCTAAGAGCCGGTTCACACAGCGGGCGATGCGAGGCGACACGACTCGCCTCGCCTCGCTCTCGCAAGTCGCCCCCGTTCTGTACAATGGAACCGTTCTGAGAGGAGCGACTCGAGTCGCTCCGACTCAGAAAAAAGGTTCCTGTACTACTTTTGGGCGACCTCGGGGCGACTTGCATTGACTTCTATACAGAAGTCATTTGCAAGTCGCCGCTGAGGCCGCGGCAGGTCGCGGCGAGGCAAGTCGGAGTCGCCTCGCCTCGCCTGCTGTGTGAACCGGCCCTCACAGTGTCTTTGTTCCCACAGACTAATGCTTGGTACACACCATGAGATTATCAGATGATTGATTGTTTGGATTTTTTATTTTTTAGCATGCTAGTCTCATATCGAAAATGAAGAGTTTACTAAAGTTAAGCCCCATACACACTATCATATTTTCTTCTGATTTTGTCTTCAGATTTTCCAAAACCATGTAGTGCAAGGGCCTGCCTGATTGCATACACTTTGAAACTCCTAAGGTTTGACCTCATATTATATGGTTTTGGTAAATCTGAAGGAAAAAATCATCAGAAAATCTGATAGTGTGTATAAGGCTTCATGAGAATTCTCGTACAACAGAAAAAAAAATTCAGAAGTGATGTAATGTGTTGTAGTGTATTTGCTTTGTATTATGGTATTTTCGAACGAAAATTGTACTGAGTAAACTAAAATCGTACGATCTGGTATAGTTCGAGAAAACATTTTGTGCTTGTCTGATCTAAAAATATTGGGAGATCTGTCGTTATCAATTATCGAAAGCTCTGTACTAGTGATCAGATTACCCTACAATCGCCTCGAAAGCGGTATTTTTCATGCAAATTTTCTGACCGTGAGTATGGGCCATTAGCTATCCCTCATTAACATACAATGCAAGAAGGTTGTTTCTAAATTATTAACCCTTTGTTACAACACACAGTGATTAAATCTTAGGCCGCGTACACACGGGCAGACTGTCTGGCCAACTAAGTCCGTCAGACAATCCGACAGACAGTCCGTCCTACTTTTGAATGAACGGACTTGACCACACACGACGAACAGACAGTCCACTGAAAGCTTGCGCGATGACGTGTACAGCACGTACGACGGGACTAGAAATACGACGTCCAATACACTGCAATGCAACCTTCGGCCGTGTAAATCCTTTCTGAGCATGCGCCATACATAGTCCGTCCAACTTGCCTACTCACGAGCGGACTGTCCGCTGAAACCAAAGTTGGATGGACAATATTACGGAAATTCCGAAAGACTTAGTCCGCCAGACTGTCCGCTGAAAAAGTCAGCTGAAGCCCACACACGAGTGGATTGTCCGCTGAAACACGTTTCAGCGGACCAAGTCCGTCAGACAGTCCGCCCGTGTGTACGTGGCCTAAGATCTAACAGCACAGTTTAGATCCGCCTGTCAGTTTTTTAAGGCGGGTCTGAGCAGTCGCTCCATACAGCTCTATGTGCGTCGGATGTCAACGGTGACATGTCCGCTGACATCTGATCTGCCCCGATCCGATCCGCTCTGCAAAATGCAGACGGATGGATTTCCTATTTTCCATCCGTCTGGCGTATTGGATGAACATGGACAGGCCATTAAGTAAAAAAAAATCCCTGGTATCATTATTCTTGTTTTCTTACCCTTTTTTCTCATGACTTAGTAATGGGGATTGGCAGGAAGACGTGAGTGTGAGTCAGGACCTCGGCCTGGCACCTCTCCCGTACAGGGTATAATGTATGGAAGTGACACAGGATATGAATGGCTGAAACCAGTACACCTCTAATGGTGGCAGTATAAGTATTATGAATGCAAGGTGTTTAGTGATTCAACATATATAATCAAAGGTCAATCACAAGAGCACCTATAAACGTCAAAGGAAGTTGGTATTGCAGAGGCTATGTTTACATAATGTATTGCTATTAACAGGTGTGACAGATAAAATAGTGTTTCCTCCATTATTTATTACATTAAGGCCTAACAAGAAAATTTCACTTTCAATGGGTTTTTATTCGAGTATTTTAAAGTACGCACTCATGGATTAAACTTGTCTCCTGGAATGTCAGGGGACCGAATTCTAAAACTAACCACTTGACCACAGAGCACTTAAACCCCCTTCCTAACCAGACCAATTTTCAGCTTTCGGTGCTCTCACACTTTGAATGACAATTACCCAGTCATGCAACACTGTACCCAAATGAAATGTTTGTCCTTTTTTTCATACAAATAGAGCTTTTGGTGATATTTAATCATTGCTGTTTTTTTTTTTTTGCGCTATTAATCAAAAAAGACTGAAAATTCGGTAAAAAAAATAAAATAAAATTCTTTGTTTCTTTTAAAATTTATTGCAGAGTATTGGCAGAGTATTAGCGAGTATTGGCAGAGTATTGGCAGAGTATTAGCGAGTATTGGCAGAGTATTGGCAGAGTATTGCAGAGTATTGCAGTGTTGCAGAGTATTGGCAGAGTATTGGCAGAGTATTGTACAGTGTTGCAGAGTTTTGGCAGAGTATTGCACAATATGGACAGAGTACTGAAGATTATTGGCACTGAGCAGCGCTTTGGGCACTACACATCCAGCCTACAGCGCTGCTGCCATCTCTCCCCCTCTCCCCGCTCACTGGTACAGATAGGGGAGGGAGGAACTGGCGTCATGACGTGACGCCGGTTTGTTTACAAGTAAACGCTCCATCATTTGACGGAGCGATCATGTGCTAAACGGCCGCTATCAGCGCGATCCGTGATGGTCCCCGATGTTCCCGGTGCACACCCAGGGGGAACGAGGGAGCAAGATTCTGTGAGGAAGTCCTATGGACGTCCACCCAGAATAAGCAGACTGCGCGGTAGCCGTCTTTCGGCTATGGCCTGGTCGGCATGTGGTTAAAAGAGCCCTAGTACTTAAATATTTATGCACCCACCGCCCACATCATCATCATGTTTCTCCAGGAAAAACACCTTATGGGTAATAACATTTTAGCCCTTAACCTCCCTGGCGGTATGATTCAGTCTGATTTTAGGTGCTGAAAGCGGTACAATTATTTTGCATGGAAATTTGGCGTTTTATATTGTAGTCCTGTAATTCTTAGGATTAACTCAAATCTGTTCAAATTAGAGTCTAGCAGACATCCCGGGTATGATAAAGTTTATAATATAATATATAATAAATAATAATAAAAATTATTCAATAATGTAATCAAATCCTAAAACACTGAAAAAGGGACACTTTTTGGTTGCTATTGACAATCTCCAAATTTCAGGCAGAAAAAACAGTATTTATAATATAAAAGTGCATGCAGGGCACTGCACAGACCACTAGGGACAAAGGGGGTGTGTATTTTTTTATACAGTACTGTAATCTGTAAGATTACAGTACTGTGTGTGTTTTGTGTCTTTTTACTTTTTTGAATTTTCCGCCGTTCTCCGCTCCCGTGCGCCGTAACATCTCAGGGAATGGAGCTCGGCGGCATTCTGCACTGTGAATCGAGCAGAGGACGGCTCGCTCACACAGCGCGGAGGACATCGCTGGATCCAGGGGACAAGGTAAGTAACTCTCCCTGTGTCCTCCCCTGCATCCAGCGATGCGATCCCGAGTCTCAGGATTACTGCCAGGGAGGTTAAGCGCCTGTAGATACAGCGAGCTATACATGCTACCTACTCATCCTATGCCAGGGGAGTAACAATCCTCTTGCACAAATCTTTGCCTTGTAATATTGAAGTAGTTGTTATGGATCCGAGCGGGAGGTATGCTATGGTAGTGTTGGAAATACATGCATGTCGTATAGCACTAGCAAATGTGTATATCCCACCCCCTTTCTCCAGCGAGCTTCTCTATGAAATGTTAGATAAACTGGCTGCATTGGCCCCTGTGAAAATTCTAATGGCTGGAGACTTCAATAATATCCTTGATTATACATTAGATACCTAAAATTCACAGCGTGCACAGAATCTGGAGCTGGTTCATTGGGCCGCTTCTGACGGGGCTAACGGAATTATGGAGGTGGAAGCATCCGAATCTCAGAAGCTACCCACATTTGTCTCTGGTACATGCTTCCTCCTCCAGCACACAGGCCTGGCATAACCTACCACTATCCTTGATTGGGAAAATAAATCTGCTGAAAATGAAATTTCAACCCCTAATCCTATATGTGTTTAGGGACTCCCCAGTCTGGATACCTCAGACTATTTTCCAGTCCATTGATATAGTGATTTCAAACTTCCTCTGGGTGGGGGGGCTGCACGTATTAGATTGTAAGTGTTACAGCAGCCCTGGAAAGAAGGGGGGTTGGCGGTACCCAATTTTGCTAGATATTTCTTAGCGGGGCAGTTGGTTTTTGCACATAGATGGCTGATCCAGCCAGATGATGATGCTGTGATAACGTTAGAAGCTGCAGTACTTGGTTCCTATGAGGCACTGTCTGGCCTGTTGTACAGGGGGAGAGGGGATCCTTATCCTATTACGGGGTTCATGCGCTCAGTCATCAGAGCATGGGACTTGACTAGAAGGGCTGAACTTCAGGATGGAGTGGTGTCACCTTATACTCCTCTGTCCAAATCCAATTATCTTACTTTTTTGCATATCCAGATTCAATCATCTGGACCAGATATGGGATAAAAACAGTAGGTGCAGTGGTTGGAAATGGGGTGTTGTTTACATTTGATGTGCTCAGAAGTAAGTATCAGCTCCCTAGCTCACACCTGTTTCATTTTGTCCAGTTCAGGCATGCTTTTTATGCCCGATTTGGGTCCTCCACCCTGAACGTGCGGGCTGGTGACCTGGAATCACTGCTCAGGGACAAAGGCCTACCGAAAGCCTTGTCTACAATCTACAAGGAATTATTCATAGATACTACAAAGGTTCTAGCATCCTGTCATGCTGCATGGATGTTGGATTTCCTGCAGCTTGACAATGATGATTGGGATGATGTATGGAGCACCAAGTTTGCCAGACTGGTGTCGGTATGTGATCACTTGATACAGTTCAAGTTTCTTTATAGGATCTATTACACCCCCCATTAAACTAACAAGGATTTTCCCTGCGCATCCGTTGAACACTTGGAGGGGTGTTGCGCCTGGGGCAGATTTTCTGCACATCTTCTGGCTTTTCCTGCTCATCCGGCAGTTCTGGGTGGGGGTGCTGGACTGTGTTAGGTTGGTCACTATGATAGCCATTGCACCATCTATAGAAATCTGTATGTTAGGCTTTTCGTAGACACATTAGCACCCAAAAATGTGATCCGTACTTTGCTCACCTTGTTCCTCCTGTACTATGCTCGCAAAGTGATTATCCTATTGTGGAAGAAACCGTTGTCCCCTACCACTGTGGCCTGGACTGAAAGGCATTGGTTAACAAGGTTCTACCTTTGTATGAAGCCACATATCTCAATAGAGGGGTACCTGATAAGTTTAAAAAGGTGTGGGGTGGTTGGATAGAAAACAGCTCAACAGCATCAGATTAACTGCTTCTTGGGGGATGGTTGTCATATGTGGCAAGCAGTGAGACTTGTGTAACATGATGTGCACTTATAATTCCCTCTAGTACAGAAGAGAGGGGATATTGTAATGCATATAATGAATATGTATTGTGTGTACCCCCTTTCTTTCCTTGTTATGATTTTTCTCTGGAAGGACGTTTTCTTTTATTTGGTTCGGGAGCTGCATTGTACACCAGTGCTGGTACATTGTAGTACTATAAATGTATGTTTTAATTTGAAAGTCTATACATGTCCAGATTAGTAAGCTAAATACAGAGATGGTCCATGTTTATCTTGCAAGGATTCAGGTGGCTAGCAATATACTGACCAAAATGTGCTGTGAAATCCTATATCCGAGTTAAGTCAGTTTCAAAGTAGAGAGTAAAAGAAAAAGGGCCCCATCATAGGGAGGTGTGAGGAAGTGTTAAAGTGGAGTAAAAAGGGAGAAAAGGGAGAGAGGGAAGTGAAAGAGGACATCGAAGACAACACCCAAGCCAGGGCCTTAGGGCTTTGTGCCTATACGGATGAGTCACTTGCTATGGGCATTCAAGGATGGGCGTATTGTATCTATGGAGTCCATGCCACAATGAATTTCTTATGTGTGTCTAAAAGAACGCTGGTGAGCTTTTCATTAATGGAGAAGGCGTCAACCCATCAGAAAACTTCTGCAAAGTAAGCAAACTTCTATTTCCAAGCTTTCCCTATAGTCAGTTTTGCCGCTAATAGGACACCTGGAAGTTTAATATGGAGTAGGACATACTAGGGATCTCTATGGAAGGGGCAGTTAAACAGAGATTACAGGAGTTTGAGAACTTTGGTCCAGAATCTTGCGAGCATGGGGTAGGTCCACAATGTGTGTAAGACATCTTCCAGGGCAGGGCAGCCACGAAAGTATGTGCCAGGGGAGACAGACTTAGATGCACCAATCAGAATGGGACCATGTAACATCTTGCAACAGTCTTGATTGTGTATTCAAGTGCAGTTCTAGTGATAGAGCAGGAGGCCTTTGTTGTTAGGGTTAAAGTGCTGGGGGTTTGTTATTAGCAGTGGGCAGAAGCCCCATTGAAAACAATGGGAGGCTGAAAGGTCCCACGGCTTTTTGTGGCTGATCACATGTAATTGCTCATGAAGCATTTAGCTGTGAATGATCAGCCCTGAATGCAGACTGTTTAAGGGTTTACATGTAAGTGGCCATGAATAGATGGAGCTATCAGCCTCCCATTATTTTTGATGGGGCCTCTGCCCACAGCTGATTGCAAGGAACCCCCACTGGGTCTCAAGCATCTAATCGCAAACAATGTTAATTATCATTCACCATCTGCAAACTCTTTGTGTCTTTGTGATTCTTGAATCTCAGTAGGGATTTTCTGCTATGCTTATCTTCTGTCAATGCAAAGCAAAACATTTGCATAGAGTTGTTTGAAAAAGGTATAGTACCAGTGTACACCCACATATAAAACTGAAAATGCATTTCTAAAGAAGCTGGAGTTAAAGTGGTGTTAAACCCAAAAATAAAACTAATATATTGCAGCTTACCAACTCTTAAATGTGCTTCCCCAATTCGGCTTGTTTTTTAGGCTTTTTTTACTTTGTTTTCACCTGGTGATCCTGCCAGTAGCACACTTCCTGTCTTAGGGTGTCTCCACTCGGATTTTGTCCGTCGGACCTTGTCGGAAACTGTTGCATACACATGGTCGGACAAAGTTGGCGAAAAAATCTGATCTTTCAGAACGTGATGACGTAATTTCGTTATGATGGGACTACATTCAGGCTAGTAGCCAATAGCTTTGATGTAGGAATTTGATCTGAGCATGCGTGGCACTTGGTCCGATCAAAATTCTCTACACACGGTCGGAGTATGTCCGATCAGCCAAGTTGGTCGGGAAATATTTCCAACATGTTGGAAAATTGGGTCCGACGAATATTCAGACGGAATCAGTCCGATGCATACCACACACAGTCGGATTATCCGACGACATGGTCCGATAGGACACATTCCGACGGATTCTCCGACCGTGTGTACAAGGGCTAAGACAACTTTGGACTTCAGCATTGTCAATTTGGGGAGAGGGTAGTGTTAGATGTACTAGTAGAATTACATTGACTTGACTAGGAAATTAAATCGAAACTCCAGATAACTCTCTGTAAGCAGTTACAGCAACGTTTTTTTTTTTTTTTTTTAGTTTTGAGATAAAGGTTTTACATAAATGAATAAAGCTGACCATTGTAAGCACCCCTGTCAGTGTTAAACGGTTTGTCTCATCCCTTTCACTGCCGCTTTTGCCAGATCACCAGATGAGAATAAAGGAAGAAAGAAAACAAACATAGCCACTATATCTAAGAATTAGTAAGCTGCAATATAGTAATTTTTTTGGAGGTAAATACCACTTTAATATTGTGTTGTATTTTATGTATATGCTTTATTAAGGCTATCTCATTTGAACCCAATGCTTTCTGTTCTGCATTCCTTTATGGCCGCGTACACACGCGGGGACTGTTCGCCCAACTTTGTCCATCAAACAGTTTCGGCAAACAGTCCGCTCAAAATTAGCATGGACGGACATGGCCACACACGACGGACGAACAGTTTGCTGAAACCGTGCGCGATGACGTGAACGGCACGTACGACGGGACGAAAAATACGACGTCCTATACACTGCATTATAACTTTCGGCGTGTAAATCCTTTCTGAGCATGCACGGAACTTAGTTTGACGAACAAGCCTACACACGAGGGGACTGTTCGCTGAAACAAAGTTTCAGCGGACAGTTTTTCGGAATTTCCGAAAAACCTTGTTCAGCGGACTGTTCGCTGAAACTGTCCGCTGAAAGCCCACACACGAGCGGACTGTTTGCCGAAACACTGTTCAGCGGACAAAGTTGGGCGAACAGTCCCCGCGTGTGTACGCGGCCTATGACAATCTCTCTTTCAGCTATGATATATATATATATATATATATATATATATATATATATATATATATATAAATAAAACATATACAATATATATATATATATATATATATATATATATCATAGCTGAAAGAGAGATTAATTAAAATAAAGAAATATATATATATATATATATATATATACAAACTTATTGTACTATTAAAGTCGATCTTCAGTCCAAACTTTTTTTTTGGTTTTTATTCCTCAAAATTGTGTTTCAGAGTGCTACGACAACCCTGTTCTAAGGCACAGCTTCCCAAACAGTAGTACGTGCATGTACCACAAGGAACATTCCTAGTTCTTGAACACAATTCACTATAAAAATTTGTAAAATAGCAGCGTACATATTTTGAGTTATAAAAATATATGGGATTCACAGATTAAATATGTGCATTTTTTTATATTTGTATGTTTTTTTGCAGAATCTATTAAATAAAAGAGAAAAAAAAATCTAAAATACAAAGAGGAAAATGACCTCAGTTTACATATCACTAAAGTTGCAAAACTTACTCAAATGTGCAGTCAGTGGGCTTTCCCAATATATTAGCTGTTTTTTTTAAGATAAAACAGCACGAGTTGTGTCTTGTAAACACAGATGTGAATTATGAAGAGTCATGAGATGCATTTATAGGTAAAACAAATGTCAATTGCAGCATATTCTACTAGAAAATACTCCGTGAGAGATATAATCGCATGTGTTTGCTTGCATCATCCTTGAAAATCCCGAAATTAGATTAGTTACATGTAGTTTAACGGAAGACCGGACATGTCTAAACACATAAACCTTCTTGAGGGTATTAAAGCCATGTGAAACCTCTTGGTTTGAGGCTCTTGCGCAGTATTAGAAATTTAGTTTACTACTAATATATGGAATGTTTACTTATGTAATTCCCACTTGCAAAGTATTTGTATTATTCAGAAACATTTGTCATGTAGATAAATTCTTTACCCTGAAGTCCCATGTCACATCATGTACGGCTGATGTAAAAAGAGGTTAGCTTTTGCAGTATATCAGTATATCTAAAGCAAAAATATTTTATTTACATTTTTTCGATGTGAAAAACCTTTATTAAAAAGAATAAAAAAAAAAAAAAGTATTTCAAAGTACAAATTGTAATATGATAAAGCTTCTGGATATAAGCAGTTGGTTGTTAAAACTGTAGCCATCGGTAACAAAAGTTTATGTTTTTTTTTTTAACTATAAATTTATGTTTTAATTTGAAAGTCTATACATATTCAGATTAATAAGCTAAATACAGAGGTGGACCATGTTTATCTCGCAAGGATTCAGGTGGCTATCAATATACTGACAAAGCTGTGCTGTGAAATCCTGTTGGAGAGTTAAGTCTGGATAAATGGAGGTATACACAATTACATAACTTTACACAGTCAGTACCACAACCACTGCGGGGTAGGGGACAATCGAGACCATTAGAGAAAATGCTGAGCTCCCCCGTAAGGTTAACTAGAACTATATCTAAAATATATAAAATATTGGTCCATCTTATTTGGAAAAATGGGAAACAAGCCCCCTTATGCCACGTGCACACGAACGGAATTCCGGCCAGAAAAAGACTGATGAGAGCTTTTCATCGGAAAATGCGACCATGTGTATGATCCATCAGAATTTAGCTGTCCAAATTGTCCGAATTTCTGCCAGCCAAAAATTTATAGCATGTTCTTAATTTTCCCGATGGAAAAACTTTTTATCGGAAATTCCGATCGTGTCTATGCAATTCCTACACGCTAAAAATCACGCATGCTCAGATTCAACTACGAGACGGAAGCTATTGGCTACTGGCTATTGAACTTGCTTTTTCTAGTCCCGTCGTACGTGTTGTAAGTCATCGCGTTCTAAACTATTGGAATTTGGTATGACCGTGTGTAGGCAACAGACAGATAGACATATTGATAGACAGCTTGAGCGGGATTCCGTCGGAATTCCGTCGGGAAAACCATCAGATCTTTTTCCGATGAGAATTCCAATCATGTGTACGTGACATTAGAGATGAGGAACATAGGAATAAGGTACTTAGATTGGCTTGCTTATCGGTTAGAGATAATCAGACATCTGAAATGTGCTATAAGATGGTATGTGACCCCCCCAGAGGGCGCATGGGTATGAGGGAGAAAATTCTCCAACTTGTTGGAGAGGCTGTGATGCTCTGGGGACTTTTGCGCATCTCTGGTGGGAGTGCACTTAAATAAAATCTTATTGGGATGGAATTATTGAAGCAATCCTTCATATAACAGGCAAACAAATAAAAAAAACCCTTGGGTATGTTTGTATCATGATACGGGGAAGGCGGTGTCCCAGTATAGTAAGACCTTAGTTCCATACCTTTTGAATGCAGCTAAAGCCCTGATTCCATGTCTGTGGAAAACTCAGGAGGCCCCGAGGTTGAAGGAGTGGGTAGTAAGGGGGGATTGAGTGAAATCTATTGAAGAATCAATATATCTGACAGAAGATACATGGGAGAAATATCAACAGATATGGCAAAACTGGCTTGAATTTAGGAATACAGAGAAGTACATGATATTAATGGAGGTATAGAGGGGGGAGAGAGGTGGTGGGGGGGGGGGGGGGTTCCTATTTTTTTCCCATGGGGGGGAGTAATATGTGATGCCAAAAAAAGGACTGTTAGTGGTTTTATGGATTTTATTGTATTTTTGTGTAATCCATATAATATAATAAAATAAAGAATATATTAAAAAAAGTCTGTTTCAAAGTAGAGAGTAAGAGAAAAAGGGCCCCCATCTTAGGGAGGTGTGAGAAGTGGACCAGAAAGAGAGAAAAGTGAGAGAGGGAAGCAAAAGAGGACATCGAAGACAACGCCCAATCCAGGGCCTTAGGGCTCTGTGCCTATAGGGATGAGTCACTTGTTATGGGCATTCAAGGATGGGCGTATTGTGTCTATGAAGTCCATGCCACAATTAAGTTCTTATGTGTCTAAAAGAACGCTAGTGAGATTTTCATTAATGAAGAAGGTGTCAACCCATTAGTAAACTTCTGCAAAGTAAGCAAACTGCTTTTTCCAAGCTTTCTCTATAGCCAGTTTTGCCGCTAATAGGGCACCTGTAAATTAAAAAAAAAATTTAAAGTCTTAGTTTTGCATAGAGTGGGTGATAGAAAAACCCAGCACAAGGAAACTAAAGTTTTCCCAGCACACTTACAAGCCAACGTGCAAAAAAAAAAAATGCCTCAAATGACCCTGCCTATCAATTTGTGTTGAAAACAGAAGTTTTAGTTACACAATTTGAAAATATATGTGGAAGCTGCACTGCCTCTCTGTAAAGTGCGGTCTTAAAGTAGGACTTTAGGCAAAACTTGTTTTTTTCATTTTGGATCGAGAAAGGGAGGGTTATAACCCCTGTCAGATTTTTTTTTTCACCATCTGTGTCCCATTGTGGAGATTTCCCTTCACTTTTTGTCCCATGGCCAAACAGGAAGTGATAGGAAAACCCTGAAAATGAAGGGAATTCCTTGGAGACCCCCACGTCACCAGAACTAGTGTCCCCATTGGAAGGTTTCCCCTCTATTATTTTTCTAGGGACATCATCCAGCAAGAGCACAATGGCAATTGAAGGCATCCAAAGCATCACCACACCAATTACATCAAGCAAGTGTGGTACCCACCTGACCACTGGAAGCGCAGCGGTACCCCCGGAGACAAGGTGGGCTGACCGTTACCTCATAGATAGATCAAAAAGGCATAGCGGGACATAAAGACAGATGGGAGCCAGTCACTTTTAGATGAACCAAAAAAGGTATTTTAGTACTCACAGTCCATGAGAAAAAGGGTTAGGGTTGCAGGATTAAAGCAGAACTCCAATACTTCATGCATCACTGCACAGGAAAAGGACATTTAAGAACCGACACTCTGTGAGAACTCTTTAGCACTGGTAACAACAGCATTCTTCTTCTCTAGGAGAGTCAACCAGCCTCCATGGGACTTCATCCTGTACTCAGAGAAGGACAGTAAATCAGCCAAAGCATCAGACGATTCTATTGGATGCCTAGCGCTTTGGCGGAAGAGGAGACACAAAGTGGAGGAAACGTGGGGAGTGGACACCAGAGCTGCCGCTGCCCGCACTCCAGGAGAGGAGAGGACACCACAGCCCCGCCACACAAGCAGGTAAGTGCCAGACCGCCCGGTGGGGGGGGGGGATGATGTTTTGAACCCACCAGCTGCCACTGGTGCTCTGTTCTAAGCGCTGCATAACATGTTGGAAAAACAAATAAAAATAATTACTGTGCTGATATTATGTTTGCAAAATGCCAGGAACAAAAAGACCATTAAGTTATCCATTAAATGAGAGCAGGTGCATTTAATAGGATAGCCCATTCATTCTGTATGACAAGCATTATCTTGTGCAAACACATATCCCTTGAATAATAGATTTTGCTGTATTGAATGCAGAGATGGAGAAGTGCTAAGAGTTTCACAATATACCACAGATGGCAACGTATCTTCTAATAACTGTTAGTAAATAGTCTGAGTGTCTTCATTGCTATTTTGGTCACTGTTAATCACTTCCTTTCTGAGCCTGGGTAATACAGAGACGCATGATGCTGGCACTCGTTAAAATTGATAACACATTTTTCCAGTCCCATTAAAAACACCTCCATCAAATGTGTTTTTATGTTAGAAATGATCATTTAATTGATGTTTTAACTGTAAGTTCCTCGGTCCACTTAATTAAACGTACAGTATATATTGTGACAAAAAGCTTCACAGGCCCTTTTGTTAGTTGGGGACAGTGTGTATGTGCTACCTAGGTTGTGTATGTTTTTGAATTAGTGGGCTTCAAAGGTCAAATCTAGCACTGACATAATTATGGATTATGGTTTGAACATCCTCACTCAGTAGCAAGAAAAAAAACACCAATTTAGCTTGGTCAATGTAACTAAAAACATATTATTTTTTTTCTAGTCAATAATCATCATCAGCCCTGCAATGAATAGGGGCCGTGAGAAACAAAACACTTCTAAATAAAAAGGATTAACAAACAGTAAAGGAGCTTTTCGAAAAACCCTCACTGACCTCTGTAGCTGCAGGTACTTTGGAGCAATTCATCCTCAAATTTCATAGCAAAGGCAGTTGTAGTCTTAGCAGCTTTGTCTCACTCTTTTCTATTTTCCTGCAGTGACATGTCAGCTTTCTAATGTAAATGAAGTGTGGGCACTGAAAGGGGGAAGCAGATGTATTCTGTGAATTTTAGAGGGCTGGAGGGCAGCAAAATCATGCTGGGAGTGAGATAAAACTGCTAAGAAGACAACTGTTTCAGAGTAACTTTGTTATGAACTTTGAGGATAAATTGCTCCACAGTGCCTGCAGCTAGAGAAATTAGTGAGGTCTTGTTTTAGAGTTCATTTACTGCTTGTTAATAATATTGTAAATGAATGCCTATTGATAAAAGGATTTCATTTTCATCTTATCACTCACTCATTATGTTTTTAAAATGCTGTTTTTAAGCCCTTGTCGATACTAGGCCGGATAAATTTGATAAAAATGAAAATCCTGCCCAAATTTACCTATCTTCTGCGTCACTCTCCGCAGTGGATTCCCAAGTCCTTTTTTACCCGGCTACATAGTCTATTTGCTTCCTTTATCTGGGGGACTCAGTCCCCCAGATACGGATGGTCGACACTGGTACGTCCGACCTCCCAGGGGGGTCTGGCGTGCCCTGACCTGTACAAGTATTTCCTAGCAGCCCAGCTAGTCACGGCGGCCTGGTGGCTTTCCCCAGATGTCTCAAACTCCGCCACCATGGTTGAGGCGGCGGTGGTGAACTCGCTGGAGGCGCTGAAGTTTTTACTTTTTCGGGGCCCCAAGGCTCCATACTCGCTGACCCCCTCTATGCGCACCACACTCCGGGCGTGGGGGGCGGGCCTTAAACTTGAAAAATACCCTAAGAATGCACTCTCACCAGCTGCCCCCCTATGGTTGAACCCCACCCTTGATCATATTTACAATTTGCCTGAACCCCATGCATGGACTAAATTCAACATTAAAACAGTGGTCCAAGTAGTCTCCAATCAATCTCTGGTTCCGTTCCCCAAATTGGTTTCCGACTTCAATGTCCCGCAAACCTATTTTTTTAGATATCTGCAACTTTCTCACGCCCTCGGCCACCAATTTTCCAGTTCTCCCCTCCAGATCACCCAATCCACGCTGGAGGACCTCCTGCGATCCAAGTGTGCGAATAAGCCCACCTCGCAACTCTACAATCATTTACTAATGACCTCCCTTCCCTCTCTAGACAAGCTTAGAAATAAATGGCTGCTTGACATCCCCGACTTTGACAATGACGATTGGGACGACCTGTGGGACTTCCCCTTTAGATCTCTGGTCTCCTTGAGAGACCGACTGATACAATTCAAGATGGTCCATCGTGCATATTTTACTCCACACAGACTGCACATGATGAACCCGGCCTCCCCCCCTGGCTGCTGGCGCTGTGGAACAGTACCGGGGGATTTCACTCATATTTTCTGGACCTGCCCGGCCATTGCTGAATACTGGAAAGAGATATTACAGGTCATCAAGCAGGTCACCACCTTTTCTATCCAACCCTCCATGGCAATCTGTATGCTGGGCCTGATAGAGCAGATAATCCCCACGGTGGCAAGCCGTACTCTGATCGGGCTACTTCTTTTTTACGCCCGAAAAGCCATAGCCCTTAGTTGGCGTAAGCCCGCTCCTCCTTCTATCTCTCTTTGGAAACGCCTGGTCAACCATAGTCTGCCTCTATATAAGGATTGTTATGCCAATAGGGGTTGCCCTCAGAAGTATGATAAGGTTTGGTCCAAATGGCTGGCAGATTCCTCCACAGCCTCAGACTCGTCTCCTTCTTAACCTGTATTTCCAGTTAACAATTAGGAATATGTAACTGTGCACGCATTATTTGCTCCTGGAACACATGCTTTAGCCCCGCGATGTTCCTGTGGCCCTTGAAAGTAAACCGGCCGCGGCCTTTGTGCAGTTTTGTGCTCCCTGATTCATCTTGTATGAGTATCTGCCTTCTGTTGCACCTCTGTAGGTACCCTGGCAAGTCTACTCTGTCGTGACCTGTGTATGTATGTATGTTTGTTTCTTTTTTTTCTTTGTTGAATGTTATTAAATTTAATAAACAGATTTAAAAAAAAAAAAAAAAAAAAAAATGCTGTTTTTAAAATGCAATGTTATAAATGATGTGACTGCGCTATTTTTATATTGTACATTATTATGATTACCTTTGTATTTTTTCAAATTGGATTGTGTACATTTTGAATGACTGACTGAAATATATTTATTTATGTTCAAAACTCCATAAACAGGTTGAAATTCAAAATGCAATGCATAGTTTTCACAAGCTTGCTGTGTTGCAGCAACAATACAAACATTCATAGTTCTATGTTCTGAGTTAAACATGGTATGTATAGCAGAATTTCATGCAGGTTTTATTTGACATTAGTCACACATTTGACAGTTCGTTGGCTGTAAATTGTTTTTGAAAGCAATTATTATTCCAGTTCCTAGAATTTCATTTGTAAAAACACTCCCTAAAGCTAATCCAAGCTGATCCAAGATTTAAATTGGACATACGAGAAGATTCCATTTATTGATGCCTTTATTCAGACCAATAAATCTAGATGGTACAACCTACGGCAGTTGTTGGGGCTGGGCTCAGATTCTGTAAAACATTCTGATAAGAATATTATAAAATGTATGCTATATATCTTTTTAATCATGATTTTGTTGCATGACCACAGCACTTGACTACCCTGACAGAAACAACCATCTTGTATTAGAAGGTAAAAGCTATAATGTGGCAGTCCCATAGGTGTTTCAAGGTTCTTTTATGTGAGCATGCAGGCCTAGATAGTACAAGTAAAGAAATACATCCCAAATATTGATGTATATAAAATTAGGGATTGCCTCTTGCCAATAAAAAAAAAATCAACATTTATCTAGAATATCTGTTATACCAAGCGTTATATGTAGAGTAGGTTCACATAAATAAGCTGCATAGTCATACCTTATTTCTAATAGTTACATTTATATCTGATAAAAAATGGGTTCTTGGGTTTTTAGAAAACAGTGTCTGCAATGCACATCTGAATCCAAGCCATGAGAAATCAACACCTATGCACGTTTCCTGACACCAACAATGTAACTAGAACAGGGTAGTTCTACAACTTATACACCAACTATCCTGTGCTTGGACAATCACAATTTCACCAGATTAAAAGGTTTTAAGCTGTAGATATAAATGCTGGAGTATCTTCCTGTGTTGGAACTGGAGAAGTGGCTTGGCAAACTATTAAACCTCTTCAACACTACAGAACAATTCCAGCTAAATGTGATGGACTACGACTTCAATTTTGTTATTTTTCATTGACTGACATACTGTATATTGGAAATGGTACTGCCAAGCTTTAGAAAGGCTGCCCAAGTCACCCAAAAACTTTATAGCTACTTACATTAATGCAAAAAGCCTTGTGTGCAAATGAGCTGTGTGTGAGGAAAGGTCAAATAGCCTAATGTGGGAGATATGTGAAAGTGTCACATTGCCCAGCTTTTTTGCATCCTCTACAAAGAATAAATGCATTTTAGTAGGAAGAACACTCCTACTTGTTAGTCCTACTGTGCATGGTTATAGTTTAATGTAACAGACTTAGCATGACATTTCTTAAGGTGTGGGAAAGAGGAAAGGATAGGCGCTACTCCTGACAAGCCCAAGTGAAAAAACGAGCGGCCTCGGCCTACATGTCTCCATCACACCTCTAGTTTGACAAGCACCAGAAGAAATATAACAGGTGACAATTCATAAGGTTTCCGATGTAGCACCCTGGAGTTTAGGCAGGGTTTCTCCTCACAAATTTAATTGCCAGGAGTAGTTAACCTGGTTGATTGCTAGAGATCTATTGATTTCTCCCTAAGTTTGGCCTATTTGCACTTTCTCTTATACCACTAGGTGGCCGGGTACTTGGTGGTACTAGATATGAGAAGGGCAACGTTAGGTCAGGTTATGGGTATATGGGGTATCTCAGCCAATGAGCTGGGGTTTTCTTGAATCCCTTAGCCTGCAGAGAGAGCCTATATATATATACGGGTGAGGTCAAGTGATCTGTATTCTGTGCCACCTGGATGGCTGTCTGGGTGGACGTGTGTTGTACTGCCCGGGTTGTTCGGCCAGAGATTGGGCCTATCCCAGGCACATCTGGCTGCTGGGCTGCCTGAGGGCCTATCCAGAAGCAAGAGAGTAGTGCAGGGTTGGTACTGCGGCTTGCAGTCCAACCGAAAGTGACAGTTCTGTCGGCCGGAGAACCTGCCATGGTCGGAGGTAGAGGGAAAGCTGTCGCCAGTAAAGGGCTATCCACCTTATTACCAGGGACCACAGTGAGTAACTGAAGCAAGTACCGAAGCAGTATTCTCCCTAACCGGAGTGTCAGGGCTGGGCTCAGCCCTGCCTTCTCTGAGCTGGCTGCTCAGCTTTTGGCTAATTGCCAGCTCCTATCTCTCCACAGTGACTCACCTGTTGATGATATCCTGCTCGTCAGTCCTGCTTACTCACCCCTTTCACACTGGGGCGCTTTGCAGGCGCTACAGTGTTAAAAATAGCACCTGCAAAGCGCTCTGAAAGAGCCGCTCCTGTGTCTCCAATGTGAAAGGCCAAGGGCTTTCACACTGGAGCGGTGTACTGGCAGGACACTAAAAAAAGTCCTGCTAGCCGCATCTTTGGATCGGTGAAGGAGCGGCGTGTATACTGCTCCTCCACCGCTCTTGCCCATTGAAATCAATTGGCAGGACGACTATACCGCCAGCAAAGCGGGTGGTTTTAACCCTCTTGGCCGCTAGCGGGGGTAAAAGCGGCCTGCTAGCGGCCGAATAGCGCAGCCAAATTGACAGTAAAGTGCCGCTAAAAATAGCACCGCTTTACCACCGATGCACCCACCGCCCCAGTGTGAAAGGTGCCTAAAGCTGTCCAGCCCAGATGATCTCTGCCTTCGCCTTGGTCAACATCACAGAGACTTTCTCCAGCGCTACTGTTTAAGACTTTCTTGGCTGACATTTCTTCTGGCTCCAGATCCTGCTTGCTGTTACACTACGCTGATTCCTTGCTTCCTGACTTTCTGGCTTGTCTGACTATCCATTCCGGTTACCGAACTTTGTTCTGACTACGTTTGTTTTATTTACTTTTATTATTAAACAAGTGTGATTTAACTGTACTTCAGTGGGAATCAAGCCAGGGACCCAGCCAGTGGAGGTGAGGCTTGCAGAGCAGCCTCATGTGTCAAGTCAGGGACCGAGCAGACCAGCGTGGGTGAAGCGTGAGGTATCTAGAGTGCAAAGCTAGGGATCCAGCAGAGGAGTGGGGGTGCCGCTTGAGGAACATACCCCCGTGAAGATTGGAGGAGCTCAAGGGATTCAGTGGCAGTGAATCAGTGGATCTAGTGAGAGACTGGAAGCTCAGTGTATTGAAGAACTACAAGGAGTGATTTTAGTGAAAGTGAAGGAACTGTTAAGCCTTGTGTTAGGAACTGTTAAAGACTGTTGCCATAGGAGTCTGCCAATTAATCTTTCAACTACCTAAGGGTGTCCTGCCCCTAACCCTCTTTCTTTTGCATCCAAGAAGTGTCTGGCACCCAATAACTTTAACAACTATACACCCACCATGCCTCACAACCCACTACATACAGAAGGATGTCAGCTATCCCTGGCCCTGAAAGTTCTCTTCAGATCAAAGGAGGCCTGGGACCTTGCTACACCTATATTCTAGAGTAAAATTATTGAAGCCTCACAATTCGACTACATCTGTATTATACCGCCACCCACCATTAGCCTGAATTTTTTTTTCTTCATGTTGACCAGCCACTCTGGTATCCGACTTGGTGCAGTATGCTTCCATTGGCATAATTTCCTATGCAAATAGCACACACAGTGCCTGTGTTGACCTTTCTATACTTTACTTTTCAAAGTTTAGTGGCAAATAACATATTGATAATGTATAGCAGGGATATGCAATTAGCGGACCTCCAGCTGTTGCAGAACTACAAATCCCATGAGGCTTAGCAAGACTCTGACAGCCACAAGCATGACACACAGAAGCAGAGGAATGATGGGACTTGTAGTTTTGAAACAGCTGGAGGTCTGCTAATTGCATATCCCTGATGTATAGTTTCAAATATAATTTACTTAGAAAGTTCTGACATAAGTAATATATAATGTCTGTTTTGTATATTCTGAAATATTAGGAGTATCAAACCAGCTGCTGACAGACTTAGCTTTTTATCAGTTTGGTCAAACCCTGATGACGATGGCGTGTTTAGCATTTGTGATAAGTTTATATCTTTTCATCTTGGAATATCTGTATCTAAATAATTACATTTTGGTGCGGCACTTCAATCTCAGATTTTCTCAGTTACGAACCAAAAAGACACTGGAAGTCATTTGGCAGTAATAAGCTGCCAGTTCTAAGAATCCAGACATCCTTTTTAAATACTCTCATACACCCCCACAACATTAGGATAATAAGAAAGTTTCAGCACTGCTCTCCAAAATGTATTTTAGCTGTGTATTGACAGAATAGTTGATCGGGTAGCATACTGTGCAACCTGTGACAGACCCAACCAGGACAGGGGATTTTGGAGGGGACTAGGGGCTAGCCTTCTACCCACTGATTATGGCCCATGGAGGAGACTGTGGATTTGTCTGCTTCTCTTCCTCAAAGCATGGTAAAAAAGTCAGTTTAGCCTCTGATCCCATGAAGAGAGCAGATCATTTTCTAATGATGGACAACCACATGATGAACACTGAGAGCAAGGCTTGGATTAATTCTCTAAATAAAGACAATAAAGGTGTAATTGTCAGGTCACCTGAGACCAGGTGACAGATGCACACCATTGGGGTCAGGAATGCACCGCTAAGGTAGTGGACCCTATGGCTGACTGCTACCGATGGAAACTCTGGGTGGTTCAGGAAAGCAGGTCCACTGGAGTACCAACACAAATCGTACTGGGAGCCAGAGCATAAGATTTTCCAGGGCGCGGAGTCTAAAAGCCAGTAGGTGTTCATCAGAGCCTCTAGTGGTGAGGTTTGACTGCGCTGCAACTGGCTCCATGTCTCGGCCCCCGGGTCTCCCAGCTCACACTCACGGTAGGCTACAGGAGGATAGAGAGAAAGCAACAGCCCAGGACAACAAGGTGGATAGTCAGGAGATAAGGAGATAAGCCAAAGGTCAGGGCAACTAGCAGACAAGGATAGACAGAGAACACACCAAAAGTCAGGGTAACAAGCAGTCAGGGATAGTCAAAGAACAAGCCAAGATCGTAAAGCACAGGGCATGCAGAAGAAAGGAAACAAAACACACAAGATTGCTCAGGCAAGGCAGGGTTGGACAGCACAGTGTTAAATAGTATATCCAGTAGAGGCTAGGGTGGAGCCACACTGAGGGAAGATTACCTAACCATGCAGGTTTGAGAGTGCAACCCAAGGCTGATACACAGACCAGAGGTAAGCAGACAGAAAGGGCATGAAGGTATTACTGGCGATTCATGGCGGTAATATTAATCTTGTACAGGTTAATGGTCAGAGAGAATATGGTGGCCGAAACCAAAGCAACCAAAAAGATTTGAGAGGAGGGGACACTTGGGAGATCCCTCTACTAAATGGACATAGTATTTGTCCAGTACCACATCCTAATTTTATAGTGCACAAAAATAACCCTAACCACTAATTAAAGGACTTTGACGCTACTATTGAAATAAAATATATATAGTTTTATTGTGCAAAGGTTAAAATCATCTCAATGACATAAAAAAAAAAAACATGTAAATACATAACACAATTGTGGTATGATACCCTCCAATAGGGAATAAATACATACCTGAACAATTATAAATAAAAATAACAATGGTCATTTTACAATCAGCTGTCCGTTCGAAAGTCCATTTGTTTTGGACGTGATGATGTAAGACGGGACTAAAAAAGGAAGTTCAATAACCAGTAGCCAATAGCTTCCCTTGCATCGTATTTGGTCCGTCGGACCAGCATACAGACGAATGGTTTTCCCGATAGGAATTGAGTCCATCAGACAGTTTTGAAACATGTTCTATTTCTAGGTCCCTCGGATTTTTAAAATGAAAAACGATCAGATTAGCCCACACACGATCGGATTGTCCGACAGACTGGTTCTGTCGGACCTAGTCTGCCAAAAAGTCCGGTCGTGTGTACACGGCATAAGTGTTCAAATGAACAATAATCTATAAAAACAGAGATTATAGTGATGGCTCTAAGTTACTAGGAATAGTCAAAAGTCTGTTTTTGGTTATAAATTCACCATAGTAGTGCACCATAAGCATGATATAAAGAAAAACATATCAGTTTATATTTATTAGTTTGCGGCCCTAAGTATTCCCATACTGATTGTAAAATGACCATTATTATTTCTATTTACAATTGTTCAGGTATGTATTTACTTCTTATTCAAGGGTATCATACCATGTACGATAAAATTATCATAATAACTGATATGTATACATTTTGCATTTCAGAGCTCCCAGTGTAGCCCTATTTTCCTGAAGAAACGGGCTTTTTGTACCCGTGAAAAGCACCTGCATTAAAGTGAAGTTACCACGAGCCAATCACCACTCGGCTACAGTAGGGTGATGATAAATGTACAACATTATCACAGGGACATTTTTGCTACAATTGTGTTATGTATTTACATGTTTTTCTATGTCATTGAGATGATTTTAACCCTTTAACAATACAATTCTTGATATTTTTTTCAATAGTACCGTCAAAGTCCTATAATTAGTGGTTAAGGTTCTTTCTTGGGAAAATAGTGGCCTCCTGCAGACTGAGACGCTCCTCCACTTGGGACAGAAATATATATCAACAATATCCTTCAAGAAATCTATGAAGATAAGTGAATTCCACTTTTTCAGACTGCTGAAACATTGTATGAGTTTTATCTTATAATTTTATCTTATAATGACTTGTCTAGTGGACAAATTACACAAGTGAAAGTTGGTTGATGAGATTTGGATAGCCCTGGGTCATCTTTCTGGGGAACTGGTGCCAAACTGTCTGAGTGGGCACTGACCTGACTCACTTAGGCTTGTCCTAGTTGTAAATTAGCTTACTGTTCATTAGATCATGTTAGATGTTAGCTGTTGATTAGCTTACTGTTCGTGTTTATGTTAGCTGTTCATTAAATATATCGATATTACTTGTTAGTGATGGACGAACTTCCGACGGGACGTTTCGCGAACGCGAAACGCGAACGGACACAAACGTTCGCGAAAACGACCGTTCGCCGCGGGCTCCATTGACTTCAATGGGAGGCGAATTTCGCAAACCTTTAGGTCGAATTTGCGGCCACGGGGTAATTATTAGGGGGTAGCACGTAGTCCCACCACCTGGACAATAGCATAATACATGTATGAGGTGAATTTGGGATCGATAACTACAAGCATTTTTTTTTTATTTGGGAAATTGTTCTGACAATTCAGGACTATGGAGCTAATGAAGGCAATGGAGGAGAGGGAAGGTCAGGGACCAGGGTAGGCAAACAAGAGGGTGCAGGAGATACAGAGCACTGACAGCAGCACCGTAATACAGAGCACTGACATCAGCACCGTGACATACAGCGCTGACAGCAGCTCCGTGACATACAGCGCTGACAGCAGCTCCGTGACATACAGCGCTGACAGCAGCTCCGTGACATACAGCGCTGACAGCAGCTCCGTGACATACAGCGCTGACAGCAGCTCCGTGACATACAGCGCTGACAGCAGCACCGTGACATACAGCGCTGACAGCAGCTCCGTGACATACAGCGCTGACAGCAGCTCCGTGACATACAGCGCTGACAGCAGCTCCGTGACATACAGCACTGACAGCAGCTCCGTGACATACAGCGCTGACAGCAGCTCCGTGACATACAGCGCTGACAGCAGCACCGTGACATACAGCGCTGACAGCAGCTCCGTGACATACAGCGCTGACAGCAGCTCCGTGACATACAGCGCTGACAGCAGCTCCGTGACATACAGCGCTGACAGCAGCTCCGTGACATACAGCGCTGACAGCAGCTCCGTGACATACAGCGCTGACAGCAGCTCCGTGACATACAGCGCTGACAGCAGCTCCGTGACATACAGCGCTGACAGCAGCTCCGTGACATACAGCGCTGACAGCAGCTCCGTGACATACAGCGCTGACAGCAGCTCCGTGACATACAGCGCTGACAGCAGCACCGTAAGCAGCCCCAGGAGGAAGTCAGCACAGCACAGGGATGGTGTGATCCCCTCATAATAAGAACCCCCAGGAGGAAGTCAGCACAGCACAGGGATGGTGGGAGCCCCTCATAATAAGAACACCCAGGAGGAAGTCAGCACAGCACAGGGATGGTGGGAACCCCTCATAATAAGCAGCCCCAGTAGAAATATGACACCGCTCAACCTCTTCAAAGAGGAGGGTAGGGGCATATAGTACGGTGTGCTTTTTTGGGTCAGGGAAGTGAGCCAAATGAATTAAGAAGGTCTGTGTGCTTGATTCCAAAAATTGTTTATAGACATATACATGGTCTACTGATCACATGTGTTGAATTCCTCCGAGATCCATGCCTCATTCATTTTTAGAAATGTGAGGTAGTTAACACTGTGGTGAGCTAGGCGAGTACGCTTATCGGTCACAATCCCCCCTGCTGCGCTGAACGTCCTTTCGGACAGGACACTGGATGAGGGGCAAGCCAACAGTTCGATTGCAAATTGGGCAAGCTCTGGCCAGAGGTCAAGCCTGCCCACCCAGTAGTCTAGGGGTTCATCACTCCTCAGAGCGTCCACATCGGCCGTTAACCCAATGTAGTCGGACACCTGACGGTCTAGGCGTTCCCTGATGCTGGATCCGGATGACACCTGTCGATGGGTCGGCTGAAAGAATGACCTCATATCCGAAGTCACCAACACATCTTCAAACCGGCCTCTTCTTGCAGGCGCTGTTGGATTGGTACCCGCAAATCCTTCTCTGGGAGTGGGAATTGCTCCTCTGCCAGCGCACGCAAAAGCAGAATGCAGCATTTCTCGAAGCAAGGCCTGGAAGTGCTGCATTCTGACAGCCCTCTGCGACGGCGGTAACATTTCCGCCATTTTGTGTTTGTACCGGGGGTCTAAGTACGTTGCCACCCAGTACTGGTCCTTGACCCTCATGCTTTTTATACGGGGGTCCCTATTAAAACACTGGAGCATGAAGGCCCCCATTTGCACTAAAGTGGAAGCGGTGTGGTGGCCTGGCTCCTGCTCATCATCCAGGATAATGTCGTCCTCTTCATTCTCCTCTCCCCATCCTCGCACAACAGGGATCCCAGAAAGGTTTAAAGCATGCTCTTCTTGCTCCTGCTCATCCGCCCCGGCACCATCCTCCTCTGACTCCTCATCAGACTCCTGTTGTTGACTTGTCTCAGATAGAGTAGCCCCCCCTGGGAATTCATCCAGCATTGCGACTTCCTCATCTTCCCGCTCCTGCTCCTCCACAGCCTGATCAATGACACGACGCAATGCACGCTCCAGAAAGAAGGCATAAGGTACCATGTCACTGATGGCGCCATGGCTGCGACTGACCAGTTTGGTGATCTCCTCAAATGGCCGCAGAAGTCTGCATGTGTCGCGCATGAGCAGCCACTGGCGCGGTGAAAAAAAACCCAGCTCCCCAGAACCGTTTCTTTCGCAGAGTTCATACAGGTAGACGTTAACTGCACGTTTCTGCTGGAGCAGCCTATCAAGCATATAGAAGGTTGAGTTCCATCGCGTCGGGCAATCGCAAATAAGACGTCTGACCGGCAGATGGTGTCGCCGCTGAATGTCAGCAAGGCGAGCCATGGCCGTGTAAGATCTTCTGAAATGGGCCGAGATTTTCCTTGCCTGCCGCAAGATGTCCTGGACCCCAGGGTATTTGACAAGGAATCGCTGCACGACCAAGTTTAAGACGTGTGCCATGCACGGCACGTGCGTGATTTTGCCCTGTTTCAATGCGCTAAGCAGATTGGCACCGTTGTCACACACCACTTTACCAACTGTCAAATTGAGCGGTGTTAGCCACTCATCTGCCTGTGAACGCAAAGCTGAAAGGAGTGCCGGGCCAGTGTGGCTCTTTGCTTCCAGGCACAACAGACGCAGCACGGCATGGCAACGTCTCACCTGGCATGTGGAATAGGTTCTGGGGAGCTTGGGCGGTGCAGTGGAAGAGACGCTAGCAGCGGAAAAGGAGGAGGCAGCTGAGGAGGAGAGGGAGGAGGATGGAGTAGGAGGAGGAGAAGAAGAGTCAGGCCTGCATGCAATCCGTGGCGGTAAAACCAAATCTACACGGGTGCCACGGGTTACATGCTTGACGGCCGTCAGAAGGTTCACCCAGTGGGCAGTAAAACTGATATACCTTCCCTGCCCGTGTTTGCTAGACCACGTGTCTGTGGTCAGATGTATCTTGGCACCGACACTGTGTGCCAGAGATACATTCACTTGCCGCTGAACATGGCCATATAGCTCTGGGATGCCCTTCTCTGAGAAATACTTCCTTCCTGGGACCTTCCATTGTGGTGTTCCAATGGCCACAAATTTGCGAAAGGCCTCCGAGTCCACCAGTTTATATGGCAGTAGTTGGCGGGCTATGAGTTCTGACAAGCCAGCCGCCAACCGTTGGGCAAGAGGGTTATCCGGCGTCATCATTTTTTTACGCTCAAACATTAGGCCCACGGAAGCCTGCCTTTTTGCAGAAAAATGTGAGCTTGGCGTGATGGAAGGTGGAGTGGAGGACAATTGTGAGGAGAGAGGAGAAGGAGAAGTAGAAGACGAGGCTGGACGGTGAGAGCCTGCAGTGTGGCTTTGTGTGTTCCGTTGCTCCCACTGGGCTCGGTGATGGCTGCTCATGTGCCTTCTTAAGGCGGTCGTCCCTAGGTGAGTATTGGGCTTACCGCGACTAACGCGTTGACTGCAAAGATTGCAGATGGCAACGCTATTGTCAGCAGCGGACACGTTAAAAAAAGCCCACACTGCGGAGCCATGTGCCGGTGTCCTGGGAGCGCCAGATGTGACCGTACATGGTCGATGACTCGCTCCTGATACATTTGCAGTCTGCTTTGTCCCTGCTGTGCAATGTAAGTCATTGCTGCTTCTCCTCCCTATCTGCTGGTCCATATCTCCCTCTGAACTCCCCTCCTCTTCCTCTCTTGTGGGCACCCACGTGACATCACTAGACACGTCATCATCAACGTCACCTTCCCCACCGCTATAAGTAGAGTAGGCAGCAACACCGGGGACCAACCTCCTCCTTGGGCTGATCTGGGTACTGGCGTCAGACTGCTGAGTAGCGCTTGTTGCTACCTCCTCTTCCTGATCCAATACCAAGAGTGGCTGCGCATCAGAAATGTCCTCTTGATATGGATCGGAAAATAATTCCAGTGACTCAAGCGGAAGGTATGTGGTGGTGGTGGTGGTGGTCGTGTTGTTGGTGGTAGTGTCTTTGGGGGTGCACATAGCAGAGAGTGAAGAAGAGGGTGCAGATCGAGAGGATGAGGAGGGTGCAGAAGAGTAAGGCTGAGCGAGCCACTCAACCAAGTCTGGTGCATCCTTTAAAGTAATTGAACGCACCTTCTGCAACTTCCCACTTTGGCTCAAGCCTGTTGCTCCTGCCCTACCCCTACCACCCCTGCGGAAGGGCCTGCCTCTTCCTCTGCATGTCATTTTTTAAATGACCCTGTGACAAAACTCTTAGTCCCTATACCGCTGAAGGACTGCTGCAGTATAGGTGAGCGGTCAGCAGTGGTGCACGTCAACCCTATCTATTGTGGACCTATAGCGGTCCTTACAGAACAGCAGACTGTACCGCACTCAAGCCTATGTACCGTAGCACCCTATACCAAGTTACCAGTCCTTATAAGAACTTTTGTGGACCAAGCAGGTTGTGTATTAGTGTTTAGCAGACTGTACGTCAGTCCCTATACCGCTGAAGGACTGCTGCAGTATAGGGCAGCGGTCAGCAGTGGTGCACGTCAACCCTATCTATTGTGGACCGATAGCGGTCCTTACAGAACAGCAGACTGTACCGCACTCAAGCCTATGTACCGTAGCACCCTATACCAAGTTACCAGTCCTTATAAGAACTTTTGTGGACCAAGCAGGTTGTGTATTAGTGTTTAGCAGACTGTACGTCAGTCCCTATACCGCTGAAGGACTGCTGCAGTATAGGGCAGCGGTCAGCAGTGGTGCACGTCAACCCTATCTATTGTGGACCGATAGCGGTCCTTACAGAACAGCAGACTGTACCGCACTCAAGCCTATGTACCGTAGCACCCTATACCAAGTTACCAGTCCTTATAAGAACTTTTGTGGAACAAGCAGGTTGTGTGTTAGTGATTAGCAGACTGTACGTCAGTCCCTATACCAATGAAGGACTGCTGCAGTATAGGGCAGCGGTCAGCAGTAGTGCACGGCAACCCTATGTATTGTGGACCGATAGCGGTCCTTACAGAACAGCAGACTGTACTGCACTCAGGCCTATGTACCGTAGCACCCTATACCAAGTTACCAGTCCTTATAAAAACTTTTGTGGACCAAGCAGGTTGTGTGTTAGTGTTTAGCAGACTGTGCGTCAGTCCCTATACCGCTGAAGGACTGCTGCAGTATAGGGCAGCGGTCAGCAGTAGTGCACGGCAACCCTATGTATTGTGGACCGATAGCGGTCCTTACAGAACAGCAGACTGTAACGCACTCAGGCCTATGTACCGTAGCACCCTATACCAAGTTACCAGTCCTTATAAGAACTTTTGTGGACCAAGCAGGTTGTGTGTTAGTGATTAGCAGACTGTACGTCAGTCCCTATACCAATGAAGGACTGCTGCAGTATAGGGCAGCGGTCAGCAGTAGTGCACGGCAACCCTATGTATTGTGGACCGATAGCGGTCCTTACAGAACAGCAGACTGTAACGCACTCAGGCCTATGTACCGTAGCACCCTATACCAAGTTACCAGTCCTTATAAAAACTTTTGTGGACCAAGCAGGTTGTGTGTTAGTGTTTAGCAGACTGTGCGTCAGTCCCTATACCGCTGAAGGACTGCTGCAGTATAGGGCAGCGGTCAGCAGTAGTGCACGGCAACCCTATGTATTGTGGACCGATAGCGGTCCTTACAGAACAGCAGACTGTAACGCACTCAGGCCTATGTACCGTAGCACCCTATACCAAGTTACCAGTCCTTATAAGAACTTTTGTGGACCAAGCAGGTTGTGTGTTAGTGATTAGCAGACTGTACGTCAGTCCCTATACCAATGAAGGACTGCTGCAGTATAGGGCAGCGGTCAGCAGTAGTGCACGGCAACCCTATGTATTGTGGACCGATAGCGGTCCTTACAGAACAGCAGACTGTAACGCACTCAGGCCTATGTACCGTAGCACCCTATACCAAGTTACCAGTCCTTATAAGAACTTTTGTGGAACAAGCAGGTTGTGTGTTAGTGATTAGCAGACTGTACGTCAGTCCCTATACCAATGAAGGACTGCTGCAGTATAGGGCAGCGGTCAGCAGTAGTGCACGGCAACCCTATGTATTGTGGACCGATAGCGGTCCTTACAGAACAGCAGACTGTAACGCACTCAGGCCTATGTACCGTAGCACCCTATACCAAGTTACCAGTCCTTATAAGAACTTTTGTGGACCAAGCAGGTTGTGTGTTAGTGATTAGCAGACTGTACGTCAGTCCCTATACCAATGAAGGACTGCTGCAGTATAGGGCAGCGGTCAGCAGTAGTGCACGGCAACCCTATGTATTGTGGACCGATAGCGGTCCTTACAGAACAGCAGACTGTAACGCACTCAGGCCTATGTACCGTAGCACCCTATACCAAGTTACCAGTCCTTATAAGAACTTTTGTGGAACAAGCAGGTTGTGTGTTAGTGATTAGCAGACTGTACGTCAGTCCCTATACCAATGAAGGACTGCTGCAGTATAGGGCAGCGGTCAGCAGTAGTGCACGGCAACCCTATGTATTGTGGACCGATAGCGGTCCTTACAGAACAGCAGACTGTAACGCACTCAGGCCTATGTACCGTAGCACCCTATACCAAGTTACCAGTCCTTATAAGAACTTTTGTGGACCAAGCAGGTTGTGTGTTAGTGATTAGCAGACTGTACGTCAGTCCCTATACCAATGAAGGACTGCTGCAGTATAGGGCAGCGGTCAGCAGTAGTGCACGGCAACCCTATGTATTGTGGACCGATAGCGGTCCTTACAGAACAGCAGACTGTACTGCACTCAGGCCTATGTACCGTAGCACCCTATACCAAGTTACCAGTCCTTATAAAAACTTTTGTGGACCAAGCAGGTTGTGTGTTAGTGTTTAGCAGACTGTGCGTCAGTCCCTATACCGCTGAAGGACTGCTGCAGTATAGGGCAGCGGTCAGCAGTAGTGCACGGCAACCCTATGTATTGTGGACCGATAGCGGTCCTTACAGAACAGCAGACTGTAACGCACTCAGGCCTATGTACCGTAGCACCCTATACCAAGTTACCAGTCCTTATAAGAACTTTTGTGGACCAAGCAGGTTGTGTGTTAGTGATTAGCAGACTGTACGTCAGTCCCTATACCAATGAAGGACTGCTGCAGTATAGGGCAGCGGTCAGCAGTAGTGCACGGCAACCCTATGTATTGTGGACCGATAGCGGTCCTTACAGAACAGCAGACTGTACCGCACCCAAGCCTATGTACCGTAGCACCCTAGACAGACCAAGTTACCAGTCCTGATAAAGAGCTTTGTGGAACAAGTGAGTTGTGAATGATTAGCAGACTGCAGCAGAAGGGCAGCAGTCAAGTATAATATTCTTTCTATATTTGGAAGAAAGAATATTATACGTGTACAAGCCTATTACCGTACCACTGATACCAGTCCTGAAAAGAACCTTTGTGGAACTAATAGTAACAGCAAGTCTTTAAAATTATCCTCACTGCCTGACACACTGCTTCCTGCCTGTCCCTATACAAATTGGCAAAAAAGAGTAGGCTGGAACGATTAGCTGGAACAGCTCTTTTGTGGACCTGATAGTAACAGCTAATGATGATGATGATGATGATGATGAAGAAAGACTAATCTGGCTGAGCTGTCCCTAAAATAGCAGCATACAGCGCTCTGTCCCTTTATCTAAACTGACAAAAGAAACTCAGGCTGCTGACCTAACACCTATACCAGTCCTGAAAAGAACTTTTGTGTACCAAATAGCTAGCGTTTTCTCTGTCCCTACTCCACACAGGATCCTTTCCCTACAGTGACAGAAGAAAGAATGTAAAATGGCCACCGGATCGGGTGTATTTATAGGTTAGGGGGAATGTCCAAGTGTCCATGAGCTGTCATGTCTCAATTGGTTGTCCTGTAACACATGATAAACGTGTCACGAAAGGTTAAAGTTCTTGTATACATTAAACACGTAAGTCCGCCGGGGCGAACGACGGAAAAAGGCGTTCGAACCCGCGGACGGCGAAAGTCGGAAATTCGCCGCGAAACGACCGCCGGGCGAACCGTTCGGCCATCACTATTACTTGTTACAGTTTACATTGTTTAGGACAATGTGATCAAGCTATTACCTGATTTTGTGTGGTATACATTCCATATAAATTTACAATAAAGTCAGTTCCAGTTTGCACCTAAGCCAGTGTCGTCTAGTTCTTGGGTGTAATGCTCAGCTATAATACCCAGTTCTTGGTTCCAGAATGGAGGAAGCTGTACCTTGGCGAAGGCATCCAGGTGGAGTGCCAGGCGGTACATCACACAACCTATAACAACTTTCCTGCGATCTTGGTCTTTTTATCCAACATCAGTACCTGACCTCATATTCAGCTCTTTTTGGCTTAATGGGCATAATGTCCTTCAAAGTGTTGTTGGAAAGCCTTACTGGAGTGCATGGGAGGCTGGGGTAGGGGCAATTTATGGGAATTGAATGTCCAAAAAGCTCATATACAGTAAGTGTGATGGTCAAATGGTCAGGTGTTTACAAACTTTTGTTCATATAGTGTGACATAATTAATTAAATTGGAAAGCTACAACGCTACATTTTACAGTTCTTACAGTATTTTTTATATATATATATATATATATATATATATATATATATATATATATATATATACAACTGTACTATTTTATATTACTATAAATTCATATTTTTTTTGTAATGTTTCATATCCTACAGTGTACATCTTTATCAGAGTGAAATAATTTATTTAGCACAAGATCAATTAAAAGAAAGAGGACTTATTTGACCAGGCCTAGCAGATACTACATTTTTCATGGCCCAAAAAATAAAAGCATTCCATTAGTAACATGTGACATTCATTTCTCTAACACCACTGTCAACAGTGGTAAAAAAAAAGTGTACACGACAGCAGACACCTCTGACTATTTTTTGAGTTACAGTGACATAGTGCATAGTACTTCCTCTTCCTCATGGTTGTGTATGCAATCGTCTGTTATTCCCTTATTAGGGCACATTGGTGCTTTATCTTTGTAGGATTCACTTGGTTGTGAGTGTAGATGGCTCATGGTGGTATAGAGGTGAAATAAGGTATGAAGCAATGGCAGGTTTATCATAGACCCTGGGATGTCTATTCTACATCCTGCACCTTTCACATGCATCTATTTATCACAGGAAACTATGTAACATGCTATAATTCCCATGGCTCTAGAAAAATTAAGCATAATGGTCACTTTTCACAAATGTACCTTTACATTTGGATCAATAGCAATAAAATAATACATTTGTCTAATTTTTGGATTCTTGTGAGGACAGCAGGCAGGGCACCCCTCCATGGCCATCAGACAACACATCTAGCAAGGAGATGGCTGCTTTGACAGACAGCACTTTTTTTTTCTCCAAGCAGTTGCTCAAGACAAGCATCTCATTAAAGAATCAGGGAGGGGGCTTATCAGCTAAATTGTTCCAGGCAAGTGCTTGGAGATGTAGAAAAAGTGCCATCTGTAAAAGCAGCCATCTCCTTGCAAGCTGCATTGTCAGGTGAATGTGGAGGGAGGAGGAGCGCCCTGTCTGACCTCGCAGCTAACAAGAGCTGACAGTGCTCAGAGGCTGGGGTGATTAATGTTTTACAGTAATAGCACTGACCCACAGAGTGCATCCGATGTACTGGTTGACGATGTATTCACAAATAAAGGTTAAAACAGGAGAAATCCGGTTTTCTGGAGAAATCCAGAGTTGGGAGCCGATCATTGGAGCTGCATGTTGTACCGGCATGTATGGATGGCGTCACTGGAGCCCTGGACTCAGGCACGGTACACGGAGGGGAGGAAAGTGTTGCTGAAGCCCTGGGCTGAGACACTCTACCCAGAAGAAGGAGATGCCGTGATCAGCGTGGAACGCAAATGTCCCTGTTGCCGTGGCTATGCGTTTCATGTGCATGCGCTTTGTCAAGTCAGTTGTTAATGATTTGACAGAGCACATGCACGCAAAACATTTAAGATGCGGAAGTCACGTGGTTCGGGGGTTCTGGTCCAGTATGATGTGCTGACTTTATGGTCCTGGTCCTCCTGACTAGCCCCCAGGAAGGCTATGGCCTTGGGTGCGGATCCTCCCCAACTTTAATGCCTCGGGGCTGGCTAGTCCAAGGCAAGGAAACTAAAGGAGGATTCCGAGGTGGTTGGGTGCCGTCTCCGGTTTGGGAGAGACCCAGAGTACTTCAAGAATTCCAGGGGAGGACTCTTTAGAAGAACACCAGGTACGGGTTGGTTTTCTTAACAAGAGCCTGGAAGGGCTGAAGTAACCAAGAGAATCCGGTCTTGTGGATATCGCCAAGCAGGCTGAAACATCCAGGTATCCTACAAGTGTTTTAAGTTTAGTTTCCCTACATGTTCTACAAAAATGTCTGTGGCAAAGACATTATTTTGTACGTTCTACAACAATGTCTGTGGCAGAGACTTGTTTCTGAGTAAGCACCTTGTTGGCTGCTAGGCCTTGTGAGAGAGGGACTGTCCAACTTGGGTGACCATCCAGCTGCGAATGGCTATTCTTTGGATGCAGTCAAAGTAAGCAAGTTCTTCAACATTTTTATGACTTTGACATTAAGAGTACCTGAACTTCCTTCCCAACCCTCTGATCCCAAATTGAAAGACTGTTCCATCAATTGACTGAGTTTTGCAAATAAAATCCATTCAAGTGGATCTGTTGTCAGTCTCAAGTTACTGGGCAATTTACCACGGGACATCCCCTAGATGTGCTGCAAGGAGAACAGAAGGTAACAGTAGTGTCTCCACCCAGGACAGGGCCTCTAGGAACAGAGGGAATTTCCTTCCTGGTAAATTAACCAGTAATCTTATCAAGCTTATTGGGATCAGAAGAACTACTGCAACCTGATTATAACTTTAGTGTAGGGTGAAAAAATCTGCGCTGCCCCGGTCTAAGAAAAAAAAAAAAAAAAATATATATATATATATATATATATGAAGGCCAGTATGGTGGCCTGAATTTATGGGAGGAGCCCCGGGGGGGTATTTAATCAGCCCATTCGGCTGTCTTCCTTGTCGGTTCCTGTGCGCGATATCTGCTACGTCAGAGATCTAGGGCCAACTATCATCCCAGGTGGTGACCGACGCTGCTGCCTCCACAGGCTTCGCAGCGATTTTTGGACACCTCTGGCTTGCAGCTCCCTGGCCTCCCCAGATACTGGCAATACCCGGGTTCTCCGAAACATCCTCCCTGTTTGAGTTATACCCCATAGTAGCAGCAGCATACATCTGGGGCCGCAGCTGGTCGGCCAAACCGTGGCTTTCTCAACAGATAACTTGGCCACTGCAGAGATCGTCAATAAAGGCAGGTCCAGGTCTCTAGCGGTGATGTCCTTCCTGCGTCGGCTGGTTCAGCTCTCCTTACTATATCAATTCAATGTCTACTGCTCCTTTATCCCCGTTAAACGCAATCTAGCAGCAGGTGCCCTCTCTCGATTTAATCTGGTTTCATTTTTTGAACAGGTGCCCGAAGCCGAACCGATGTCAGCAGCTATCCCGGCCTGGTCTCAGCTGACCCTGGACTAGCCCCACACCTTCTAGCAGCAACTCAACTCATCCATCTTTCCCTCTCACGCAACACTCTCAAGGCCTACCAGACGGCCTGGAGGGCCTTCAACCGTTTCGTGGCACGCCACGGTACAGAGACATCCCATGTCAAACAAGTCCTGGCCTTTATCTCCTACTGCCACTCAGAGCTCACATTATCCCACAATATGATCCGGCTGTATCTAGCCGGTGTCCAACATTTCACGTCACTCCAAGACCCTACTGAACCCTCGTTGTTCTCTTACCATGCCGTACGGGCCATCTTGCGTGGCGTCCAGAGGCACCAGCCAGTGATCAGCACCAAACGCCTGCCTATCACAGGAGATATCTTCAGAAACATGTCAGATATCCTGGCCACGTCACCCTTCGGTCTACATCCTAGCGTGGTCTTACAGGCAGCCATACATCTGGCCTTCTACGGCTTCTTACGGCCAGGTGAATTCACCTGTAACAACCCCGCAGAACGCATGCTTCGCAAACGCCACCTGGTCCGTTACGAAGACCATTTTATCTTACACCTAGCAGTCTCCAAAACACAACAGGTTGGCTCTGGTATGGACATCCAGTATTATTAGACCAACAGCAGCTGGTGTCCAGTCTCCACTCTCACCCGCCTGTTGTCCCTTCTGGCCGATCAACCAGACGCTAGTCCGCTCCTGCCGTTCCATGCCAAGCCCCTAAATGCTGCCCGGTTCATGGAACATGTTAGGATACTTCTACGTATCCTTCAGCTCAACCCTGCTCAGTACTCCGGACATTCGTTCCGTATCGGGGCAGCCTCAACAGCCTCCTGACAAGGGGTCCCGGACCACGTGATCAAAAAAATTGGGCAGATGGAAGTCCACCTGCTTTGCCCGCTATATTCTCAATCCACAAGTGGAGATGGCCCAGGCCTTCGTCAAGCTCACTCAGTAACTAAGTTGAGTCAATAAAGCACAATCCCTACCTGAATGTTTTGCCCCCTTATTTTGGTATACCGTACGTTAGACCAAGGCACACTTTCAGGTCCATTTCAAGTAGTGAGTTTGTGTTAACCCTGTTTGTCATCCTTATCTGTACCGGCCATAGGGCTCTGAACCATAAATAAGAAGGCCAGTATGGTGGCCTGAATTTATGGGAGGAGCCCGGAGGGGTATTTAATCAGCCCGTTCGGCTGTCTTCCTTGCGGTTCCTGTGCACGATACCCTCCCTCCCATTCCCCTTTTTTAGGGCATTTCTCATAGGCATCATACTCCTCACAAGAGTACTCATTTCACTTCATTTCATCTTCATTTCATTCAAACTCATTTCTTATTTAGGGTATGCCCCCTTATTTTGGTATACCGTACGTTAGACCAAGGCACACTTTCAGGTCCATTTCAAGTAGTGAGTTTGTGTTAACCCTGTTTGTCATCCTTATCCGCACCGGCCATAGGGCTCTGAACCATAAATATATAAATATATATATATATATATATATATATATATATATATATATATATATATATAAATAGTGATGAAAAATGTAAAGATAATTGTAGATGACAAAATCAAATGTGACTGTGTGCTAGGTGCTGCAACTCAAATAGCCTGAATATTCAGCTCATAAATTTGTGGGTAAAGTAAAATTGCGCAACCAAACACAACAATATATATGAAAAAACAAGCACAAATCAAATAGTGTGTGCATTCAAGTCCATGTGGTGCTCCAATAAATTAACCGCAACGCTGAACACTCAGGATGGGGCTTGAAACTTCTGTTCGGTAAATATGATAAGAGAGACAGTTTACCATATAAGGTGGATCTCAGATTATAGGAATCAAACTCGCTCAGCAAAAGGTCATTTAGCTGGTGAACACTCCTCCTGGGGTTCCTCCACAGTCGGTATCCCTTCCGATACAGCGGGCTCCTATATTCATATGATATACCTTACAGATGCGATGGCAACTCCTTCTTAATAGTCTCCAGCATTGGTATATATCACAGGAGAAAAAGAAAAAGCTTCATGGTGCGGTACTCCTGTTTAAAAGATTTATTAAAAGCTTCACAGACACTAACATCCAAAAACAATGAAACCATTTTTAAACAGCTGCGGCTCAAGCCAGCCAACTGGTGCGTGGTGACGTCAAGAACTGGTGCTCCACCCGCCGCGTTTCCACATGCAAGTCATCGACTGGGAACGGAGGCTCTCTGCTGATCTGGATTTAGCAGCATGCACAGGCCATGTGGCTGAGACATTCTCTTTCTCTCCAGTTTCTCCTTCTGCCATTTTTTTTTAAAGTCAACCTCCCAGAGACAGGAGATGCTAATTTATAATAATACATAATACTGTGATATTAGCAACTAACAGTGGAGGGCGGCACATCGCTACACATTCATTTTTTTCTGTTCTTTCAATCATGGAAACTCAGATTCACATGTGAGTGTTACCTAGGGCAGTTTTCACACAATGACTGTCTTCCCACAGGGCTACTATGGTGTCTAGGGGTGGAAACATGAGGACTACTGAGGCAATTTAAGCATAGACAATCTGTGTGATTTCAAAATAACACAAATCAAGACATGTATAATTATGAATTACAGAGGTTGCTGTTGCTGTTGACGCTGCGTGTATCCTCTGTGACATATACAATCAAGAAGAGCTCACGTCAAACATTCAACAGGAGACTTCAGATTCATTGTTGTTAGTCACAGATCCCTTTACAGGCAGTTTGGGGAAATTAAAGCAGAACTATACTCACCTCGGCTCCAGCAATGTGGCATCCCTGAGCTCTCTGCCCGGCCACTGAAATTTTTATCGGCCGAGTAGGGATGGCGTTACTCCTGCGCATGTGCAGGAGCTCAGTCATATTTGGCTTTGCTGAATTTTGTACAGTGAGCTGCACGTGTCCCATCTTTATGTAGCACACCCCATGTATGAGCTGCAAATGAACAGGGGTCCCCCACATCTGCACAGCCAGGCACCCCGAATCTTCACAAGCACACAGAGTCCGGAAACAGTCTGTAGCTTTGGTTTTGTTTATTAAGAGTTAACAACTTGGATGGGGATAGGAGGTAATAGAACATCCACTTGACTTTAGAAAACTTCAGGGACAACTTCCTATATACAAGTATATACAGACTCCTCTTCAACCTTCCTCCTGCACACACTTTTGCTTCTGCTGGTTCACTCCTGGGGGAGCTTGACAGACTCCTTGTCAGTTCAGTAATGGCCCATTACAGGCAGGAACTCACAGTCCCTTAATGGTAGCACACATGGAGTGACACAGCATGTAATCTTCCCTTTTGCTTCATTTGCAGTCACTGATCCCAGCACCACCTCTTCAGGCAATGCCAGCCCACCTGGCTGCAGCTGCCTCTTTCACCAGAATAATGATATGAATAGATGGTAGCACAAAATCGTGTTAGGCATGACGTTTTTGGAAATAACTGCTTTTTGTGGATCCTATATATGGGAACAGCTGATTTTAAGAGCTTGATTTGAGTTTTTAAATTATTAGTTTTGTAGGCCTCAAAGTGAGGTTTACAGGTAGCCTGGCAATAAATTAAAGTGGTTGTAAACCCTTACAACCAACTTTGACCTACAGGTAAGCCTAGATTAAGGCTTACCTGTAGGTCCAAGAAATATCTCCTAAACTTACACGGTTTAGGAGATATTTGCCAAAATACAGGCACTGCTGTCTACGGCACTGAGTGCACCGCTGTCAACGGCGATATGCCGCGAGTGGCGGCTCCCGTGCGCATGCGCGGGAGTGACGTCATCGCGGCTTCGTCGAATGACAGCGGCGGAGCAGCAAGACCCACGGAGACCCACCAAGAAGATGGATGCTCCGGACTACAGGGGACAGCGGTGACATCGCTGGCTCCTGTGTCAGGTAAGTGACAGATAATGGGCTACTATGCGATGCATAGTAGTCCATTATGCTTTACCTTTGCAGGGAATCAAAGAGGAAGTAAACCCATCAGGGTTTACTTCCTCTTTAAGGACCAGTTCTTTCACCTTTTCTTCCTCTCTCCTTTTTAATATTTTTCCTGTTATGTATGTGTTGGAAGGGTAAATAGGGCAATAGAGTGGTTGTCTTGTCCTACATTTTTCCCTCCTCGTTGGGTGCCAAGCAAGGGTCACATGAAAGGCCTACCCCAGGGTGGGTTCCTCTTGGCTGCGCTAGGCACCTGTAGCAGGATCACTCTTACTACACATGGGGCACCTTTACTCTTGTACCATTTTCATCAATAACTTGGGACAAGGCTGAGACCACTGTGGGGGGAATACCCAACCTTAAGATGGGCCTCCGCTGTTAGAGATGAATGTACACCACGTACAGTTGCACAAGAGGGACACACTAAGCCTTGCCCACAGCCACCTGTCCAGCGTATCACCAACACCCTACTCCCAGTAATGGTATGGGGTCCCGCTGTGCACATAGCATGGTCTCCATGCATGAATTTCACTTCACTTAACTGTTCTGTACCTGGGCATAGGCTGGGAGCCTCTGTGGCATGAGTCTGCTCTCATTGCTATGGGAGATGGACTGCTCACAGAGAGAATGCGGACAACTGCTCCCTCCTGTAAGAGGCTATCCCACCTATCTCAGGCACACGCTTAACCACATGCTGCTTGGTGACCTTCCGTTACACTAGGTAACACTTGTGTCATCATACCGTATTACTCTTGTACTGATGTCTTCATACCCCAAAGTACCTTAATGACCTTAACTGCAGAATGGTGCCGGTTACTTGCATTACACCCCTTTACTAACTTCAGACCAGGCGGGAACAAGGTTTCAAAAGCTTTACTTGAAAAAGTATAACATATTACAAAGTCTAACATGTGAGAACATTATTTCTTTCTACGTCCCTAAACCTAACTCGGGCTACGTAGTGCCCCGTATAACTGCAGAGTCCATGTATGGTAAAAAGATTCCATTTGTGGTATTCCCCAGTGCTGTAATCTTCTGGGACGAGCCCCAGGTCCAGATGACCTTCTATGTGATGGTAGTACTAGCTGTAGGTAACATTCCTTCTCTCCTTATAGGTGCAGTTCTGCGAGCCTTACCCTTACAGGCTCACCTAGAGGTCCTCTAAGCTCGAGGCAATCTTTCTCCACAATTCTCCCAAATATAGGCTCCTGACCACTGGCCCTCTTTTATAACAGAGGAGCAGTGGGTCGGACCCAAGGATAACCCACCAAAACCAAAGAACTGGGAAAACATTAACCCTCCCGTCCAGCACCTAACTGCCATATTTTCTACCTGCTTACATATGTATGTTTTAAATAATGTTATTTTGAATTTATTGGGGTCGTGAAGCATATTATTGTTGGAAGTTGTTGCTAAATATATAGAGAATGTTCTGCTTCTGCAATGTATATGCTGATAGATGTCCTGATAACTGTTCTTTATTTTGACATACTTTATGTAATGTTCAATGACAGAAGAGCAATGCCAACTCCTCAATACAGACATCCACCAATTATGGCATTTGGATATTTACATAATTCCTCCCAAGAACCAGCCAATTCTTGCATCAGGGCTGAGGGCTTTTGAGAGGAGTACTGATGTATGGTGTTCTCATATCGTTTTGTTATATTCGTTATATTAAAATTATTTATTTATTTCTGAATCACTTTCGTATACTATTATTTAGTGTATTTGTTGTTCTGAATCCATTTGTATTACGGAAGTTATTTGGCTATATTAGTTTTAACATATTAATTTGTTATTTCTGGAGATTACTTATGCACTCTGTTTGGGATGGATGAAGATGGATCCATCAGAATCTCCAAATCATAAAATAACATATGGAATGAAATATGATTCAGAGATTCTGATGGCTCCACCTCCATCCAACCCAAACACAATAATGCCCTGTACACACAGTCGGAAATTCCGACGGAAAAGGTTGGGATCGGATTATATTGTCGGAAAATCCGATTGTGTGTGGGCTCTATCGGACTTTTTCCATCAGAAATTCCGACGGAAAAATTTGAGCGCAGGATCTCAAATTTTCCGACAAAAAGATCTGTTTTTTCCCATCATTTGTAGAGAATTCCGATCGGACAAAGTGTCATGCATGCTCAGATCAAATTACGAGACCAAAGTTATTGGCTACTAGCCTCAACGTAGTCCCGTCGTAACAAATGAACGTCATCACGTTCCGAAAGATCGGATTTTCCGACAACTTTGTCCGACCGTGTGTATGCAACATCAGTTTAGGATTTTGTGGTCGGAATGTCGTGTGTACAAGGCATAAGTAGGAACCATCATCCTGTTTCACTTTTCTACTTTACTGTATAGACTGTGGTGGGCCTGAGGAAACCCCATTTCTGGGGGGGTGAACTCAGGCCTGGAGCTCGGGAGCTGGCAGGGAGCCTCTCTCTACACGGTCATTGAGAGGTGTCCTGGAACAGGAGGAGGACAGTTGGGGGCACTGCCGGGAAAGTCTTTCATGAGGGATCTATGCCAGGGCTCGGTGAGTGAGAAGCTCTGGGAGAGACATGTCAGGATTGGATGTGGAGCCGGAGATAGAGACTGTTGTGTTGTTGAAGTCAAGTCGCTGCACCCAGGAGGGTTGGTAGGATTTGCACCAGACTTGCTAGGAGCAGTAGTCCACAAAGTAATAGTTAGCACAATTATCCTTTTCATCTAAAATGGTTGCTACCACAGAGGGGACTGCGGATCCCTGCCTGCAAATGGCTACAAGGAAAATGTTAGGACTGCAGAGTGAGGCCTAGCCATGTGCTAACGGAATCTAGAATTGGACAGTAGAGGAAAGCAAGTAATCTCAAGTAGTGTGCTGGTGGAGATTTGCAGAAGGAGAGACAATTTAGATTCAACTACCTTTATTTTTATACTAAGAAAGATTCATCATTTGGGCATCCCATGTCCCTTTTCCCCATTAAAGTTTAATCACCTAATTAAAAACAACAAAAACAAGCAAGAGACTGTTCATTGACTGCAGAAATTGTGCCTAAAATGGATGTCTGACCAAGCAGGGTGATGTGTGGATGCTGAAACACGCAGCGACTCCACGGGGGCACCGCTACACACATGCAGCTGATTAACATTGTAGTACATGTACGCAGAGATAAGCTGTAAAGCTGTAAAGGGGCTAAAAAAAATCAATTGCAGCCAGCAAAAATTAGGAAACATGCCCTGAGAAAAAAAACACATGCAGCTTGTTGTGACTGTAGGGCATGTGGGCAGGCTATAATGAAGTTGCAGAACGTACATAGGGTGCATTAATATATAATAATATCTCCACTCCCCACCCCAAATTTTCCAACAAATACCTAGAGCCCTGACTCTGTCTTAATTTTAATATTGGTTTGGTCACACCAATAAACAATATAAAACCTCAGCGCTAGAAGTGATTGGGAACCTCAAGTCTATTGGAGTCTATAAAAGCAATTGTGAGTAGTGCTCAGAGAACAGAAACATCCATGACACTAAAATACAATACATAGGCCTTGCTGCCTTCTTCGGATAGGTGAAATCATTAGACCATGCAGCTGAAACAAAAACAAAGAAAGAGGGTGTGCCAGCCTAGTGCATAACCATAGACACACACTTACACAGTTACATAGTTGGTAAGGTTAATTAACCACTTGCTTACTGGGCACTTAAACCCCCCTCAGTCCCAGACCAATTTTCAGCTTTCAGCGCTGATGCACTTTGAATGACAATTGCGCGGGCATACAACACTGTACCCAAATGAAATTTTTATCATTTTTTTCCCACAAATAGAGCTTTCATTTGGTGGTATTTAGTTACAGCTCGGAGTTTTATTTTTTGCTAAACAAACAAAAAAAGATGCAAAAAAAATAAAAAATAAAAAATCATGTTTTAATAGTTTGTTATAAAATTTTGCAAACGGGTCATTTTTCTCCTTCATTGAAGTGCGCTGATTAGGTGGGCACTGATGGGCTGCATTGGTGGGCACTGATAGGCTGCACTGGTGGGCACTGATAGGCATAGTTAAGGCGGCACTAATAGGCACAGATAAGGCGGCACCGATGGGCACAGATAAGGCGGCACTGATGGGCAAAGATGGGCACAGATAAGATGGCATGGATGGGTGGCACGGATAAGTGGCACGGATGGGTGGCACGGATGGGCACTGATAGGTACCACTGATAGATGGGACTGATGGGCACTGATAGGTGGCACTGATAGGTGGCTCTGATAGGTGGCACTGCTGGGCACTGATGGGCGGCACTGCTGGGCACTGATGGGCGGCACTGCTGGGCACTGATGGGCGGCACTGGGTCGCAGCACCTTTGAGGCAGATTGTGGGCACTGTGGGTGGCACTGTTGGTGGCACTGCTGGATGGCACTGTGGGTGGCACTGTAGGTGGCACTGTGGGCACTATGGGCACTGATGGGGGGCACTGATGGGGGGCACTTACTTTTATTCAGGATGGCACGGCGGTGGGCACTGGCAGGGGGCAGGTGGTCAGCTTTATTGCTGGCCGTGATCGGGACTGATGTCCCGATCACGGCCGCCAGTGATCGGCTTTTTTTTTCTCTCCTCGCGCTGTCAGCGCGAGGAGGAATAATAGCCGATTACCGGCTCCGTTCTATCACATGATCAGCTGTCATTGGCTGACAGCTGATCACGTGATAAGGGGTTGGGATCGACCCCTTGCACGGATCGGTGATCAGGCGAGTCTCACGGACTCGCCGATCACAGAGCGCGCTCGTATCCGGGACGACGTCAATAGACGTAGTCCCGGAAATGTAGGTCCGCGCTAATGCCGTCATTTGGCAATAGCGCGGATCTGTAGTGGTTAAAGACACCAGTCCATCTACAATTTCCTACATCCCTGTATTGTGATTTCGCTAAGATGCCAATTTAAGATTTATTTTTTTTAATTAACGACAGTCCCTGCTGACACCACCAACTGTGAAGGGAGTTCAACACCTTTACCACTCTGACAGTAAGAAACCCCTCATGCCGTTTACGGTTAAACCACTTCTCTTCCAACGTCATTGTGTGGCCACATGTCTTCTTAAGTGACCTGAGAATGAACGCTAGAATCTTTATTTAGAAATCCCATCATTACAGCAAAAGTATAGATGTCACGACACATGAGATACAAGATGTTTGCAAACACTGAACCTGTTGCATCAATCATCAACGCATGCATGAAATATTCATGTATATTTAATTACATGTGAATAAGGTAGATGACAGGCTCCTCCCCAAATCTTTTTCTTTAACACTATTAACATAGTAAGAGCCGAACTATAAAAGAGTGGAAAGTGATATAGAGAGAGGGGAAAAGAGGGAGAGGGGAAACAGCGACAGGGCTTGGGCATATAGAGACGTTGCCGTTTCAGAGCACCATAGCTCTATGTCCCCAGGACATGTCGCTCACCGCTAGAGATGGCCGAACGGTTCACCCGGCGGTCGTTTCGCGGCAAATTTTGGCTGTTCGCGGTCCGCCCGATTGGCGGACTATTGCCGCCGTTCGCCCGGCGGACTTCCATGTTTACTGTGTAAAAGAACTTTGACCTATGATAACACATCCATCATGGGGTACAGGACAGCCAATTGAGACATTACAGCACATGGACACTTGGACATTCCCCCTAACATATAAATAGACCCGATCCGGCGGCCATTTTACATTCTTTTTTCTGTCACTATAGGGAGAGGTTGCTGTGTAGAGCAGGGGGAGACTGCAGTGACCCAAATCGCTAGCTATTTGGTCCACAAAAGTTCTTTTAAGGACTGGTATAGGTGTTAGGTGTAGTTCAGGATATAGGTTTGAGGCACTGCTGTGCTAGTGATTGTTGCAGCAGCCTGTCTTTTGTCAGTGTAGAGAGAGGGACAGGACGCTGTGTGCAGCAGGGACAGTCAGTTTAATCATTAGCTGTTACTATTAGGTCCACAAAAGTCCTTTTCAGGACTGGTATGGTAAAGTAGTACAGGATATAGTTTTGAGTGCTATTCAAGTTCTTGTTCCAGCAGCCTGTGTTTTGTCAGTTTAAATAGGGACAGGCAGGAAGCTGTGGGTGGCAGTGAGGGACAGTCAGTTTAATCAGTAGCTGTTACTATTAGGTCCACAAAGGTTCTTTTCAGGAATGGTATGGTAATAGGCTTGTACACGTATAATATTCTTTCTTCCAAATATAGAAAGAATATTATACTTGACTGCTGCCCTTCTGCTGCAGTAGTCCTTTATCAGTATAGGGACTGAGGTACAATCTGCTAATCATTCACAACCTACTAGTTCCACAAAGGTCCTTATAAGGACTGGTAAGGTATGGGGTACTACAGTACATAGGGTTGAGTGAGGTACAATCTGCTATTCCTTAAGGACTGGTATAGGTCAACAATATATAGGGTTGAGGTGCACTACTGCTGACTGCTGTCCTTCTGCTGCACCAGTCCTTTATCAGTTTAGGGACTGAGGTACAGTCTGATAATCATTCACAACCTACTAGTTCCACAAAGGTCCTTATAAGGAATGGTAAGGTATAGGGTACTACAGTACATAGGGTTGAGTGAGGTACAGTCTGCTATTCCTTAATGACTGGTATAGGTCCACAATATATAGGGTTGAGGTGCACTACTGCTGACTGCTGCCCTATTCTGCAGCAGTCCTTTATCAGTATAGAGACTGAGGTACAGTCTGCTAATCATTCACAACCTACTAGTTCCACAAAGGTCCTTATAAGGACTGGTAAGGTATAGGGTACTACAGTACATATGGTTGAGTGAGGTACAGTCTGCTATTCCTTAAGGACTGGTATAGGTCCACAATATATAGGGTTGAGGTGCACTACTGCTGACTGCTGCCCTATACTGCAGCAGTCCTTTATCAGTATAGGGACTGAGGTACAGTCTGCTAATCATTCACAACCTACTAGTTCCACAAAGGTCCTTATAAGGACTGGTAAGGTATAGTGTACTACAGTATATAGGGTTGAGTGAGGTACAGTCTGCTAATCACAACCTAAAAAGCACACCGTACTATATGCCCGTACCCTCCTGTTTGAAGAGGTTGAGCGGTGTCATATTTTTGGGGCCCAGCAGCAAGTTGCTGTTATCAGTGCTGCTGTTAGTGCTCTCTATCTCGGTGCTGGTGTCAGTGCACTCTATCACAGTGCAGGTGTCAGTGCTCTATATCACGGTGCTGGTGCTGGTGATCATCTCCTGCACCCTCTTCTTTGCCTACCCTGACCTTCCCTTGCCTCCATTGTCTCAAGATTCCTGAATTTTCAGAATTTCACATATAAAAAAAGAATGCTTGTAGTTGTCGATCCCAGATTCACCTCATACATGTGTTATGTCATTGGCCATGTGGTGGGACTATGTGTGCACAGCTAGTAATTATTTTGTGGCTGCAAATATGACCTGTAGATTTGTAAAGTTCACCATCCCTGTGCTGTGCTGACTTCCTCCTGAGGCTGTACCTCTGCTGTGCATATTATGAGGGGCTCCCACCATCCCTGTGCTATGCTCATTATGAGGGGCTCACACCATCCCTGTGCTATGCTCATTATGAGGGGCTCACACCATCCCTGTGCTATGCTCATTATGAGGGGCTCCCACCATCCCTGTGCTGTGATGACTTCTTCCTGGGGCTGCTTATTATGAGGGGCTCCCACCATCCCTGTGCTATGCTGACATCCTCCTGGGGCTGCTTATTATGAGGGGCTCCCACCATCCCTGTGCTGTGCTGACTTCCTCCTGGGGCTGTACCTCTGCTGTGCATATTATGAGGGGCTCCAACCATCCCTGTGCTATGCTCATTATGAGGGGCTCACACCATCCCTGTGCTATGCTCCTTATGAGGGGCTCACACCATCCCTGTGCTATGCTCATTATGAGGGGCTCACACCATCCCTGTGCTATACCCATTATGAGGGGCTCCCACCATCCCTGTGCTGTGCTGACTTCTTCCTGGGGCTGCTTATTATGAGGGGCTCCCACCAACCCTGTGCTATGCTGACATCCTCCTGGGGCTGCTTATTATGAGGGGCTCCCACCATCCCTGTGCTGTGCTGACTTCCTCCTGGGGCTGTACCTCTGCTGTGCATATTATGAGGGGCTCCCACCATCCCTGTGCTATGCTCATTATGAGGGGCTCCCACCATCCCTGTGCTTTGCTGACTTCCTCCTGGGGCTGCTTACGGTGCAGGTGTCAGTGCTCTCTATCACGGTGCTGGTGTCAATGCTGTATATCACGGTGCTGGTGTCAGTGCTTTATGTCACGCTGCTGATGTCAGTGCTCTCTATCACGGTGCTGGTGTCAGATCACTCTATCATGTTGCAGGTGTCATTGCTGTATGTCACGCTGCTGATGTCAGTGCTCTCTATCACGGTGCTGGTGTCAGTGCTGTATATCACGGTGCTGGTGTCAGTGCTTTATGTCACACTGCTGATGTCAGTGCTCTCTATCACGGTGCTGGTGTCAGATCACTCTATCACAGTGCAGGTGTCATTTCTGTATGTCACGCTGCTGATGTCAGTGCTGTATATCACGGTGCTGGTGTCAGTGCTGTATATCACGGTGCTGGTGTCAGTGCTTTATGTCAGGCTGCTGATGTCAGTGCTCTCTATCACGGTACTGGTGTCAGATCACTCTATCATGGTGCAGGTGTCATTGCTGTATGTCACGCTGCTGATGTCAGTGCTGTATATCACGGTGCTGGTGTCAGTGCTGTATATCATGGTGCTGGTGTCATTGCTGTATGTCACGCTGTTGGTGATCATCTCCTGCACCCTCTTCTTTGCCTACCCTGACCTTCCCTTGCCTCCATTGTCTCAAGATTCCTGAATTTTCAGAATTTCACATATAAAAAAAGAATGCTTGTAGTTGTCGATCCCAGATTCACCTCATACATGTGTTATGTCATTGGCCATGTGGTGGGACTATGTGTGCACAGCTAGTAATTATTTTGTGGCTGCAAATATGACCTGTAGGTTTGTAAAGTTCACCATCCCTGTGCTGTGCTGACTTCCTCCTGAGGCTGTACCTCTGCTGTGCATATTATGAGGGGCTCCCACCATCCCTGTGCTATGCTCATTATGAGGGGCTCACACCATCCCTGTGCTATGCTCATTATGAGGGGCTCCCACCATCCCTGTGCTGTAATGACTTCTTCCTGGGGCTGCTTATTATGAGGAGCTCCCACCATCCCTGTGCTATGCTGACATCCTCCTGGGGCTGCTTATTATGAGGGGCTCCCACCATCCCTGTGCTGTGCTGACTTCCTCCTGGGGCTGTACCTCTGCTGTGCATATTATGAGGGGCTCCCACCATCCCTGTGCTATGCTCATTATGAGGGGCTCCCACCATCCCTGTGCTTTACTGACTTCCTCCTGGGGCTGCTTACGGTGCAGGTGTCAGTGCTCTCTATCACGGTGCTGGTGTCAATGCTCTCTATCACGGTGCTGGTGTCAGATCACTCTATCATGTTGCAGGTGTCATTGCTGTATGTCACGCTGCTGATGTCAGTGCTCTCTATCACGGTGCTGGTGTCAGTGCTGTATATCACGGTGCTGGTGTCAGTGCTCTCTATCACGGTGCTGGTGTCAGATCACTCTATCATGTTGCAGGTGTCATTGCTGTATGTCACGCTGCTGATGTCAGTGCTCTCTATCACGGTGCTGGTGTCAGTGCTGTATATCACGGTGCTGGTGTCAGTGCTTTATGTCACACTGCTGATGTCAGTGCTCTCTATCACGGTGCTGGTGTCAGATCACTCTATCACAGTGCAGGTGTCATTTCTGTATGTCACGCTGCTGATGTCAGTGCTGTATATCACGGTGCTGGTGTCAGTGCTGTATATCACGGTGCTGGTGTCAGTGCTTTATGTCAGGCTGCTGATGTCAGTGCTCTCTATCACGGTGCTGGTGTCAGATCACTCTATCATGGTACAGGTGTCATTGCTGTATGTCACGCTGCTGATGTCAGTGCTGTATATCACGGTGTTGGTGTCAGTGCTGTATATCATGGTGCTGGTGTCATTGCTGTATGTCACACTGTTGGTGATCATCTCCTGCACCCTCTTCTTTGCCTACCCTGACCTTCCCTTGCCTCCATTGTCTCAAGATTCCTGAATTTTCAGAATTTCACATATAAAAAAAGAATGCTTGTAGTTGTCGATCCCAGATTCACCTCATACATGTGTTATGTCATTGGCCATGTGGTGGGACTATGTGTGCACAGCTAGTAATTATTTTGTGGCTGCAAATATGACCTGTAGGTTTGTAAAGTTCACCATCCCTGTGCTGTGCTGACTTCCTCCTGAGGCTGTACCTCTGCTGTGCATATTATGAGGGGCTCCCACCATCCCTGTGCTATGCTCATTATGAGGGGCTCACACCATCCCTGTGCTATGCTCATTATGAGGGGCTCACACCATCCCTGTGCTATGCTCATTATGAGGGGCTCACACCATCCCTGTGCTATACTCATTATGAGGGGCTCCCACCATCCCTGTGCTGTGATGACTTCTTCCTGGGGCTGCTTATTATGAGGGGCTCCCACCATCCCTGTGCTATGCTGACATCCTCCTGGGGCTGCTTATTATGAGGGGCTCCCACCATCCCTGTGCTGTGCTGACTTCCTCCTGAGGCTGTACCTCTGCTGTGCATATTATGAGGGGCTCCCACCATCCCTGTGCTATGCTCATTATGAGGGGCTCACACCATCCCTGTGCTATGCTCCTTATGAGGGGCTCACACCATCCCTGTGCTATGCTCATTATGAGGGGCTCACACCATCCCTGTGCTATACTCATTATGAGGGGCTCCCACCATCCCTGTGCTGTGCTGACTTCTTCCTGGGGCTGCTTATTATGAGGGGCTCCCACCAACCCTGTGCTATGCTGACATCCTCCTGGGGCTGCTTATTATGAGGGGCTCCCACCATCCCTGTGCTGTGCTGACTTCCTCCTGGGGCTGTACCTCTGCTGTGCATATTATGAGGGGCTCCCACCATCCCTGTGCTATGCTCATTATGAGGGGCTCCCACCATCCCTGTGCTTTGCTGACTTCCTCCTGGGGCTGCTTACGGTGCAGGTGTCAGTGCTCTCTATCACGGTGCTGGTGTCAATGCTGTATATCACGTTGCTGGTGTCAGTGCTTTATGTCACGCTGCTGATGTCAGTGCTCTCTATCACGGTGCTGGTGTCAGATCACTCTATCATGTTGCAGGTGTCATTGCTGTATGTCACGCTGCTGATGTCAGTGCTCTCTATCACGGTGCTGGTGTCAGTGCTGTATATCACGGTGCTGGTGTCAGTGCTTTATGTCACACTGCTGATGTCAGTGCTCTCTATCACGGTGCTGGTGTCGGATCACTCTATCACAGTGCAGGTGTCATTTCTGTATGTCACGCTGCTGATGTCAGTGCTGTATATCATGGTGCTGGTGTCAGTGCTGTATATCACGGTGCTGGTGTCAGTGCTTTATGTCAGGCTGCTGATGTCAGTGCTCTCTATCACGGTGCTGGTGTCAGATCACTCTATCACGGTGCAGGTGTCATTGCTGTATGTCACGCTGCTGATGTTAGTGCTGTATATCACGGTGCTGGTGTCAGTGCTGTATATCATGGTGCTGGTGTCATTGCTGTATGTCACGCTGCTGGTGATCATCTCCTGCACCCTCTTCTTTGCCTACCCTGACCTTTCCTCTCCTCCATTGCCTTCATGCGCTCCACAGTCCTGAATTGTCACAATTTCACAGATAAAAAAAGAATGCTTGTAGTTGTCGATCCCAGATTCACCTCATACATGTATTATGTCATTGGCCATGTGGTGGGACTATGTTTGCACAGCTAGTAATTATTTTGTGGCTGCAAATTTGACCTGTAGGTTTGCAAAGTTCGCCTCCCATTGAAGTCAATGGGGCCCGCCGCGAACGTTACGGTTCGCGAACTATCGGCCGCGTTCGCGAAACGTCCCGTCGGAAGTTCGTCCATCACTACTCACCGCGACTTCCACGAGTGTGATCGCAGGTCCCGTGGACTCGATGACTGCAGGGATATCCGCGATCGTTTCACAGAGAGGAAGAACGGGGAAATTCTAATGTATACATGCATCTCCCCTTTCTGCTTTGTGACACTGATCACAGCTCCCTGTAATCAGGAGCGGTGATCAGTGTTATGTCACACATAGCCCCTCCCCCCACAGTTAAAATCACTCCTTAGGACATACTTAACCCCTACAGCGCCACTTAGTGGTTAACCCCTTCACTGCCAGTTACATTTACACAGTAATCAATGCATTTTTAATTGCACTGATCGCTGTATAAATGTGAATGGTCCCAAAATCGTGCCAAAAGTGTCCGATCTGTCCGCCATAATGTCACAGTCACGATGAAAATTGCTAATCGCCACCATTACTAGTAAAAAAAAAAAATTATTAATAAAAATGCCATTAAAGAATCCCCTATTTTGTAGACACTATACAGTGGTGTGAAAAAGTGTTTGCCCCCTTCCTCATTTCCTGTTCCTTTGCATGTTTGTCACACTTAAGTGTTTCGGAACATCAAACCAATTTAAACAATAGTCAAGGACAACACAAGTAAACACAAAATGCGATTTGTAAATGAAGGTGTTTATTATTAAAGGTGAAAAAAAATCCAAACCATCATGGCCCTGTGTGAAAAAGTGATTGCACCCCTTGTTAAAACATACTATAACTGTGGTTGTCCACACCTGAGTTCAATTTCTCTAGCCACACCCAGGCCTGATTATTGCCACACCTGTTCACAATCAAGGCATCACTTAAATAGGAGCTGCTTGACACAGTATGGTCCACCAGAAGATCCTTAAAAGCTACACATCATGCCGAGACCCAAAGAAATTCAGGAACAATTGAGAAAGAAAGTAATTGAGATCTATCAGTCTGGAAAGGGTTATAAAGCCATTTCCAAAGCTTTGGGAATCCAGCGAACCACAGTGAGAGCCATTATCCACAAATGGCGAAGACATGGAACAGTGGTGAACCTTCCCAGGAGTGGCCGGCCGCCCAAAATTACCCCAAGAGCGCAGCGACGACTCATCCAAGAGGTCACAAAAGACCCCACAACAACGTCCAAGGAACTGCAGGCCTCACTTGCCTCAGTTAAGGTCAGCGTTCATGCCTCCACCATCAGGAAAAGACTGGGCAAAAATGGCCTGCATGGCAGAGTTCCAAGGAGAAAACCACTGCTGAGCAAAAAGAACATCAAAGCTCGTCTCAATTTCTCCACAACACATCTTGATGATCCCCAAGACTTTTGGGACAACATTCTGTGGACCGATGAGACAAAAGTGGAACTCTTTGGAAGGTGTGTGTCCAAGTATATCTGGCGTAGAAGGAACACTGCATTTCATAAAAAGAACATTATACCAACAGTAAAATATGGTGGTGGTAGTGTGATGGTCTGGGGCTGTTTTGCTGCTTCAGGACCTGGAAGACTTGCCGTGATAAAAGGAACTATGAATTCTGCTGTCTACCAAGAGATCCTGAAGGAGAATGTCCGACCATCAGTTCGTGTACTCAAGCTGAAACGAACTTGGGTTCTGCAGCAGGACAATGATCCTAAACACACCAGCAAGTCCACCACCGAATGGCTGAAGAAAAACAAAATGAAGACTTTGGAGTGGCCTAGCCAAAGTCCTGACCTGAATCCTATTGAGATGTTGTGGTATGACCTTAAAAAGGCCGTTCATGTTCGAAAACCCTCTAATGTAACTGAATTAGGACAATTCTGCAAAGATGAGTGGGCCAAAATTCCTCCAGGACGCTGTAAAAGCCTCATTGCACGTTATCGCAAACGCTTGGTTGCAGTTGTTGCTGCTAAGGGTGGCCCAACCAGTTATTAGGTTTAGGGGCAATCACTTTTTCACACAGGGCCATGATGGTTTGGATTTTTTTTCACCTTTAATAATAAACACCTTCATTTACAAATTGCATTTTGTGTTTACTTGTGTTGTCCTTGATTATTGTTTAAATTGGTTTGATGTTCCGAAACACTAAGGCCGCGTACACACGCGCGGACTGTTCGCCCAACCTTGTTCGTCAAACAGTTTGACAAACAGTCCGCTCAAAATTAGCATGAACGGACTTGACCACCCACGATGAACGAACAGTCCGCTGAAACCGTGCGCGATGACGTGAACGGCACGTACGACGGGACTAGAAAACAACGTCCTATACACTGCAATGCAACCTTCGGCGTGTAAATCCTTTCTGAGTATGCGCGGAACTTAGTTTGACGAACAAGCCTACACACGAGCGGACTGTCCGCTCAAACCAAGTTTCAGCGGACAGTTTTACGGAAATTCCGAAAAACTTTGTTCGTCAGACTGTCCGCTGAAACTGTCCGCTGAAGCCCACACACGAGCGGACTGTCCGCTGAAACACTGTTCAGCGGACAAAGTTGGGCGAACAGTCCGCCCGTGTGTACGCAGCCTTAAGGCCGCGTACACACGCGGGGACTGTTCGCTCAACTTTGTCCGTCAAACAGTTTCAGCGAACAGTCCGCTCAAAATCAGCATGGACGGACTTGCCCACACACGACGAACGAACAGTTTGCTGAAACCGTGCGCGATGACGTGAACGGCACGTACGACGGGACGGAAAATACGACGTCCCATACACTGCATTACAACTTTCGGCGTGTAAATCCTTTCTGAGCATGCGCGGAACTTAGTTTGACAAACAAGCCTACACACGAGGGAACTGTTCGCTGAAACCAAGTTTCAGCGGACAGTTTTTCGGAATTTCCGAAAAACTTTGTTCAGCAGACTGTTCGCTGAAACTGTCCGCTGAAAGCCCACACACGGGCGGACTGTCCGCCGAAACACTGTTCAGCGGACAAAGTTGGGCGAACAGTCCCCGCGTGTGTACGCGGCCTAAGTGTGACAAACATGCAAAGGAACAGGAAACACTTTTTCACACCACTGTAACTTTTCCCGCAAACCAATCAATACGCGCTTATAGTGATTTTTTTTTACCTAAAATATGTAGAAGAATACATATCGGCCTAAACTAAGGAAAAAATATGTTTTTTTTAATATATTTTTTGGGGATATTTGTTATAGCAAAAAGTAAAAAATAATGCGTTCTTTTCAAAATTGTCTCTATTTTTTTGTTTATAGTGCAAAAAATAAAAACTGCAGCGGTGATCAAATACCACCAAAAGAAAGCTTGATTTGTGGGAAGCCATGTCGCAGGACCGCGCAATTGTCAGTTAAAGCATCGCAGTACCGCATCGCAAAAATTGCTCTGGTCTTTGGGCAGCCAAATGGTCCAGGGCTTAAGTGGTTAAAGGAGTTGTAAAGGCAGAAGGTTTTTTATCTTAATTAATTCTATGCATTAAGATAAAAAAAACCTTCTGTGTGTAGCACACCCCCCCCACCCCCCCGGACCTCCCCAATTACCTACCTGAGCTCCTTCTCTCTCCAGCAATGTCCACGATCCCCTCAGCCAACCAGTACACTCCTGATTGAGACAGAACAGCGGCGCTATTGGCTCCCAAGGCTGTCAATCAAAATCAGTCAGCCAATCAGGGGAGAGAGGGGTGGGGCCAGGTCTGTGCTCCGTGTCTGAATGGATACACGGAGCTCTGATGCAGTTTGGGTGAAAACCTGTAGCAAGCTGCTGGCTGAGGGGCACTCAAAAGAAGGGAGAGACTATGAGCAGCAAAGAGGGACCCGAGAAGAGGAGGATCTGGGCTGCTCTGTGCAAAACCACTGCAGAGAGGAGGCAAGTATAACATGTTTGTTATTTAAAAAAAGCGAGCCTTTACAATCACTTTAAAACAGGTAAGCCACACCCTTGTGGATGGGCATTGTTTGAGCATTTGTATTGGATTGCTTCTATATACCAACATTTTTACACTTTTGTGAGTACATGTTTTACATGGGGTTTCATGTTTTATAATAAACTGTTTCTTTAGCAATGCACTAGGCTGGTGTACCCTTTCTCTTGGCCATGCCAATGCATTTCCAAAGCAGCAAGAAAAGAAAATAGGACACACAGAACAGCAGATGTTCACAAAAAATAGCACATAAGCAGTTAGTGAATTTATATAGTGCAGATTTAGGCTTCGGTAATGTTTCTGGCCATGGGGCCCTATTTCATGATTCCATGTATGGTTGGGAATTTTTTTTACTTTTGTTTTCATTAGAGAACTTTCAATATAACTGTTAAAGGCATGTGACACTGTAAACATAAGCATTTTGCTGACAGTTGTATAAATGCTTCCAACAAAAAAGGAAGTAATCTTAGAAAACAGAAGACATGTAAACAGTGATGAATGGACAAGATTCTGAAATTCACACAAAAAAAAATACCAAAAAAGGGTAAACTGATGGAAGGGATCATGGTACAGTTGCCTCTATCCACATACAGTATATTAATAATAACCTCCTTCTATGTATAGCTTCTTTTAAAGCCAAGATTACTAGCTGGCAAAAACTACCTTTTTACGTTAATGGAAAATAGGAATGGAGAAATGGAGTAAAATTATTTTTTTTGTTATGATTTTTTTGCTGCAAGTTTTTTACAATTTATAAAAATTCTCCAGTGTATATCCCTAGGTTAGACTCTCTTATTTCCTCCTTTCTTTGATACCCAAAGAATCCTAGAATCTCACTGGATACCTTATGACTTTCTACATCTCAGGGTGGTTTAGCTCTACAAAATGTATATTATGCTTCCCAACTGAGTTATGGTCGTTGGTGGCTTTTTTCCCAGTTGAACAATGCAACTACAGCTGCTGAAGCAGCGCTTGATTCCTCATTTGAAGCATTGACCAATCTGATTTATAGGAAATCTATCCCTTCTTTGGAAAGTGTGGATATAACAAAAGTCTATATGCAGTATATTTCTCTGATGCCAATTTGATTCAACCCCACATTCTAGTTACAATGCTTTGCCTGATGCCTTCCTTTGGGCACAAAAACATTTGAAATGTGCCCATCAACTATATGAGCACTGATCTTTAAAATATTTTTCCAGGTTGCAATAAGAGTTGCATTTTAGATATTTTATATTTCCAACTCAAACATTCAGCTGCCACCAGGCCCAGACTTGCCATAGGGCACACTGGGCACTTGCTGGTGGGACGGGGCCGCAATGTCCTTCTGGGGCCCAAGGCAGCTGGGCTGCTGCTTGAGCCCACACCGTTCACCTGGCCAGCCGACCAAGGCTGGGGTGCAGAAACTACAGGTCAGCTGACCTGTGACCATGAAGAGAGAGGAGCTGGAGGAAACGCCAGACAAGAGAAAAAGTAAATGTGGGCCCGTGTGCCTGGATAGGGGGACTGGTGGGGCGGCTGCATTTAGAAGAAACAATCTGTCAATTTTCCTCCTGCAGCCTCTGAAAGCCTGCTTCTCCTCTTTTCCTTCCACCAGGCATTCAAAAGCTGCAGGAGGAATATAGACAGATTGATTCTTCTAAATGGAACAGGAAAAGGTTTGACCGCACACAAATTAGAATTCGCTTAGTCATAATGATTATGACTAATCAAATTCCAATTCGTGAAATTACTTAATCTCTGCCAGGTCGGCATTGATGTCATGCTGTCTACGATGTCTGATGCTTTTTATCTTCAATAAAGTCTTCACTTTTGCTTCAAACCTGTGAGTGCGCTCAAACCTTTTCATGTTCCAGTGGCTCCTATCCAGATTGCGGAATGGACCTGCACCGTGAGGTTGAAGCGTGGGATTGCTCTCATCTGGAGTGGCTTGGCTTTGCTTTCTACTGTGCTGATTCTTCTAAATGCAGCCATTCCTGCTGATCCTCCTTTCTAGCTTCCTTCTGCTGACCCCTTGTGCTCTCCCCCCCATGCTTTCCACTCCCCCTTGCTCTCTTACCCCCATGCTCTCAGGCTCCCCAATATGCTCTTCGGCCCCCTGTGTGCTCTCCAGTCCCCACTGTAATCTCCTGCCCCCTCTGTGCTCTCCAGTAACCCCTGTGCTCTTCAGGCCCCCGTGCTCTCAAGCTCCCCCCAGTGCTCTCTGGTCCCCCGTGTTCTCCAGCCCCCCAGTGCTTTCCGACCCATGCCTGTTCTCTGGCCCCTCCAGGTCTCTCTGGCCACTGCTGTGCTCTATGCCGCCCACCCTCTTCGCTCCCCACGCTCTCAGCCCCCCCCAGTGCTCTCTGACTCCCTCTCATGCTCTTCAGCCCCCCAGGGCTCCCCCCAGGGCTCCCCTACCCCCCATACTCTCTGTCCCCCAGTGTTCTATGTCCTTCTACAGGGAGTGTGGAAATAATAAAAGTCTATATGCAGTGTATTTCCTAATTTGATTCAACCCCACATTCTAGATTCATTGCTTTGCCTGATGCACCCTGGTGCTCTCAGCCCCCCCCCATGCTCTCCAGCCCCCTCTAGTGCTCTCCAGGCCCCCCTGTGCTCTCAGGCTCCCTCCAGTGCATTCCAGTTTACCCGTGTTCTCCAGCCCCCCAGCTATCTCTGACCCTGCCTGCTCTCCGGCCCCTCCAGTGCTCTCTGGCCATCCCTGTGCTCTTTGCCCCCCCCCCCACCCTCTTCATGCTCTCTGACCCCCCCATGCTCTCCAGCCCCTCAGTACTCTCTGCCCCCCCAGTGCTCCATGACCCCTGTGCTCTCTGGACCCCTCAGTACTCTCTGCCCCCCATTCTCTCCGGCTCCCCAGTGCTCTCTGGCCCCCCAGGGCTCTCTAACCTCTCCCAATGCCCACCGACCCCCTGTACTTTCTGCCCTCCCCAGTGCTCTCAGCCCCTCCCCATGCTTTCTGGCCCTCTAGTGCTCTTTGACTCTCCCCCGTGCTCCCACCACGTGCTCATCAGCTGTCCCTGTGCTCTCTGCCCCCCCAGTGCTCTCCGGTCCTCGTGCTCTCCTACCCTGTGCTATCTGCCTCCCCATGCTCTCTGGTCCCCCGTGCTTTCTGGCCCCCTTCAACCCCACAGCTGTGCAGGGTTCCCCCCTCCCCTCTCCGCCGGCTGCTGCGGGGGATCCGCCAGGATGGAGAGTAGGGATGGTGCCTGTAAATATGTCATGGGCTACTCAGTCTTAAATGCCCAGGCCTATATTTTTTGTCCTGGCTGCAGCCCAACTGGGGACTTGAGACATATGTTTTTGTAGCTCTGTGTTAGAAAAGCTTTTCTACATCCAGAACACTCTGAATTAAAGTCATTCTAAACGCTGACTTTTTTTTGGCTTTATGCATTCTGTGCATTAAGGTAAAAAAAAGTCTCAGTGTGCAGCTTCCCCCTCAATAATTACCTGAGCCTGATCCAGCGATGTGCACAAAAGCAGAAGCTCTCCTGGGTCTCTGCCTCCTTATTGGCTGAGACACTGCAGCAGGAGCAGTTGGCTCCCACTGCTATAAATCACAGCCAGTAAGGAGGGAGCGGACGGGCCAAGCCCCATTCTGTGTGTCTCATAGACAGAGGCAGTTTGGGAGTAAGCACACGTGAGTGCACTGAGATGAACCAGCTTGCTATGGGGGCACTTAGCAGGGGGGAGGGGCCAGGAGCCATGGCGGGGGACCTAAGAAGGGGAGGATCAGGAATGCTCTGTGCAAAACCACTGCACAGAGCAGGTAAGTATGACATGTTTGTTATTCAAAAAAAAAAAGCTGAACCTATTCTTTTTATAGCACTTTGCTACAGGCCATTCCCACTCAACTTAACCTTCGAAACCAGTGGGTGAAGGATATCCCAGATTTCTCAGATGAAAATTGCGATAAAATTCTTTATACTTATTTTATTACTACTATATCAGCCAGGTACAGACTTATTCAAATACGAATATTTCATAGAATATACTACTGTGTTTTTATCAGATGTGAAGAAAACATAACCCTAATTGCCATAAGTGCAAAAAGTAGAAAGAAGATATTCTCCACATGCTCTCTAGTCGTGAGAAGATCCATCCCTTCTGTTCTCTAGTTACTCATTTCATTGCCACTCATTTTGACTTACCCAACACATCACATGCAATCTAAAGTGGTGTATATTAAGCTCGCCACTCTGCATCTCCCAAAAGACCAGGGGGGACTGGCTGTCCCACACCCACAAACATATTACTTTCCAGCCCAATTACAACACTTTGTGGGTTGGGACTTGCCTATAACTGTGGGCCCTGCTAAGGGTCTGATTGACCTAGAGTCGAGTTACGAGACTTTGTCCCATATGGAAATGGGGTTTCCTGGCTTCCCACTTCACTGTCCCACAATTTAGCTACTGCTTAAAATTTGGAGGAGTGTCAGGCATAGACTAGGTTTATCTGGATTTCTACGCCACACACCTATTTTTTCAAAACCGCTTTTATAAGGACCTGGCCAGGGTCCCCAAACACCCAATATGGGAAAAGGTAAGGATTAGATACCTCTCACAGGTGCTTCATAATTCTGTCCTGAAGCCATATTATCAGGTACAGGAATTTCCACTATTGAATCGCCATCACTTCCAATCCATACAGCTTCAATATGCCCTGAGACGTCAGCGTAGGCAATCTGCTTTGAGGCTAGAGGACTCCTCATTCCGGGAATCCATTTACACTGAGCAGGAGAAGAAGGGCATTATTTCTCGAATCTACATACACCTTCTATCCCACATACAAGCCCCTGACCTTTAACCCTGCCAAGCGGGATGGGAGAGAGATCTTGGTCCCATTGATGGTGAGCAGTGGAATCAGATCCTAGGAGTAGGGACTCTAGTGTCAGTTTCTGTGGCACCTGTTTATTTTGCACTGGGTTTACTGAACACCAATACAACTGCATATATGAGATAAGAGAGAGTCCCCTATATGCCCTAAATGTCAAGCTCATGCTGAAGATCTTATCCACATGCTCTGTAAATGTCCCAATTGTGCGATATTGGAATTGAGTTATCACCACTATCAATGAGGAACAGTACCACCCTTCGGTGTATGTTGCCCTTACGAGACTTTTGTACCTGGCCAGAAAACTGATTACTTGGCTCTGGCTCAATCCCCAATGAATGCACAGTGGATCCAAGAAGTTAGTAATATCCTAGTGCGGGAAAAAAATACCTATTTTCATAGAAAATCACCACAAAAGTTCACAAGCATTTGGCAGAACTGGCTGAGCGCCCCAGAGGTAGCGCCCTCGCAGCTGGTCCTGAATAGATTATTGATGGGCTAGCTGACAACACACGTTCAGTCCTGCTGTGAGTCCTTGCAGGACAATTCACAAGCTAAATGCAATGGTTAATTTTCAAAAAAGCTGCGCTAAGAATGATCCAAAAGTTATTTGTGAAAAATAAAGTGCTAAAAAACAATATTATACCAACTCTAATTAAAAGAATGTGTATATTTAAAAAAACGTGTTCAAAAAAATTAATTAATTATATTAATTTTCCGTATCACCATCTGCACACAAAAAAGAGTTCATTTCATATAGAAAAATAGATTCTCTTTGATTGTAGTTCCCACCGTGAAACACACCACACCGGTAAAGGAAAAAGGTGTCCTCAAAGATGCAGAAAACAGAACTCCACCACCAATATCACTGCCGCTTACCAGCTAGACTGGTCCCATCACAGAGACCAGATATGGCCACAAATAAGAAAGCACTCCTTCAGCACATGGACCACCAGGAGGATACAGCTCTGTTCAGACGTTTTGGACTGGTCCTACGGCCACACCACTCATTGCCCGGTACATACAGAAACAAGAAGGGTCGCCATAGTGTAGTAAATTCTTATGTTTAATAAATAAATAAAAGGTTGCACTTACATCCAATTAGGAAAATAGTTCGCTGTGTTACAAGTAACAATATTGCCGGCCGGCTTCGTGAACGCTGCCCGTTGCTTCCGGGTTCAGCGTGGAACGCGATGACGTCAATACGCCACTCCTCCCAATGGTTACCTTTAAGGGACATCTGATGAGGACATGCTGGCATGGGACTATTCTTGGCACAAACTCACTAATACTAACTTCCAGGTGATTTTATTTTATTTTGTTTTATTTCTTTATGTTATTTTCCTGTCCCCTTTTGTTTCCCCCCCCCCCCCCCCTTTTCTGCAATTTTTCTTGTTTAACTGTTTTCTTCTCTTTGACAATATGTGAAACGCAATGTGTGATGCAATGCACACCTTATTTCTAATGAATCTAATGGCTACGCAGTTGTTGCAGTTCATCCTATGACTTGCTGATTACATTTCCTGTTTATTACGGACTGTATGCCTATTCAAATGTATGTCTAATATGTTGATTAAAAAAAAAAAGTGGTGTATATTGAGGGTACTGGAAGATTTGGACTTGGGTACATATCAGAAACAGTTTTGCTTTTTTTTTTATTATACTATGTTGGGAAAAACTGTTGCTCCACAATGGATACACATGGAAGTTATCCACATTAATATGTAGAAAAGCTTCCAGAAAGAGGATGTCCAAAAAAAGTGATAAAATCTGGGGTCCATTGATTGATCTTTTTGATACTTGTGAGTTACTGGACACCTAATTTGTTAATACACTGAGAGGGAGTAAGTTGCACTCTGACCAATCAGCTGGCAATAGGAATAGGAATTCAAAACTATGTTTAAAAAACAGAGGCATACGCTTTTTATTTTTTTTCGCATATAATTTGCATATTTTATTTTGCATATATTGTACAAATGACATGTGGATATTGGTTATTTTACCTGTTAACTGAACTTGTTGATTTGTTTAGTTCCATGTTTATTTTTGGCATCATAACGCAGCAAACTGTCGTTTTTGTCAGCTATGCTGTATTGAATGTCAATGTCAATCTCAATATATTGAATGACAATCTCAAAGGGTTGAAATATCACTGTGCCTAATTTCTAGAATCCTCTCTGTTATATAAAGCTATGTTGCACAGTGTCTTTGTTTTATAATTATTGCAGCGCAATACCTTATTTCACAGTGCCACTGTGTGGTCATGTGACGTCCTGCTGCTATCCTTCCCCAATCTGAGGACTACAGTGGGAGGGTCCGAGATTCCCCTCTGACGTCACCTGGCAGGAGAGGAGAAGAGCGGTGGGCGGTCACATGACCACACTGGGTGCTCTGAAATAAAGTATTGATCTGCATAATTTTTATAAAACAAAGGCACTGTGCACCACGGCTTCATATAACAGAGGGAATTTTAGTTATTAGGCACAGTTACTTTACACAGAATAGCAGCAGGAGGGGAGGGGTGGGGAGCGGATCAGCACTGACTCAATAGCTGACAGGCAGGGGAGGGGGAGAGGGAGAGACTGCGGGCTGATGTGGACACGTAAACTGACCATGGTATTATGGATCAGCAGCCATGATTACCATGGTCAGCACACACGGGGGGGGCACAGAAACAAGCAGGATCAACCAAGTATTTTACAGCATAGAGTGACAAAATACTCTCCACAAGCACTATGCTGTATATAGTGCTTTAACCGTTTGCGGACCAGCTGACGCAGTTTTACTGCAGCAGGTTGGCTCCGCTGCGCAAAATCACGTTATTGTATGTGATCTCGTGAGGCTTTGATAGCTGGCGCGCACACATGCCCGCTGCAAGCTCCATATGTCCGACCCCGGTTCCTGTGGACTCGATGTCCGTGGGGATACCCACAATCATCTCACGGAGAGGAAGAACGGGGAAATGCTGATGTAAACAAGCCTCTCCCCATTCTGCCTAATGACACTGTCACTGATCACAGCTACCTGTAATCGGGAGCGGTGATCAGTGTTGTGTCACACACAGACCCTCCCCACAGTTAGGATCACTCCCTAGGACATACTTAACCCCTGCAGCACCCACTCTTGGTTAACCTCTTCACTGCCAGTCACATTTACACAGTAATCAGTGCATTTTTAATCACATTGATCGCTGTATAAATGTAAATGGTCCCAAAATAGCACCAAAAGTGTCCGATGCGTCCGCCATAATGTCGCATAAAAATTGCTGATCGCCGCCATTACTAGTAAAAAAAAAAGAAAATATTAATAAAAATGCCATAAAACTATCCCCTATTTTGTAGACGCTATAACTTTTGCGCAAACCAATTAATTAAGGCTTATTGTGATTTTTTTTTACAAAAATATGTAGAAGAATACGCATTGGCCTAAACAGAAAAAAAAATTTATATATTTTTGGGGGATGTTTATTATAGCAAAAAGTAAAAAATAATGCGTTTTTTTTCTAAATTGTCGCTCTTTTTTTGTTTATAGTGCAAAACCGCAGAGGTGATCAAGTACCATCAAAAGAAATCTCTACTTGTGGGGAAAAAAGAACGCCAATTTTGTTTGGGAGCCATGTTGCCCGACCGCGCAATTTGTCAGTTAAAGCGGCGCAGTGCCGAATCGCAAAAAGTGGTTAAAGGAACAGGATCTTTTTTTTTTTCAGGGTTACAACCGCTTTAATTTCTCAGCTGTTTATAGATTTCCATCTACGCTGACTGTTATATTTGTATATTCCATACAAACAATATACTGTGTCTGCTGCACTTGTTCTATGTGTCAATCTTCAATAAAATACAGTATAAAAAAAGTTTGAACTGAAATAAGGAAGAGTTTTTTTGCCATACAAATCTTTGCTTTGCATGTATATTTAAACATTTATGGCAATAGTATGTACCCATGGTCTCTGAATGCATCTCTGGGACTATTGCCAGTCCAGTGAGGCATTATGTGCAGCATCATGCACTCTATCTGATTTTATGATCAAAGGTAACTTGCAATTAAAATTTCAATTTAAAGCGGGAGTCCGCCGGGAGTCCGCGTTTTTTTTTTTTTTTTTTTAAAGCCAGCAGCTACAAATACTGCAGCTGCTGACTTTTAAAATAGTGACACTTACCTGTCCAGCGCGCCCGCGATGTCGGCACCCGAAGCCGATCTCTCGATCGTCTCTCGGGTGCTGCCGCCGCCATCTTGGGTATGGGAATCAGGAAGTGGAGCCTTTCGGCTTCATTTCCCGGTTCCCTACTGCGCATGCGCGAGTCACGCTGCACAATAAGGATGGTCCCCGCTGTCTCTGGGATCCGTGTGTTTCCCAGCAGGCAGCGGGGTACATTCGGAAAGGGGCGTAGATTCTGCGGAAAGGGGCGTACCTTCTGCAGAATCTACGCCGGAAGTGGGTGCAGATACCTGTACTGTACAGGTACCTGCACCCCCCTCCCCCCTGAAAGGTGCCAATTGTGGCGCCAGAGGGGGGAGGATTCCAATGAGCGGAAGGTCCACTTTAGGGTGGACCTCCGCTTTATTAAACAATGACATGCATATGCCCTGTAAAAAATAGTAATAAGATGGTGCAAGAATCGATCACCGTAAGAACTCTCTATATTTTTCTCTCATAATAAAAGGAGGGGGGGGGGAGGGATCAAGGGAAATACAATATATAAACAATAAATAAAAATACAAATAATGTCCAAGAAATTGTTGTTATGGTCCATAAAAGTTCTACTTCCAAACACTAGTGGCAGCACAACTCTCTAAGAAAATATAATGCAGAAAAGACAAGAAGTGCGCCTAACTAAGTGCAGTATATGAGAAGTACCATTTAATATCATAAAAACACACAGCAAATTGGCTACTCACGAAATTACATAGTAGTCAGGCATATCAATATAGCGGAGGGGAAAGTAATCACAGTCACTACAGAAGTGAATGTGATTACTTTCCCCTCTGCTATATTGATATGCCTGACTACTATGTAATTTTGTGAGTAGCCAATTTGCTGTGTGTTTTTATGATATTAAATGGTACTTCTCATATACTGCACTTAGTTTGGCTCACTTCTTGTCCTTTCTGCATGCATATGCCCTGTACTTGTCCATTATCCTAGGCTCATGTATTTTTTTGAAATTATATATATATATATATATATATATATATATATATATATATATATATATATATATATATATATATATATATATATACACATATATATATATATACAGTACATACATACACACACACACACAAGATAGGGAGCCTTTAAATGTTTTATAGACCCATTTCTCTTTAAAAATAGATTTTAGAATTTTTACTAAGATTGCAGCCTTACCCATGACACAAGTGATAGAATTTTTGGCAGAATTAGATCAAATTGAATTCATCCCACACAAATCTACTGACAATAATAGCAGAATTTTCATATATCTCCAGATCTGACATAAAAATGCTGGCACTAGTTATTGTAACAATGAATATTAAGGAAGGCTTTTGATTCTGCAGACTGGGTTACATGCAGTTTGTGCTTGGAAAAATGGGCTTTGGTCCATCCTTAATGAAGTGAATAGACCTTTACTGCCATCTAAAAGAATATAATAAAATAGGTGGAATTATTTCAAAATAATTTTAAAACGGGAACCAGGCTGGGGTGTCCCTTATCCCCTTCCATGTTTGCATTATTGGTTTAACCCAGATCAGCATTATTACATACTACATGTTTGTTCAAGGGTCTTATAGTGGGGAGGAGCATATGCGGATGGCTTTTTCGTTTTTCCCCTATAACTTGGACTGTAAGCCCTTGTACATGCGGTGGGACATTCCGACAACCAAATCCATCGGATTTTGTCCGACGGATTTTGTCCGAAACTTGTGTTGCATACACACAGTCGGACAAAGTTGTTGGAAAATCCGATTGTACGTAACGTGATGACGTTATTTCGTTACGGAGAGACTGCGTTCAGGCTAGTAGCCAATAGCTTTGGTCTAGGAATTTGATCTGAACATGCCTGGCACTTTGTCCGCTCGGAATTCTCTACACACAATCGGACAAAGTCCGATCGGATCATATTATCGGAAAGTTTTAGAGCCTAGCTCTAAAACTTTGTCCGTCGTATATATTCCAATGGAAACAGTCCGATGGAGCCCACACACAGTCGGATTATCCAACAACACGGTCCGATCGGACATTTTACGTTGGAATGTCCGACCGTGTGTACAAGGGCTAAGAGGCATTTTGCATACTTGATTGCTTTTCTCACTACTCACATCTTAAAGTGGCATTAAGCCCCAAAAAACTAATATATTGCATAGTGTCATATAATTTAGCAGGCACAACATTAACAACAATTAAAGCCTAGGACTGAGCCCATAACATATGTAGCACCCTGATGTTTAGGCAGAGTTGGTAGTACATTTACCTGCCAGGCATAATTGCCTTGGCCAATTGTTAGGTGATCAATTGATTCCCCCTAATTCTGGAATTGCTGCATTTCTCTCTTCTGTCACTAGATGGCCAGGTATCTGGCGACATTCGATAAGACAAGGGCATTGCAAGGACAGATTAGGAATAGATAGGGTATCTCAGCCAGTGGGCAGGGATCTTCTTGGGTCCCTTGACCTGCTGGGAGAGCCTATTTATTTGGGTGAGGTCAGGTGATCGGAGTTTTGGTGCCACCTGGATGGCTGTCTTGGTGGATGTGTGTTGTGCTGCCCTGGGCAGCTAGGCCAGAGCCTGAGGCCTATCCTGAGGACATCTGGCTGCTGTCTGAGGGCCTATCCAGAAGCAAGACTGCGGCTTGCAGTCCAACCATAAGGGACGGTTCTGCCGGCCGGAGAACCTGTCATGGTCAGATGTAGAAAGGAAGCTGTTGCCACTAAGGGACCATTCACTTTATTACCCTGGACCACAGTGAGTAGCAGAAGAAAGTACTGGAGCAGTATTCTCACCAACCAGGGACAGGGAAGAATTGGGAAACTTCAGCAGGTGTCCAGCCAGCGGAGGTGATGCTTGCAGAGCAGGCTTGTGTGCCAAGCAGGGGACCGAGCAGGCCAGTGGAGTGAAGCTTGAGCAGTATCTGTTAGTGCCAAGCTTGGGACCCAGCCATCGGAGGTAACGCTTGCAAAGCAGCTTTGTGTGCCAAGCTAGGGACTGAGCAGGCCAGTGGAGTGAAGCTTGAGCAGTATCTGTTAGTGCCAAGCTTGGGACCCAGCCATCGGAGGTAACGCTTGCAAAGCAGCTTTGTGTGCCAAGCTAGGGACTGAGCAGGCCAGTGGAGTGAAGCTTGAGCAGTATCTGTTAGTGCCAAGCTTGGGACCCAGCCATCGGAGGTAACGCTTGCAAAGCAGCTTTGTGTGCCAAGCTAGGGACTGAGCAGGCCAGTGGGGCAACGCTTGAGGAAAATACTCAGTGAGAAGGTTGGATGAGCTGATGCGCTCAGGAGATCCAGTGGCAGTGGATTAGCAAGTCTAGTGAGAGAGACTGGGAGCTTAGTGAAGTGAAGATCTACAAGAAGTGATTGTAGAGGAAGTACAGAAGTTCCTTACAACTTGTGTTAGAAACTGTTATAAGACTGTGCCATAGGAGACGGCGATCCTACACATGCATGTCTTGCTGGTTGCCTTTCCCTGCATGGCTGTCTACTTATAGAAGTCTTGGAGTCTACTAATTCACATTGCAACTACTAAAGAGTGTTTTGGACCTAAACCCTCTCTCCCACAGTTACATAGTTAGTAAGGTTGAATAAAGACACCAGTCCATCCAGTTCAACCTGAGTGAGTGTCTACAATTGTCCCTATCCCTGTACATTGCACACTCACATCAGCCCCTACCCTCAAGGAGCCCACAATCCATGGTCCCCATTCATATACGGGGGCCAATTTTTGGACAGAAGCCAATTAACCTACCAGCATGTCTTTGGAGTGTGGGAGGAAACCGGGGTACCCGGAGGAAACCCACACAGGCACAGGGAGAACATGCAAACTCCAGGCAGGTTGTGTCGTGGTTGGGATTTGAACCAGTGACCCTTTTTACTGCTAGGTGTGAGTGCTAACCCCTACACCACTGTGCCGCCCTTCTGAGCTTTGAGAAAATAAATCTCTTTGCATTCAAGAAGTATCTGGCGCCAAATGAATCTACCTTGCATTACACCCACTATGTCTTGTACTCCACTCTACACAAGATGTCAGTTGCCCCTAACTCTGGAGGTTCTCATTAGACTAAAGGGGACCCAGGACCTTGCTACATATAATCAATGTGGCCCCTACATCTCCATGGAAAAAATCCAAGATTTAAGGAATCAAGAGTGAAAAACACAAGAGAATATTCTAGATAATAACAAATTGTCCAAAATGTCTTGTTGAAAACCAATTATTCTCTACTGGACTAGTTTCTCTTACATCTCTTTCAGCCATTAGAGACACAGATTATATATATAATTTTTTTTTTTAGAGACCCTGGCATGCTCCAAAATTGATTAGGTTGGCTAGGGACCACCTCATTCAATAATTTCTTTATTACAGTTATTTATACAGCACTGTCAATTCACGCAGCTCTTTACAGATACAGTGGTGTGAAAAAGTGTTTGCCCCCTTCCTCATTTCCTGTTCCTTTGCATGTTTGTCACACTTAAGTGTTTCGGAACATCAAACCAATTTAAACAATAGTCAAGGACAACACAAGTAAACACAAAATGCAATTTGTAAATGAAGGTGTTTATTATTAAAGGTGAAAAAAAATCCAAACCATCATGGCCCTGTGTGAAAAAGTGATTGCCCCCCTTGTTAAAACATACTATAACTGTGGTTGTCAACACCTGAGTTCAATTTCTCTAGCCACACCCAGGCCTGATTATTGCCACACCTGTTCACAATCAAGGCATCACTTAAATAGGAGCTGCTTGACACAGTAAGGTCCACCAGAAGATCCTTAAGGCTGGGTTCATACTGCTGCGGGGGGAGATCCGGATGTGATTCGCACCGCAAATCACATCCGATCTCCGTAGCGATGCGAGTTCAGCCATACAGATAGTATGGCTGAATTCGCAGCGCTCCCGCAGCAAACTCGCACGGGACCCTTTTTTTGGTCCGCAACAGAATCGGATCGCATGGGGGTTCACACCATGCGATCCGATTCCTGTGCGAGTCGGCAGATCGCACTGCGATATGCAGACGGATCTGGGGGTGTCATTAACATAGCATTGACACTCCCAGCCGTCCGCATAGGGCAGTGTGAACTGCCGGCGGGAGTAATGCGATGCGGGAAAACGCCGCGGATTCGCGGCGTTCCCGCATCGCAGCGGTGTGAACCCGGCCTAAAAGCTACACATCATGCCGAGACCCAAAGAAATTCAGGAACAATTGAGAAAGAAAGTAATTGAGATCTATCAGTCTGGAAAGGGTTATAAAGCCATTTCCAAAGCTTTGGGAATCCAGCGAACCACAGTGAGAGCCATTATCCACAAATGGCGAAGACATGGAACAGTGGTGAACCTTCCCAGGAGTGGCCGGCCGCCCAAAATTACCCCAAGAGCGCAGCGACGACTCATCCAAGAGGTCACAAAAGACCCCACAACAACGTCCAAGGAACTGCAGGCCTCACTTGCCTCAGTTAAGGTCAGCGTTCATGCCTCCACCATCAGGAAAAGACTGGGCAAAAATGGCCTGCATGGCAGAGTTCCAAGGAGAAAACCACTGCTGAGCAAAAAGAACATCAAAGCTCGTCTCAATTTCTCCACAACACATCTTGATGATCCCCAAGACTTTTGGGACAACATTCTGTGGACCGATGAGACAAAAGTGGAACTCTTTGGAAGGTGTGTGTCCAAGTATATCTGGCGTAGAAGGAACACTGCATTTCATAAAAAGAACATTATACCAACAGTAAAATATGGTGGTGGTAGTGTGATGGTCTGGGGCTGTTTTGCTGCTTCAGGACCTGGAAGACTTGCCGTGATAAAAGGAACTATGAATTCTGCTGTCTACCAAGAGATCCTGAAGGAGAATGTCCGACCATCTGTTCGTGTACTCAAGCTGAAACGAACTTGGGTTCTGCAGCAGGACAATGATCCTAAACACACCAGCAAGTCCACCACCGAATGGCTGAAGAAAAAAAAAATAAAGACTTTGGAGTGGCCTAGCCAAAGTCCTGACCTGAATCCTATTGAGATGTTGTGGTATGACCTTAAAAAGGCCGTTCATGCTCGAAAACCCTCTAATGTAACTGAATTAGGACAATTCTGCAAAGATGAGTGGGCCAAAATTCCTCCAGGACGCTGTAAAAGCCTCATTGCACATTATCGCAAACGCTTGGTTGCAGTTGTTGCTGCTAAGGGTGGCCCAACCAGTTATTAGGTTTAGGGGGCAATCACTTTTTCACACAGGGCCATTATGGTTTGGATTTTTTTTCACCTTTAATAATAAACACCTTCATTTACAAATTGCATTTTGTGTTTACTTGTGTTGTCCTTGACTATTTTTTAAATTGGTTTGATGTTCCGAAACACTTAAGTGTGACAAACATGCAAAGGAACAGGAAATGAGGAAGGGGGCAAACACTTTTTCACACCACTGTATATGTTATACATTCCAATCGGTCCCTGCCCTCAAGGAGCTTACAATACATATATTTTTTCTTTTTAGAAAGAACCCAATTAACCTACCAGCATGTCTATGGGGTGTGAGAGGAAATCAGAGATTCTGGAGGAAACCCACACAGATACAGGGAGAACATGCAAACTCTGTGCAAGTAGTGCATTCAAACTGGCAACCCTAGTGCTGCTAGGTGGAAGTGCTAATCACTTAGCCAATGTGCTTCCCCTTTCAATAAAAAAAAATATATTGGATACATACTGTATCACACTATGTAGTGTTGGAGATGCTCCCATTTCTCAGAAAAATTTATCAAATGAATTAATATTTTTTGGTCCTGTTACAAACCTCAGAGCTACTGGACACAGGTTTTGGGCTTTATCTCTTTGCTAACTACTCGGTCACTCAAGTTGGACATTAAAGTCTACCTTTTTGTGCTTCTCTACAACACTCTTGGGACTTTTGCTGTGCTATGGTCGTATGGCTAGTGCTTTGAGCTGGAAATCCCCCACACTCTAATGGAAGTCTCTGGTTAACATTTATATAATGCAATTTATATAAATGTAGGGCTTGTCCCAACAAATTCCTCAAGGTATGGTCAGTTTGTCTGGCATCATCTCTGTTGAATTAGATATGTCCATCCCAATATATATAGTAATCATTAATCTGAAGGGGATTAATATTACCAATATGACTGCTCTTTGAAAAAGGAGTCTTAAAATGGTGTTCTACACAAAAAAATAAAATGATTCAAATTCCTAAAAAAATAAAACATTTGGATTTTTTTTTTTAACTCACCTCGTAGTCTACCCCCTTCAGTGCCTGGGCTGGTGACATCACTTCCCCTCGGCGCAGGAAGGGCTCAGCTCTGCCCCCTCCCTCCTGTCAGTCATCTGGGACACGTCACAGGTCCCAGATGACTGTGGGGCCAATCACGGCGCGCGCATGTGAAGCCACAGCCAGGTGCCCACAGTTGCAATGCCGGCGCCGCCGAGCAGAGGGGGGGATGAGCGGGGCTTCATTCCCCCGCATCGCTGGACCCTGGGACAGGTAAGTGTCCGATTATTAAAAGTCAGCAGCTGCAGTTTTTGTAGCTGCTGAATTTTAATTTTTTTTTTTAAGGGGAACTCCTCTTTAAGTAATGATATTAGGGGGAATTAATTCCTTCTTCAACTGTGTGATTAAAGCCTACCTACTCCCCTTATATCATTGTGCACAGTGAATGGATTAATTGTCCCTTTGGTCAGTTATTCCCTCAACTTGGTCTGATTAAACATGTTGCAACCATGGGGACTGAATTATTACCAGCACATTGTGCTATCCGGCACTAAATATATCCAGCTGTTCTCTACTCTCTGCCAAATGTTGGGATGTCAGGTGGCAGAAGAAATGGTCATTCAGTAATTAAATACTTAGACATTGTAAGTATCACATTTTCCATCCTGTTCATGTTATGACTGATTCTGATTACACTCTATACTAATCTTAATCTACCCCCATATCAACCATCACATCCTCTGTGTAGACGTGTGTGGGAAGAGGTGGGAGGTCCCCTCATTCATTTTTCTCTGCTTGACCGCAGGAAGTGGACTGTTGAGTAGGAAGTTTACTGATCGTGCTTTCTGCTTGTCATTTAGCATTAGTAGAAGCATGTACAGATACTGCAGGTGATTTTAATTTCTGAGGCGAACAGATATCCGTTTCTCTAAATATTGATGAATTGTCCATCTGCAGGGGACTTAAAGTGATTGTAAACGATCGCTCTGTAAAACAACACATTCAATTTAAAATATAAATGAAAGGCAAAACATTTTTGTATAGATATAAAAAAAAAATTATAAATACCTTTTTTTCCCTTTTTTATAAGTGATCACAATCCCTCTGTTCTCAGCTGCATAAGAGCCGGGGGGAGGAAAAGCAGCAGCGGTACCCTGAGCTTGCCAGTGAAAGGCTGTGCAAGAGAGGCGTGTCAGGACAAGTCCGATCGTTGGAGGCAAGCATACTGAGTTCCCAGCATAGCTAGAGAACTGACCACGTTGTACTCTCCTGCTTAGCGTGGTCTGTTTTTAATAGGAAAGCAAAGGGACTAGCAGGAACACCAGAGATTTCACATAAAGTAAGCAATAATAGAGATCAGTATACTTTCTCATTCAAGTACATGGTAGAGCAGGCCCGTATTAGGAATTTGAAGTGTTGGGGTAACAGTCGCTTTAATTCCATCCGCATACATCATTTACCTTAGACATTTTTTCAGGGACCTAAAATGAAAGTTATTGTAAGGGTTTGTTTTTTGTTTTTTTAAATAACAAGCATCATACTTACCTCCATTGTGCAGCTCGTTTTGCACAGAGTGGCCCCGAACCTCGTCTTATAGGGTCCCCAGATGGTTCTTGCGATTCCTCCCCACATCAGATAACCCCCTAGGAGAAGCTCTATCCCGAGGGGGTTACCTTGCGGGGGCACGCCCGAGTCCAGCATTCAGCGTCCATATCCACTGAATGTATGACTCGGCCCCGCCCCCCAGCACCCGCATCGTTGGATTTGATTGACAGCAGTGGGAATGTATGACTCAGCCCTGCCCCCCAGCACCCGCATCGCTGGATTTGATTGACAGCAGCGGGAGCCAATGGCTGCGCTGCTATCAGTCTATCCAATCAAGAGCCAGGAACCCCTGACAAAGAGACTGCTTGTCCCCACCGGGTCAAGTTCCAGGGCTCAAGTAAGTAAAATGGGGGGGCTGGGGGGGTCAGTCACTGCCAGGTGTTTTTTCACCTTAATAGGATGCATTAAGGTGAAAAAACACGAAGGTTTACAACCGCTTTAATGCTCTGGATTAGGTTCACCTTTACCAAAAACTTCCTATGCAGATAAGGGGCGTCTGTTAATTAAAACATGCTGTGCAGCTTTGGCCAAAGTTGAATAATGCCCTTGCTATGGGTGTAGGTCATTTATGTACCACATGAAAACTGACTGGAAAACAAAGAGCAAGGCAGGGGTCTATCATCCCCTCAGCCAACTGTGTTACAGCATACTGGCTGAGAAGGAAGGCCCGTGTAGGTCATCTCTTAGCAACATCTTAGGAGTGTTCCAATCAGGCTTCATGAGATACATAAATGATCTACACCTATAGTAATGGCAATTGTTCAACTTTGGTCAAAGCTTCACAGATTTATTTTATCTACAGACATCCCTTGTCTGCATAGGCAGTTTTTGGTAAAGGTGAACTATGTCTTTAACCACTTCAGCCCCGGAAGATTTGGCTGCTCAATGACCAGGCCATTTTTTGCGATACGGTACTGCATCGCTTTAACTGACAATAGCGCGGCCATGCGATGCTGTACCCAAAGAAATTTGGCATCCTTTTTTCCCCACATATAGAGCCTTCTTTTGGTGCCATTTGATCATCTCTGTGGTTTTTATTTTTTGCGCTATAAACAAAAAAAGAGCATCACTTTTGAAAAAAAAAAAACACAATATTTTGTACTTTTTGCTATAATAAATATCCCCATAAAAAAAAAAAAAAAAAATCTTTTCCTCAGTTTAGGTCGATATGTATTCTTCTACATATTTTTGAATTTACATAGCAGAGAAAAGACTATACAGTAGAATGTACTGTAGAGGCTTTTCTCTGCTTTGTAAATTTTTGCAAAAAGCTTTAATACATATTACCTGATTCAAAAAAGAAGCAATAAGATGGGAATGGGATGGTAAAGAAAGAAAATGTAAAGAAAGCTAAGGTAATTGTTTTTATTACGGTCAGCAAGCTACCATATTTTTATTACTAAATGGGTCTTGATGACTGCCTCCCCCACTTACTACCCCCACCCCCCTGTTCTTCTTAACCCCCCTCTCTACCGCGTACTGCGTGGCAGAAGATTGGCCGGCTGAACCGAAAGGAAGTGAGCACTCAGTGTGTGCACTTCCTGTCAGTCCGGCCGGGAACAGGAAACTGAATCTCCTGTACCGCGTGGACTACAGGAGGAAGGAAAAGGCTCTCGGCCACGTTACAGGCTGCAGCTCATAGGAAGCGGCGGCATGGCTTGTTTTGCCTGCCCTGTTGCGATGGGCCTGTTCACAATTGAGACTTGCATTACAAAGGAGGAAAGTGGGCATATATAGTGTAGCAGGTTCCTCTCCAGGCTGATTGAATCCACGAGGGAGAGAGCTGTCTGCTAGCAGCTGCGTGGTCTTCCCCCACTGCTTCTCCTCTCACACACACAGACACACAGAACTGTTTACTTTGTAGCCTCTCTATTAGAAGAGAGCCAATCATCAGGGCACAGCAGCAAAGAACTGTGGAATATGAAGTCCCAACACAAGGCAGCCTGACTGACTGTGTGAGGGGGCAGGACTGCAAAACCCAGGCTGCGCTGTAGAGAGTCAAGAGGCCGAGAGGCCTTGTTTCCTTGATCCCATTGGGAGAGCAACACTCTGTTGCTGTGTGAGAGGATTGCGGCCTACCGAGGGGCAAACAGTCTGCAGCTCCAGCTCAGAGGAACAGAACCTGCATGCTTCCAGAAGGATGCTCCGCAACAGGCTGGAATGTCACGGAATCGGCCGATTCAAAGGGTCAGAGACTGAAAGCCATTGTGACACATCTGCAGCCAGGAGAATCGGTTGATCACTCTTTGGAGGACCGCTGAATGCGTACAGGATTGGCGCGGGGGCTTTGCCCAGGAATCTTTCTGCCTTCCACGAAACACCTGAATACTGTGCACAGACACCTGTTATCCAGATCACGTAGAGAAGTGCTTTATCACAGCACCAGCTATTTTACATTCCTTCTCATTACCCTATTACATTGAAGGACCCTTGTCCACAGAGCTCCTACATGCCAGTGAAGAGATCAAACGCAAAGCTTTGCTTCTAGAACATTATTGTTGTTGCTCTAAAATGTGACACACATGGGACTGGTGTTTGTCTTACTTCATTGTGTGTGTATTGAAGGTACTATAGGCCAGCCTGGGGTTCCCCTTTAGCCATAGTATTCTACATCAATCAATAGCTTGTTTGGGGAGTCCATTTAATCTGTGTACGTTGTTATTATTCTATTATTGTTGCATAGTGTTATTGCCTGTTTTGAGGACTGTTTCAACCAAGTCCTGGCTACTTATACAGGACTTGGCTGACTAATATTACTTTAAACCAGGGGTCTCAAACTGGCTGCCCTCCAGCTGTTGCAAAACCAGGGCTTTTTTTCCTCAGAGAATAGGTGCAGGAACTCCCCCCTTCTGAGTCCCCCCCCCCCCTTTGATTCCACCCCCTACCCACCTCCCAGTACTGCCCCAAGTATCATTTGCTAAATAATTTGTATAGAATTTGTTCTTGTCTAATAACAAGAAAAGCAGTGAAAAAAGATGCACTGGAACCAGCAACAATAGATCCCTCACACATCAATAGACTCTCCCAAAAACAATGGACCCCAACAACAACAGTAGGTTCCCCTCCCAGCAACAATACATCCCTCACACAACAGTACTCCCCCAGCAACAATGGTCCCCACCCCAGCAACAATAGTTCCTCCCCCGGACAATTGTTCTCCACACAACAATAGACCCCACACACAGAAACAATGGACCACCCACAACAAAATACCACCCTCAGCAAAAAAAGATCCACCCCAGCAACATTAGACCCCTCCCCCCCAGCAGCATAAACAGATCTCCCAGCGGTCAGCATTAATAGTCCCTCCAGCAGCCAGCAACGATAAGCCTCTCCCTCAACGGTAGATCCCTACAAGCATCATAAGACACCCCCCCCAGCAACAACAGATCCCCCACAAGCAATAATAGATCCCCACCAGTGACCATAAATCCTCCAGCAGCAGCATCAATAGCCCCTCCAGCACACCCTTTGCTATTACATACATTTGGTGCTGGAGGTGCCGGAACTGCGTCCCCCCACGTTCTCACTGAAAAAAAGCCCTGTGCGAAACTACAAGTACCATCATCCCTCTGCCTGTGGGAGTCATGCTTGTAACTATCAGCCTTGCAATGCCTCATGGGATTTGTCATTTTGCAACAGCTGGAGGGCCACCAGTTTGAGACTCCTGATTTAAACATTTCTTTGGTCCAAGTAAACTTGAGAGAGCAGAACTGAGTTTGTGTGTTATTACGGGGTTATTCCATTAATCACATTGCTATGTGTGCTAGAGGGGCTGGGACAGTTCTTTGGGTTTGAGAGTCAGGCCGCGTACACACGCGCGGACTGTTGGCCCAACTTTGTCCGTCCAACAGTTTGAGCGAACAGTCCGCTCAAACTTAGCATGGACGGACATGGCCACACACGACGGACGAACAGTTTGCTGAAACCGTGCGCGATGATGTGAACGGCACGTACGACGGGACGAAAAATACGACGTCCTATACACTGCAATGCAACCTTCCGACGTGGAAATCCTTTCTGAGCATGCGCGAGACTTAGTTGGCCGAACAAGCCTACACACGAGCGAACAGTCCGCTGAAACCTTGTTTCAGCGGACAGTTTTTCGGAATTTCCGTAAGACCTTGTTCGGCCAACTGTCCGCTGAAACTGTCCGCTGAAGCCCCACACACGAGCGGACTGTCCGCCCAAACACTGTTCAGCGGACAAGGTTGGGCGAACAGTCCGCGCGTGTGTACGCGGCCTCAGAGTAACGGTAACGGACTGAACAAACAAAAGCAGCTCCTTTGGGGGTATTGCTATAACAGTATAACTGGGTCTGCTACTAAGTGCTTATTTCAGAGTGCACTGGATCTAACTCTGGTACCTATTGGACTGCACAATCGTATTTAGGCACCCTGCACAGCTGTTGTAAAAGGAAAATGGAAGTAAAACTATAACAATGGAGGCTGATGGAGTGTATGGAGTATATTGCCTAATATGACTGACTGAATATCTATTTTGTGATTTCAGTTGGGCTTTCCTCTAACTGAATAACTAATTAACACCTAAAATGAGACCTTATTATATAACCTCCTTCTGAGAATAAAAACCTAAAGGAAGCTTTTAACTCTTAAACCTATCTTTTCCCCTAACCCATAAAGGCTCTTTACACTTGCTTTGGCTTCAACACAGATTAACGGCTAGTTTACACTTGCTTCAAAACAAGGCTTTGGACAGGCTTTGTTAAAGCTCTCTGAATGCAAAGCCTTGTTTTGAATCAAGTGTAAACTAGCCCTAAGTGAATTTAACACTAGCATAATCCCGGGACTATGCAACAATTCTGCTGCATACTTACCTTACCCTACATTGGGATGTTCTATGCCAACAGAACGTAGTGCCAAAATCCTGGAACCAGAGGACACTTCTCCATATAATACTGGAAATATGAAACCCTGAAACAGTAATGCCTTTAACAAAAATCAACCCAAAGTGCAAGATGCAACCTAACAGAGATGTCGGTGGACTTTCTTACGTATGAGACTCTTTGACAGAAAGCTAAGATTAAATCTATTTTGTAAACCAAATATTGCCAATAGCTTTGTGATTGTGTACACATCTACCTCCCAGTGATAGACAAATGGGACAAGTGCTGTCAAGTAATATACTGCGCGTGACACCTACATCCTTGCTTTTATAATTGTGTATAAACTTTTCCTAGGGCTTTCTTGAGCTGAAAGAGAACAAAAAAAACAAGTAGAAGCCCATGTCAGTTAAAGAACAAATGGCAAATTCCAGTTACTGTTCTTCTTACAAAAAAACTCCACATGTTCCAACAATATAACTGTATACAACATTGCCAGTAATATTCAGAGGCTTGTCTAAACAAATCATGTAAGAAGAAGAATTCCAGATTTAAGCCAGCATGTTTTAATACCTCAGGCTTGGGTTTATCCTACATCAGCCTTCCAAGGCATTCCAACCTAATATCATTAGCCTTCATTATTATCACTGATGCAAACTATATGTAACCTTTTGACATTTGATAGTATTACGTGCTCAACTATGGTTTCGGGTTGGTTGGAACTTAAGTGGTTGTAAGCCACAGACATGAAATATGAACAATGCATATCACTCTATAGCAGGGGTCTCAAAACGATGGCCCTCCAGTGTCCACAATTCCCACTATGCCTAGTCATGTCTGTGAATGTCACAGTTTTACAATGCCTTATAGGACGTGTAGTCCCGCAACAGCTGGAGGGCCGTAGTTTAGAGATCCTTACTCTATAGCAAGGATCTGCAATTAGCGGAGCTCCAGCTGTTGCAGAACTACAAATTCCATGAGGCATAGCAAGACTCTGACAGCCAAAAGCATGACACCCAGAGGCAGAGCATGATGGGACTTGTAGTTTTGCAACAGCTGGAGGTCCGCTAATTGCAGATCCCTGCTCTATAGTGTGTACTTGTCTCAATTTAGAACATTATGCTTCATTACTGTCTGCTGCTTCATTCCTCTGCTATCACTTCTGACAAGTTTTCCTGACACCAAGAGAAAAAAGGTGACGGGGAGGGATCTCCAGCTGATTGACAGCTTCCGCTCAGTCCCTGTGTAAAAGTTGGGGGGGGGGGGGGTGTTCCTTCCCTCCAATCAGCTCTGAGAGCTCTCCTGTCAATGCCTGGACTTGAACCTGGGACCTCTGCTGTGTCGGGAAATTGCGCTTCTGGCTGAGTCACCTGAAACACTAGACAACTCCCTGGATGTCTTGAATGATCCTGCCTTGAACCTTATTTGTCTTGAACCTTGAACTCTTTTATCCTCCCATGAACTTAAGCCATGTTGCTGCACTTCCTGTTTCCCAGATTATTGTGCTCTATCCAACCAATATCTGGCTTTTGTCTCTCCTGCTGCTGTCCATACTTTGGCTTGTCCCTTTGACTATGCTTCTGCTTAACCACTTGCCGCCCGCCCTATTACAAATTGACGGCGGCAAAGTGGTTTCATAATCCTGATCGGCCGTCATATGACGTCCTCAGGATTCTGAGCCCCCGGGGGCGCGCATCGCGGCGATCATTGTTGCGGGGTGTCAGTCTGACACCCTGCAACTACGATCTCGGTAAAGAGTCTCCGACGGAGACTCTTTACCGCGTGATCAGCCGTGTCCAATCACGGCTGATCACAGTGTAAATAGGAAGAGCCAATCAGCTGCTCCTCTGACAGGGGGGGCCTGTGCTGATCGATTATCAGCACAGCCCCCCCGAGGATGCCCACACTGGACCACCAGGGATGCCACCAGACCACCAGGGATGCCCAGGATAAGGTATGCCACCCTAGACCACCAGGGATTCCAGTCAGTGCCACAATGGATGCCAATCAGTGCCCATAATGGATGCCAATCAGTGCCCACAATGGGCATCACTGATTGGCATGCATTATTGTTTGGCACTGATTGGCATCCATTAGTACAGTATATTATAATACAATGCCGCCTATCAGTTCCCATCCGTGCCGCCTATCAGTGCCCATCCATGCCACCTATCAGTGCCCATACATGCCCACCTGTGCCGCCTACCCATGCCCACCTGTGCCGCCTATCCATGCCCATCCATGGCACCCATCCATGCCCATCCATGCCAGCTATCAGTGCCAATTTGTGCCACCTATCAGTGCCCATCCGTGTCGCCCATCAGTGCCACCCATCAGTGCCGCCTATCAGTGCTCATCAGTGCCGCCTATCAGTGCCACATATCAGTGTCCATCGATGCCACCTCATCAGTGCCACTTCATTGGTGCCACCTCATCAGTGCCGCCTTATCATTGCCCATCAGTGTATCCCTATCAGTGCCCATCAGTGAAGGAGAAAATTTACTTATTTACAAAGTTTTGAAACTGAAACAAAAAAAACATTTTTTTTTTCAAAATTTTCGGTATTTTTTTATTTGTTTAGCAAAAAATAAAAACCGCAGAGGTGATCAAATACCACCAAAAGAAAGCTCTATTTGTGGGAAAAAAATGATAAAAATTTCATTTGGGTACAGTATAGCATGACCGTGCAATTGTCATTCAAAGTGCGACAGCGCTGAAAGCTTAAAATTGGTCTGGGCAGGAAGGGGTTTAAGTGCCCGGTATTGAAGTGGTTAATCCCATCCTGCAACCATTCGTTACCGATCTTTGGCTTGTTTACTGACTACGCTTTATACTTGACCGCTACCTGCTATATCTGTTACTGGACCCCAGCTTGCTAACTTCCTGGTGGGGAGATCCTGAGGATCATGATCTGGTACTAACATGCAGCAAAACCCATCTCCACCATCGAGAGCTCTGGTGAATACCGCTTAGTACTTAGACCCTGTGTCAGATCACCTGAAGCCAGGTGATGGATGCACCCTGTTGTGGTCAGGAGTGCACCCCTGAGGTAGTGGATCCTATGGCTGACTGTTGCTGGTGGAGCTCTGGGTGGTTCATGAAAGAAGGTACTCTGGAGCACCATCACAGATCACACTGGGAGCTAGAGCATGAGATTTCCCAGGGCACGGAATCTAAGAGCCAGTGGGTGTTTACCAGGGCCCCTGATGGTGGGAATGGAATTCACTGCAGTCTAGCTCCAGGTCACGGCCCCCAGGGTCCCCCAGCTCATGCTCACGGTAGACTACTGGAGGATAGATAGGAAGCAGCAGACTGGGACAACAAGGATAGTCAGGAGATAAGTCAAAAGGTCAGGGCAACAAGCAGATATAGTCAAAGAACACGCCAAAGGGCAGGATATGAAGCAGATTAGAACAGTCAAGAACAAGCCAAGGTCGGTAAACAGGATCAGACATAAGACAGACAGCAATGAGCACACAGAAGCCAAACACAATATTGATCAGCAAGGTTGGCTTGCAATACACAGGTTAATATAGTGTTCCTAATTAGAGGCTGGGGTGGAACCATGCTTGAGGGAAAATTACTTAAGCAGCCAGGTGAGAGACAACCAGTCTTTTAAGCTGTTCACATGGAGAGGTAAGCAGACAGGAATATTACTGCAGAACCATGACACCCCGCACCTCAGGTGAGCCCATGTCATCAGCCAGGTTGACCTGCTTGTATACCTTGTAGGTGGGTGCTGCTCCACTGCTATAGCTACTGGCCTCAGAGCCTGACTCCAGACTGTGACAACTCCTCACTGAGCTCTGCAGAGTGTGACTTCAGCTTCCCTACCTGGTATGGTGACATACAGCAGCCATTTTCAACAGGAATAGCATATCCTGCCACTACATCAAGTATATAGGTAGGGTCTACTCACCCTGCATGTGGGGGTACCTCATCAAGGGGAGGAGTACGCTCATCAAAGTCCGGGACCAGGCAGAGACTACGGCCATGTGTAAAATCTAACATTAAGGCAGCTACCCAACTTAGAGATGAACTGTGTCTCACTGGGGCTGATTTACTAAAGCTGGAGTGTGCAAAATCTGGTGCAGCTTTGCATAGATCAGCTTCCAGTTTTTTTGTCAAAGCTTAATTGAACAAGCTGAAGTTAGAAGCTGACTGGCTACCATGCGCAGCTGCACCAGATTTTGCATTCTCTAGTTTTAGTAAATCAACCCCACTGTGTGCAGTAAAAATGGAGAAAAATGTATTGTGCCATGTTGCTACACACTGTATCCGATATATGTTGCATTAGGAGGGATGCCCTGTGCTGTGCCCACCCCGCAAGTCCATCGTCCCTCTGTTATCTTACTCACAGTAACAGAATGGGGTTCTGCTGTGTGTATAGCGCAGACCTCATGCGTGCACTGATTAACTGATTAACACTCTCACTTCCCATACCTTGTAACTATGTATGGGGTGAACACCCCCCCCAGTTCAGTTCGCACCAGAACATACCAAACAGGCAAAAAATTTGGCAGAACACATGAACACCGTTAAAGTCTATGGGACACGGACATGAATAATCAAAAGTGCTAATTTTAAAGGCTTTTATGCAAGTTATTGTCATAAAAAGTGTTTGGGGACCCCAGGGGACATGTACCAATGCAAATTTCTTTTTTTTAAATGCCCGTTTTTTTGGGAGCAGTGATTTTTTTTAATGCTTAAAGTGAAACAATAAAAATGAAATATTCCTTTAAATATCGTACCTGGGGGTGTCTATAGTATGCCTGTAAAGTGGCGCAGTTTTCCAGTGTTTAGAACAGTACCGCAGCAAAATTACATTTCTAAAGGAAAAATTGTCATTTAAAACTATTTGCGGCTATAATGAATTGTTGGGTCTCCGCAATATAGATAAAACTCATTGAAAAAAAGAGCATGGGATACCCCCAGTCCATTACCAGGCCCTTTGGGTCTGGTATGGAAATTAAGGGGAACCCTGCGGCAAATTTTTTTTAAAAATGGCGTAGGGCCCCCCCCCCCCCAAAATCCATACCAGACCCTTCTGGTCTGGTATGGATTTTAAGGGGGACCCTGCACTAAGATAAAAAAATGGCATAGGGCCCCCCAAAATCCATACCAGACCGTTATCCGAGTACGCAACCTGGCAGGCTGCAGGAAAAGAGGGGGAATGAGAGAGCGCCCCCCCCTCCTGAACCATACCAGGCCACATATTCTCAACATGGGCAGGGTGCTTTGGGGTAGCCTCCATGGGAAGTTCCCGCCATATATGGCGCTTCAGCGCCTTTGACAGTTCTTATATAACTGAGGGTGGGGCCACACAGGGACGTACTCAGGTGACCCCACCCCCCTCTGATGCACGGGGACTTCCCCATGGCTTCTCCTGGCATCAGAGGGGGGTGGGGCCAACCGGTTACATTGTTTTTGATCTCCGTGCTCATGTGGCTCCTGGAGGGGGACACAGAGAGCCCACTCTGCCTCACTCCCTGTCACAGACTCACAGCCGCTCCGGTCCTGACAGAGAGAGAAGCAGGCTCTTTAGAACATGCAGCCCACAACTGAGGAGCCAAGCGGCCGTGCCGGTATTCTGAAACGGCGGCAGCGGGGGGGGGGGGCGGGGGTTGTGGGTAGGGGGACTGGTCAGTATTTGCTCCATAAGATGCACAGACATTTCCCCCCCCCCCCCCCCAAAAGAAAAAAGTGCGTCTTGTGGAGCGAAAAATACAGTAGGTTACTTTGAGCTGATGATACGGTATTGACATCTGTTTTTGCAGTCATTGTCAGTAATGGGGTATCTAGGAACTAAACATGGATCCTGGGCCTAGATTCCCAGATTCTGTATATTTTGAGGAGACATGAACTTAAATCAAAAACAAGACCACTCAAAGCGTTCCCAGGGATAAACCTCCCAAAGAGTAGTGTTCCCTTAAAATCCAGGGCCCATAGTCAGTGGGTAAGAGGACACCCTGCAGTCCCCTCCAAAAGCCCCTGTACTGGCTGGGTCTGTCACAACGCCTAATGAATGGTTGCTTTGTGTCTCAAACCAGTACTCAGTTACTCTTAGCAACTACACTCCTCTTCTTGTCTTGCCGAGTTAACCCTTTGTTGTTACTTCATACATGTTGTGGTTTACTGACCCTGATTCTTTATATACACCAGAACCAACATGCACCCCTTTGAATAACTTCAGACCAGGCTCATAACGGTTAATGTACTTTACTAAAGAAGTGCGGCATAACAGTTCAATATGAACAACATCTTTCCCCTAACTTTAACTATAGTAGTGTGGCTGCCCAGGTATACCTTTGTGAAGTGAGAGTCAGTTATGGCACTGTTCATAACTTGGTTTTCCCCGAAAGTCCCAGTGTCTTTGACAGCAGTCCTGATTCTATGAACAGACCAGTACAGGAAGAAGAACCCAAGCCCCTGGAACTCAGCCTTCACCCTTTTTATAGCACAGGTGGGCTGGCTAGGACCAAAACCCCTGGAAGTGAGTCTGCAGCAGTTAACCCCTACCCAAGCCTGGGCCAGCCACTATCTTTCCAGTAACCATACATTTCAACCTGCCTACAAATGTGCTGGTATGGCTGCTGTAAGGCCATACCACTGCTGTTGAAATGGCCTCATAAGAGTTAGAAAAGAGTCTGCTTTTCTGATTGAAAGGGGTTCCTTTCTAATAGCATTGTCAGTGATTTCAACCTGTCCCAGTCTCAGGCTCATTATAAACACATATCTTCTGCGCTCGAAGGTGGGCCCCACAGTGGTGTTACTCTAGGCTCTTGTCCTGGCAAGTCCAGATAAATGCCACCTTGCTGCCCTCATAAGACTGGGGGTGTCTAGATGCACTGAAATCAAGAAATAAACAGAGGATGCACTGGCCTAGTGCATTTTTCTCAATTGTACTTTATGAAATAAAAGAATAACACTCACAAACATGCGCTTGAATACAGCATATCAAATATTAGGCAGTTTTATGTCCATGGTATCACAAAACAGATGAATAGTCCCGCAGTAAGAAACTGACGCATTTCGAGGTGGAGCAATGTCTTAACCTGTTGCTTATATAGCCAGGAATGAAATAGTAAGGGTGCGGTCAATTACTTCCCCCCCACCCAATGAGCATGGGCTCCAGTGGAACTAGTCCACAGTCTTGCTATGCAACCCATCTCCTTGGCCAGGCCCATGTGCAAAAAAGCAATAAAAACATAATTGACTGACTGTCAGGTCACCTGAGGCCAGGTGACAGGTGCACACCGTTGGGGTCAGGAATGCACCGCTAGTTTGTGGAAGGAAGCAGTAGTACAAGGCAACAAGGAATAGTCAAAAAGGACAAGCCAAGGGTCAGGTAACAAGCAGACTGGGATGGTCAGGAGAACAAGCCAAAGTCGGTACACGGAATCAAACATAGAGCACATGGCAAGAAAGACACAGGGGAGCCTAAACACACTATTGCTCGGTCAAAGCTGGCTTGCATTGCACGATGTTAAATAGTGTTTCCTGTTCGAGGCTTGGGTGGAGCCATGCTGAGAGACGATTACTTAAACATGCAGGTGTGAGAGCGCGTTCCCTAAGCTGATGCACAGACCAAAGTTAAGCAGACAGGGCATGAAACTTTTTTTATTACAAATTTTTCTCTTACAAATTAATTTACATAATGTATACATCTTATTTGCTTCCAATTATTAACATATATTCCTTAGGGCTGTTACTGATTAAAATTTTCATGTTCGATCAATCGACTTTTAAAAAAATGATTAATCGATTAATTTCGATTAATTAAAACGCACATACAGATCCAACTACTTTTAGCTGATCTCCTTGCATTGCAACTCTGCATTAGTCAGTAGTAAATGTGGTATACACTATATACAATCACCCGACACTAGTTATTTTCCACAATCCATGACTTAACTTCACAGTTCACACAAATACGTTTTAATTTCAAACTGTAGCACTGACAAAAGTAATTTTTTTCCCACAGTAGCGTGACAATCCCTCCACCTCAGGTCTAACTAATCACTCTCACCTTATGGCATGGACTCCTGCAAACAGGTGGTCATGCAAGCAGGTATCAAAAGGGTTAACACAGACCATAAACTTCTCTTACGTCTTAAGTATAAGATTTAATTGTTGTGTTAAAACACAAACTACTCACATAAAGATGATAAAAACACAGCATGTAAAGCCGACCATCGTGTTAGTTCCGTAGGGCAGCAGCGAGTGATGTCATGCGTAGCTCCTCCCCGTACGAGTTGCGTTCAATCAGAACTTCGACGTCACTGGACTCCTCCCCCTTCCCTTCGTTAGCACAAACGGAGGCACTTGGGGAAGGGGGGAGGAGTCCGGTGACATCGATGTCCGTGACGTCACCGGATTTCCGACGTAACTCCCTGCAGACTCGGAAGTGGGGGAGAGGTGAGTACCGATCAAAAGAATTTTGATCAATCAAAAATATTTATCGATTAAGCAAGAAATTAATCTTTAATTTCCACAGCTCTAATATTGCTATTTTCATATCCATTCTCCATTCACTCTTACATCTAATTTTTCCCATTCATCCATCTTATAGTCACTATTTCCTTCATCCTTTTATTCACTTGATATTATATATTCAGGTCTTCCTGCATCCGTTGTTAAATATGATCTATTCCATTTTGCCCAGATCTTTTTATCCAATTCTGTTTTTATTTTCAATTATTATAAAGCATTACACATAATTAAGCAATTTCATACATATAAATATATATTACTTACATACATAATAATCACATTTATTATTTTATTTCCTCCTCCCTCCCTCCCTCCCTCAAAAAAAAAAAAAAAAAAAAGATCTTTTTATATTGCTGCACATTTCCCCTTTGTACATTATTCTCTCCTGTGGTACAACTTGTTTTACCGCCCTCACTCATTGACTTATTATTGGTGGGTTTGGCTGGATCCATTTTTCCACTATCTGTTTTCGTGCCAGGAATAATACTTCTTGCAAAAATATCTTAGTATATCTACACCCTCTTTCTTCATTCAAGATTCCCAATAAGCATAGTTCCACTGTGGCCTTAATAGTTTTGTTTAAAACTTTTCCTACTTTCCTGACCACCTGTTGCCAATACTTCCCTATGCTCCCACACTGCCACATCAAGTGAAGGAAGTCCGCCCCTCCCTGCCCACATCTTGTGCAGTTTGGGATGGGCATCCTCCCCACCCTATAAAATCTATTTGGGGCCAGGTATATCTGATGTATTATATTTAATTGTATTATTTTGTTGTTTATTGCTGGGGATACTTTCAGGTGGGAGGAACATATTTCATCCCACTCCTGATCACTCATATCTGGAATAACTGCCTGCCATTTCCTTTTTACTCCCACCGATTCTCCACTTATTTTGCTCTGTAGTAGGTGTGAGTATTTTTTGGATACCAATTACCAATCCCTTTGGTCCCTATGATCTCAAGATGCCTATAAGAGGATATTTAGAAATTTCTAATTCCTTTTTTCCAAACTGCACCTGTAATACATGTCTGAACTGTAAATACCTATAAAACGGTTTACTTTGGAGGTCATATTGTTTACACATATGGCACTATTATATTATTATTATACATCTGGCCAATAGTTTTTCTTTTTTTCTGTTTACAGAATTTGCTATCTTAGAACCCTTCTAATTCCTCTAATGTTGGGCTGTTCCATAGGGCAGTTCCTGGTGGGGTATCATTAAATCCCGTCAGTTTTTTTTGCCTCCTTTCAAGTTGATCTAGCCATTTTTATAAGAGGGATTTTTACTCCGATCCTTCTTAAATCTGTTACTTCTAGGCCTATCAGTAGGTCTCCTACCTGCATTTTATTTAGCAAATATTCCTCCACCCTCATTTCTTGTTCCTGCATTACCCATGTTCTTAAATGTTTTAATTGCCCAGCCAGGTAGTATAAATATAAAGCTGGTATTGCCAACCCTACTGCTGTTTTAGGTCCTTGTAACATTGTGAGTTTTAATTTGCATCGCCCATATGCCCAGATAAACCTGGTCAGTTGGGAGTTAAATTTTTTAAATATATTGTAGCACTGACCCCCGAAGGAGCCACTGGTCCCATTGGGCTCACCGTCACCTTCCTTACCTCGTCTCCGTCTATGGATTCCCATGGTACATAGCCCAAAGAATTGCAGAAACTGACACTGGATCCTCTTTTTGGGTTATTTATTTAAAAGATAACACAGTCTCTTAATGAGGGTTAGAGGGTTAGGAAGAAAATTCAGGTACTTTTGGACTGCAAAAATAGGAAGTCTCTCACAATAGAAATTCAGAGAATTACTGTTTCACAACTCCTCTCACTAGGCTTAGCAGCCGGTAGGGTGTTAAGTATAGCAAAGTCTCTGCCACAGACTTGGATGTAGAATACTTGAGAAAAGTCTCTGCCACAGACTTGAGCACAACTGAGGGACATAGACAAATTTAGAGAGCTATCATACGGTACCAGTATCTCTGAGCCGGTCCGGCGATACTGTATGAGTGTAGATCCATGAAGTGTCCTTCAATTGAGCCTCCAGGCTCCTCCAGATAAACCAGCCTTTTGCGTGGCCCTCTCCTGAAGAGTCCTCCCCTGTATGCTCCTCCAGTAGCTGGGCCTCTCCTTAGATGAGACGGCACTGGACCACCTTTGAATCCTCAGGCCTCAATATACACTCAGGCTTGTCCCTGCAGTTACTTTGCCTCGGGCCATCCAGCCCCGAAACTCGGAATTGCCATGGGGGCTGGTGAGGAGGACCAGGACTAAACAGACAGAAAGCTCTTCTGGACCGGAACCCAGAAGCACATGATCCCCGTACCTTAAATACCACCTCCCAGAATGCACAACAGGACGACACTCCCACTGGGCTGATTCCGAGAAAGAACGGCACTCAATACGCCCAGCTAAACTGTGTTCTCATACTTGGAGGCGGTGACAGCGACACCTGCGGCCAAGGAGAACTCAGTGCAATCCAGCCAGACTGGTACTGAAACCATAATTTGGCAAAATTAGACCTAAAACCCAACTGTGGTTTCAGGAACCACAGTTGGAGCCAGCACTACATATATTTTGGTATCATTACCGCAGAATGTGCCATCACTTCTGCAATATGATGGATTTAATCAGCTGTATTCTCCCTACCATTGATAATGGTAATTTTTTCTGTATTCCCAGTTTATTCTTCACATATTCTACCAATGGGTCTATATTTGCTTTAAGGGCTTCCTCTGGGTCCAAAGTAATATTTATTCCTAAATAGTTAAATGTTTCAACTATTTCTAATGGGGTTTGCTGTTTCCCTTCCTTTCCTGACCTCAACAGCATCAATGTGGATTTCTGCCAATTTATTTTTAGCCCAGAGAATGTCCCATATGTTTCTATTATTTTCATTGCCACCCCCAGTGACGTATGCACACCTTCCATAAATAATATGATATCCTCTGCATATAAGCCTATATGTTCAACCCAGTGGCGTAACTAGAACCTTCAGGGCCCCGATGCAGGAAACCATGGCGGGCCCCCCCCCCCCCCGACCTCCGGATAGGGCTCTTTTCTCTGAGCCCGATGGTGGAACACCAGGGCCCAGTCCCAGGTGGGTGGCTGCATATAAAGGAACCGATTTAAAAAACATAAATTACAGCCACTGTGCCCATCAAACGCCACCACTGTACCATCTAATGCCACCACTGTACCATCAAATGTCACTACTGTGCCCATCAAACTCTGCCGCTGTGCCCATAAAATGCCACCACTGTGCCCATCATGTGCTGCCAGTGCACCCATCAAATGCTGCCACTGTGCCCATCAAATGCTGCTACTGTGCACATCAAATGCTGTTGGTGTGCCCATCAAATGCTGCCAATGTGAATCCCCACCGCCCGCTCACTGTCTGCCCGACACTTACCCTGTCTTGGTGGGGCAGCGGGTAACAGCCATGAGTGGGGTCCTCCATGCAGCTACTGCCATCCTCATCTCCCGTCCTCTCCTCCTGATGGGCATCCAATAGCTGTGTCTATCGTTTCAGCCAATCGGGTGATGGGTAAAAGACCCGCACACCTGATTGGTGGAGAGGCGGTTCAGTGTTAGGAAAGTGAATATTAATTCACTTTTCTAACACACCTGGGTAGACTGTGAGCGTCAAGCATGGCGCTCGCAGTTCACCTATTTTGAAGCCTATTATAGCCCATGGCTCTAATCAGGTGCTGCAAAAACACCCCCCGCCGCTGTAATTCAGGCACCGGGCACCCCAAAAGGGACCAGACACCTAAATATGGGGGTGGCAGCGGTGGCCATGGATAGATTCATGCTATGCTATGCATGAATCTATCCATTGGTCAAAGAGGGGGTGGAACCTGTGCACCCTTTTGGATGCACCGCCACTGATAAACACATGCACACACACACGCATACATACATGCATGCTCTCACACACACACACACACACACACATACATACATGCATGCTCACACACACACACACACACACACACACACACACACACACACACACAAGCATGCTCACATTCACACATACAAGCATGCTCACACACACACACACACACACATACAAGCATGCTCACATACAAGCATGCTCACACACACACACACACAAGCATGCTCACACACACATACAAGCATGCTCACACACACACACACACACACACAAGCATGCTCACACACACACACATACATTAATGCTCACACACACATACAAGCATGCTCACACACACACACACACACACACACACATACATTAATGCTCACACATACATGCTCACACACATGCACACACATACAAGCATGCTCGCACACACACATACAAGCATGCATGCTCACACACATACATGCATGCTCACACACACGCACACACATACAAGCATGCTCACACACACACACACACACACATACAAGCATGCTCACACACACACACGCACATACAAGCATGCTCACGCACACACAAGCATGCTCACGCACACACAAGCATGCTCAGACACATACAAGCATGCTCACGCACACACAAGCATGCTCACACACACACAAGCATGCTCACACACACACACGCACATACAAGCATGCTTACGTACACACAAGCATGCTCACACACACACGCACACACAAGCATGCTCACACGCGCACACACAAGCATGCTCACACGCGCACACACAAGCATGCTCACACGCACACACAAGCATGCTCACACGCACACACACAAGCATACTCACACACACGCACATACAAGCATGCTCACACACACAAGCATGCTCACACACACACACGCACACACAAGCATGCTCACACACACACACGCACACACAAGCATGCTCACACACACACACGCACACACAAGCATGCTCACACACACACACGCACACACAAGCATGCTCACACACATGCACATACAAGCATGCTCACACACATGCACATACAAGCATGCTCACACACATGCACATACAAGCATGCTCACACACATGCACATACAAGCATGCTCACACACATGCACATACAAGCATGCTCACACACACGCACATACAAGCATGTTCACACACACACACACATACAAGCATGTTCACACACACACACACACACACACACACACACACACATACAAGCATGTTCACTCATACAATGAAAGGCTCACACACACACGCATACAAGCATGCTCACACACACACATACCAAACACAAATACAGTAGATAGTCTTATTAAAAAAAAAACAGCAGACATTTACCTTGGCTCTTCCTGCCGGGTACTGCACTCTAGGGGGAGACAAAGAGCACACACTGCTTTCACTAAGCCTAATGTGAGGAGCTCCCGCACAGTGCCGATTTCAGTTCGGCTGATGATCGTGAGCTCCTCTCAGCCTTCCCTCCTATCGAAGAGTACAGGGGGCCCTCGGGCCCCCTGCAGCAAGGGGCCCGGTCACCATGGCGATCTTGGCGACCCCTATAATTCCGCCACTTGTTCAACTTTATCCCCCGCTCTAACCCCTTTATACATTTTAGATTGTCTAAATCTGTTGGCCAATACTTCTATTGCCAAAGGGAATAATTGAGGAGACAGCGGACATCCCTGTCTTGTTCCCGTATGTTATTGTGGGTGTTAGTATTCCATTTATTAATAGATTGGCGCATGGTTTCTTACACATTATTCCCACCCATTTTCTAAATCCTTCCCAGAATTCACTTTTTTTCAACACCACCTGAAGAAACTCCCATTCTATGGAGTCAAATGCCTTGGCTGTATCCAACGAAGCCAAGTCACTTGACTCCGAGACATACAGTACTCCCCCAACTGTTTCATAAACTGAGTTCTCCCAATATTATTTGTAGTGGACTTCCCCGGCATAAATCCTGTTTGGTCATCTGATATAATAGATAAAATTACCTCATTAAGCCTTTTCCGATATTTTATAATTGATATTTAATAACAATATAGGTCTGTACGGCGTGCACTCACTTCTATCTTTATCTGGTTTTGGTATTAGTATTACTGTTGCCTCATACATAGAGGGAGGCATCTCTATGTATGAGGCAACAGTAAATGGAGAAATGTCTACCTATATATCTCACATCTTGTATATCTTTCTCCATCTCCACTTTTTGTTCTTCAGTTAACTTCAGGAAATCTAAGTCTTCTAAATATTTCTCTATTTCCTCTCTTGTATGTGTCAATGTCGATGTATACATTTTATCATAATATCTATGGAAGGTTTCCAAAATATCCTCCACTGTATCGGTCATTTCCCCTTTCTCATTTCTCACCTCCGCTATAGCTAATGTTGGCGTTTGTTGTTTTATCAGACAGTTTACTATCTTATTAGCTTGATGTCCTTGCTCAAAGTTTTTTTGCTTTAACTGGAGCCTCTTACGTTTAGCCTTAACTATCAGTTGATTTTTATATTGATGCCCGATTCCTGCCCATCCTATTTGATTTATATTTGAAGGGTTTTCAATAAACTCTGCTTCCGTCTGCCTACATTTCTCCACCAGTTCCTCTTCTTCTTGTCTATTAGTCCATTTGATATACAGTGCCTTGCGAAAGTATTCGGCCCCCTTGAACTTTTCAACCTTTTGCCACATTTCAGGCTTCAAACATAAAGATATACAATTTTTATTTTTTGTGAAGAATCACCAACAAGTGGGACACAATTGTGAAGTGGAACGAAATCTATTGGATTTTTGAAACTTTTTTAACTAATAAAAAAATGAAAAGTGGGGCGTGCAAAATTATTCGGCCCCCTTGCGTTAATACTTTGTAGAGCCACCTTTTGCTGCGATTACAGCTGCAAGTCGCTTGGGGTATGTCTCTATCAGTTTTGCACATCGAGAGACTGAAATTCTTGCCCATTCTTCCTTGCAAAACAGCTCAAGCTCAGTGAGGTTGGATGGAGAGCGTTTGTGAACATCAGTTTTCAGCTCTTTCCACAGATTCTCGATTGGATTGAGGTCTGGACTTTGACTTGGCCATTCTAACACCTGGATACGTTTATTTGTGTACCATTCCTTTGTAGATTTTGCTATATGTTTGGGATCATTGTCTTGTTGGAAGATAAATCTCCGTCCCAGTTGCAGGTCTTTTGCAGACTCCAACAGGTTTTCATCCAGAATGGTCCTGTATTTGGCTGCATCCATCTTCCCCTCAATTTTAACCATCTTCCCTGTCCCTGCTGAAGAAAAGCAGGCCCAAACCATGATGCTGCCACCACCATGTTTGACAGTGGGGATGGTGTGTTGAGGGTGATGAGCTGTGTTGCTTTTACGCCAAACATATCGTTTTGCATTGTGGGCAAAAAGTTCGATTTTGGTTTCATCTGACCAGAGCACCTTCTTCCAAATGTTTGGTGTGTCTCCCAGGTGGCTTGTGGCAAACTTTAGACGAGACTTTTTATGGATATCTTTGAGAAATGGCTTTCTTCTTGCCACTCTTCCATAAAGGCCAGATTTGTGCAGTGTATGACTGATTGTTGTCCTATGGACAGACTCTCCCACCTCAGCTGTAGTTCTCTGCAGTTCATCCAGAGTGATCATGGGCCTCTTGGCTGCATCTCTGATCAGTCTTCTCCTTGTCTGAGCTGAAAGTTTAGAGGGACGGCCAGGTCTTGGTAGATTTGCAGTGGTCTGATATTCCTTCCATTTCAAAATGATCGCGTGCTCCTTGGGATGTTTAAAGCTTGGGAAATCTTTTTGTATCCAAATCCGGCTTTAAACTTCTCCACAACAGTATTATGGACCTGCCTGGTGTGTTCCTTGGTCTTCATGATGCTCTCTGCGCTTTCAACAGAACCCTGAGACTATCACAGAGCAGGTGCATTTATACAGAGACTTGATTGCACACAGGTGGATTCTATTTATCACCATCAGTCATTTAGGACAACATTGGATCATTCAGAGATCCTCGCTGAACTTCTGGAGTGAGTTTGCTGCACTGAAAGTAAAGGGGCCGAATAATTTTGCAAGCACCACTTTTCAGGTTTTTTTTTGCTAAAAAAGTTTAAATTATCCAATAGATTTCGTTCCACTTCACAATTGTGTCCCACTTGTTGGTGATTCTTCACAAAAAATTTAAATTTATATCATTATGTTTGAAGCCTGAAATGTGGCAAAAGGTTGAAATGTTCAAGGGGGCTGAATACTTTCGCAAGGCACTGTATGATATTGTGGATCTCACTATCCCTCTTAAATATGCCTTAAAAGCGTCCCAAGTTGTAGCATCCATTGGTCTATCCCCATGTGTTTCAAGAAACACTACCATTTGCTCCGGTATTCGTTTATTTGGTCCAATCTGGGTTAAACAATAGGGTTGTATTCTATATCCCTGCCATCTTCCACCAGGGCCTATCTTTAATTCAAAGACCAGTCCAGAATGGTCAGACACCCCCTTAAGCGTATATGTAGCTGATTGCACCATTGGGAGTATTTTTATATTTCCTAGGGCCAGGTCTATTCTAGACATGCATCCTCTCCCTGGTGCATGCCACAAATAGACACTGGCCTCCAGGTTCCTAATCCTCCATACGTCCACCCATCCTACCTCATTTAGGAAATTTTCCAGAACTTTGGACCATTCCCCTCCCCTTTGAGTTTTTTCCCAAATCTGCCCATCTTTGGGTTTAACCACATATTAAAATCTCCCATATATATAATATGTTCATCTGGATATTCTGACATAAATAATATTGCTTACTACAGTACTCCCATTGTAGCCAGAGGGGGGTTATATATCCCCATTATAACAAATGGCAGTGAGTGCACCAGGGCAAATATAAAGACATATCGCCCTTCTGAGTCCCTCTTTGTCCTGATGCACTCCCACGATGCACCATTAGGGAGACCCTTCTTGACCATTTTTTTAACCAGGAAGCCTTATTTTCTATGTCTCCTCTTTTCCTTAGTGACCATACTCTCATACTCTCATTCATACTCTCATCCATTCACCCTTCTTCCACACCAACAATTTTAGGGCATTACCAACATATCGCATCTGCTCTTATATAGGTAATACATTTGTTTCAGCCTTTCTACTCCTCAACCCTCCCCCCCAACCTCTCTGGATAGGAATAACAAAGGGATACAGTTGAGCTTCTCACAAAAAAAGGGAAAAAGAAATAAGAGACGGAGACTCATGCTGAACTCGGAACTCCCGCTAATCACATCCGATCGTGTCAGCGGAAGTCACACCCCCCCCAGGGCATCAAACATTACTACAGATTCATGACACTGACAAATGACAAAGACATTCTTGCTCCCAAATGTCGAAGGAAAGAGAGGAGAGTGCCCATAGGAGAGGTTTCTTTTTGATGCAATATGTAGATGGAGATAGGCCCAAATTAGCATATAACCTGCATTCCACCCAAGTGACACCATATCCACCCATGCAATTTCCGGGCCTCTGGCGATGCCACTTCTGCCCTTTATGTTATCAGGGGTGCAGCTATCATTCCATGCTGGGACACAGGTTATATAAAAGTACCAAATCTCTTTCCTTCTACTTATCCGTTTGTATATTGCAGCTCCACTACTTCTAAGGCACATACTTAACCGGCCATAAGGAACAGCTCACCAAACCAGGAAAAGTAAATCCATACAAAAGGTTGATGTCAACCTTAAGGCTGGGTTCACACTATTGCGAATTGGATGCCAGCTTTCCTCACATCCAATTCGCAAGTCAGGAGACTGCGACTGGCTCTCCATGGAGCCGGTTCACACATCTCCGGAGCTGCTCTGGTACAAATTGCACAGGAGTCCTGTGCGTCTTCTAGTACGTTTCAGGTCCGAATTCAGCCACAAATTTGGACTGAAATTGGACCTGAAATGGAGAACAGGGAAACTCTGGACCCCTGCTGTCAGCCACATCTGTCTGCACTGTGAACAAAACCTAAAGGGGCCATATGGACCTGGAAAACCATAGCAAGGATACATAACCCACTGTGCGACACAATAAATCAAACCTCCTAGTTAAAAACTGTACATAAAACAACATCCTAAATGAGCAATCTTATTAGCAGCAATGGAAGCTTGTTCACATGCATTTTCATATATAACATATACAGTATATATGTATAGGAGTATAAATGTTAAAGAAAAACCTTAAAAGCAAAATTGCATTTGGAAAATTGTGGTCAGAGTTGCCACAGTTACCCATACAAGTGTAACTACACTAAAATAAATGTAAAAATAAAGGTTAAAATGCACAAAGTGTAAGTGTAAATACAAATAAAAGTAAAAAACAAAGAGTGGATGCATCTTGAACATGCTGTACATTGAAAATGGACCATCTAGCATACACACATATACAAAAATTAGGCGAATATTACGTACAATACGTGATCCATCTTTCGGCCCCACTGCCCATAGTCTATTCGTGTATTCCTCTCTATTACTTTATCATTCCTACACTCAGCAAGTAAATACGTTTAGTACACCCACTACTTGTAAATGTAGTTGTCCGTAGGGGATATAGATATATGGTGCCATAGTTGCTCTTATTGTGGCATTGCAGGCCAAGATAATCGGGGTCAAGCATATAGAAAATACATATTATACATAGAGCCAATGCATAGACTACAAATAGCCAATAAAACATGAACCACTGCTAACTAACAAAACAGATTTTTATCGTAGTTTTAGAATGAGTGTGGTGCCTTGTAAAATAACTAAAGAGTAGTTGGTATCCTCATCCTCATTATTTGACATAGAAAATTAAAAAGGGAAGGGAAATTTAACATGGATTACTCCAACTATAAATAACCATGTACCACCCAGTTACAAAGATTGTATACAATAATAGTAGACAAGTTTACAATCAGGTGGTACCCGGCCTCCTAGAATAGGGAAGTTTGAGGTCGCTTCTTCAGGAAAACTTTTGGTACATATCTATAATCGAATACATAATATTAACGGCATTAATATAATTTAGACAGGTAATTAATATCTCAAAATAAGGTCACAGATTGTGGAGTACTTTTGAAAAAGGGGGAGAGGGGGAAAAGGGGAAAGGGGTAGAAAGGATAGGAGGAGGGGAGGGAGAGGGAAGGGAGAGGAAGGGGGAATGCAGCATTTCCAAAACTTTTAAACAAGTCGCAACTAGTTTACCTACCTAAATATCCCTAGGCGTATATACGGAAAGATTTTATATAGGTGTTGGATTCCAATCACAGACCGCTTTATGGCACCGCAGGATTTAGATTTTTTGAAAGGTAGCCGACACCACATATGTCCAGTGGAACAATCCGCTGGTCAATATGACGAGTTAATGGGGCAAATTTGGTCGACTGCTAGGTTGAGCCTCCAAGGGTATCTAACAGTATCACAAATGTATATTGACAGTCATTATTACAGTTACTTCTCAGTCTTAATGGTATATGGGAGGTCAATAAAAGCAAGGACTAGTTGCTATTGAAACAATAAAATATCTACCTGTATAACCTGTGGTGTTGTTTCGGTCTGTCTTGGGGTATACTCTGCGTGCGGGCCATCTCCACAGGTGGCCCTTTCAAACCTCCAACCCGGCGACCTCATCAAGAGCGGTGTCCAGCGCCGAGCGATGACGACGCCGGGTCCGCCGTTCCTACTGCGCATGCGTCACAGCGTGACTGCCTTCTGGGAGGCACACAGGTCCATTCAGAAAGCACAGTGCGACTCACGCATGCACAGTAGGAAACAGGCTCTGAAGCGGCAAGGCTTCAATTCCCGTTTCCCTTAGTGAAGATGCCGGTGCCTGCACCTGATGCTGATGGATGTTGGCTTCGGGTGCCGACATAGCGGGATCCATGGACAGGTAGGTGTCCTTATATTAAAAGTCAGCAGTTATAGTATTTGTAGCTGTTGACTTTTATTTTTTTTTCCCCTAGGCTGGAACTCCTCTTTAAGCCTTGACAATAAAACCTGGAAGCTGATTGGTTTCTATGCAGAGCTGCACCAGATTTTGTACTCTCCAGCTTTAGTAAATCCACCCCAAATTACTGAAGTCGAAGAAGGGTCAGCTTGACAGCTAGTCAAGTACAGGCAGTATTTGCAGGCTAGGAAGTCATGAGTGGCATCTCCATGTTTCTTTCTAATGGTAAAAAAATGGCACTCATACAAGGCTTCCAAAAATGTCAGATTGTATGACTGTTGTATCTTGTAAATGGAACTTGTAATTCATTCCCTTACTGAAGGGCAACACTTTGCTAATTTAATGTTATGAGGGCCCGCTTTCCTTATTTATGATTTGATATATCTAGAACAGTTTTATTGCTCACTTCTAGACATTTATACCATAGGGTTGTGTTAACACTATGTGCAGTGCGGCTCACAGCAGGGGATCCAGTGCATCCCTGTTCTCCATTCCAGGGGAGAATCAGGTACAAATTTTTGCCTAAAACTGAGCCAAAGACACAAAGGACCCTTCTGCTGTGCGCACCACGGACACCCCGGAACTGTGTGAGCTGGCTCCATTGAGAGTCGGTCACATTCTCCTGTCATGCGAATTGGATGCGGGGAAAGACGCATCCAATTTGCATAAGTGTGAACCCAGCCTAAAAGGATTTTGAATACACAAGTGTTTTTTTCCTTATTTGTGATTTAGCATTTAGGATGGACCCTCAAAGCAGAGTCTCACTTAAAATTCCTATATTGAATCTGAGGCCTGTGTACCACTAACCTAATATGCAGGAACAGATTTTATTAATTTATTCTGCATAATTATGAATATGTATCAATAAGTGTGAAAAAATAATGGTACAAATAAAGAAATACATTTGAATTTAAAGCTGAACCCTAGGCAGATGTAAAATACACAAATTAACAAGCTCTGCATTCATTAAGTATTTTTACCATGCAAACAGTGTAAGCCCCTGTACACACGGTCGGAGATTTCCACAACCAAATCCGTCGGATTTTGCCCGTCGGATTTTGTCCATCGGATCTTGTCCGAAACTGTTGCATACACACGGTTGGACAAAGTTGGCGAAAAATCCGATCTTTCAGAACGTGATGACGTAATTTTGTTACGATGGGACTACATTCAGGCTAGTAGCCAATAGCTTTGATGTAGGAATTTGATCTGAGCATGCGTGGCACTTGGTCCGATCAAAATTCTCTACACATGATCGGAGTATGTCCGACCGGCCCAGTTGGTCGGGAAATATTTCCAACATGTTGGAAAATTGGGTCCGACAGATATTCCGACGGAATCAATCCGATGCATACCACACACAGTAGGATTATCCGACGACACGGTCCGATAGGACACATTCCGACGGATTCTCCGACCGTGTGTACAAGGGCTTAGTCCCTGAATATAAAGTGCAATTATGGCATTCCCATTAAAAATAGGTGCTGCGCTAGTGGCAGTTTACATATGTTCCTCAGTGAAGGTTTTGTTTATATAGCTAATCAAGACGGTTTTGTTGGACAAATGTACAATGATTGCTACAAATAAATCAGTTTAATTCACGATTACAATATATAAGCCAAAATGCAATCTTAGTAATCATGGTTAAAAAGAAGAATCAATATTTATATAGAATCTGTCTATTGAGTTATATACAAGATTAAACAAGAGAGATAAAACACAGGGGGTATCACCCCATCTCCATCGGATGTACAAGTATACATTGAGATCATAATAATAACAATAACAGTAGGACAAATATTGCATAGGTATGATAAAATCTATATCTTTAAGGCATGGCAAAATGAGCATATAATTGTATTATTAATAAACCCGTAGTCCACTAGAAACAGACAAATAGTTATGCGGGGTTAATTTGGGAACTTGTCCCCCACAAGTTTGTCACAGAGATGGAGAATTTTATCCCAAAAGGGGATCATTTGTGGGCAAGTACAGAGGCGTAGCTTGAAGCTTGTGGGCCCCCTGATGCAAAAGTTGACCTGGGCCCCCCACTAACACCCACCACTTCCACCCGTTGTGCAGATAAACCCACCGCACGCCAAGATACTCAAAGTGGCTTAAGAGTTTTGAGTTCCTCCCTACATTAGAGGACAGGGTTCACCCCTGGAGAATCAGAGGACAGGGTTCACCCCTGGAGAATCAGAGGACAGGGTTCACCCCTGGAGAATCAGAGGACAGGGTTCACCCCTGGAGAATCAGAGGACAGGGTTCACCCCTGGAGAATCAGAGGACAGGGTTCACCCCTGGAGAATCAGAGGACAGGGTTCACCCCTGGAGAATCAGAGGACAGGGTTCACCCCTGGAGAATCAGAGGACAGGGTTCACCCCTGGAGAATCAGAGGACAGGGTTCACCCCTGGAGAATCAGAGGACAGGGTTCACCCCTGGAGAATCAGAGGACAGGGTTCACCCCTGGAGAATCAGAGGACAGGGATCATACCTGGAGAATCAGAGGACAGGTTCCCCTGGCAGGTCATTTGGCAGAGCTCCTTTCCCATTCCAGCACTGTAAACAGCCCCCCCCCCCCCCCACACCCACACACAATACACAATACACAAGGCTGAAATCACATTCCTTTACACACAGTCTATCAGCCTTCACAGGGTGTATCTGGCTTTTATGTTGCTGTTTTGACCTGTGAAATTCTCTGGTCGGAAACAGCAGTGGCAGATACACCCTGTGCAGATTGTGGCTGACTGGCTGTGTTGTAAAGGAATGTGATTTCAGCCCTGCGGAGGAGAAGCAGTATAGAGTGCTGTACTGGGAAAGAAGCTCAGCAGCGGGGCATAGCAACCAGGGTGGAGGGGGTGGTCATGGGGTTTTGGGGGGCGCAACTTAGGTCTGGGGGGGCAAAGCTAAATCTGAAGCCTGCAGCCCCTCAGGAGGTGTTAAGTGCTTTGTTTTAGCAATTATTGAAGGTTTCTCTGTCAGTGTTGGCAGGTGTTGGGGGAAGGTCACCTGCCGGAGGTGCGTGTCTTTTCCACAGTTGTCAGGGATGTGGGGTAAGCAGACATCCCTGGTTGGGGGGGAGGGGGTAAAGAGAGTCCCAGCTAGTGACTAGAACCCACTGAGGTCTTACCTCACCAGTGACATCGGTCCCATCGTGGCTACAGGACGGCACTCTCCTCCTCTTAACTCGCTTGATTGTAAGAGTAGAACTGGTATTTATACAATAGGGTACAACTGAGGTGAAATGGTAAACAGAAGGATATGGGTTTTCTTTTCTTTTTTTTTGTTCTTTTCATGAATGGAGGTTATAGAATTATAGGATTTTGATATATTTAAAGGTCAAAAAATCTTGAAGTTATGAAAATGTAGTGATACAACGTGAAACTGGAAACAATACCTATGGACTGTAGTTATTATAATTTTTTAGGATATTACAGGGGTATTTTTTTTTTTTGTAAAGCTTTGATGGGGGCATTGGGGGGAAGGAGGTTGGGGTTTCCCCCCCCCCCTCCCCCCTTTTTTTTTTCTTCTCCTTCTGGGACAGAATAATTTTCTAATTATAAATATTGGTGTGTAAAGAATAATGGTGGATGCTAGGGCAAGAGGAGGTAACACAAAAGTAATGTTGTAGTTGTTGAAAAGGCACAATGCACTTTGAGGGACATAGAGATTCATCTCACCTTACACAACTATATGTAAATGGTAATTCCAAGGTTACATGAGTGGATTGATGGGAAAAAAAAAGAAGAAAAAATTATTATTTTTTTTTCCTTCTCTCACATATATTTGTCATATTGTAAAGAATATTATTAGGTGTAGTGAACTAGTGAAATAACAGGATATAACACAATGCACAGGGGGTGTCTTAGGAATCTTTTAGGGCATAATCATGAGCAAAAATATAGGAAAATATATGTTTTTTCACAGGGGGGGGGGGGGGGTTAGTTGTGGGGGGGTTCTTTTTTTTTTTTCTTTGTTTCTTCTCTCTCCTTTTCTCTCCTCCTCCTTTTTCTTCTCTTTTCTCTCCCTTTCTTCTTGTCTTTTTTTTCTCTCTCTTTCTCTCTTTTTAGATTGGAAGAATTGTCAGTTAAATAAATAAACCCGAACTAGGCACGTCCTATCCACAGGAGGTCCCTGTTCATTCCCCAATGGAACTTGCATAGTAAGGTTAGACGCAAACGATTCAAGTAGGGTGTGATTAAACAAGGTAGTGTGTTTAGCTTGTGTAATTGGGTGAGTATACAGGATACGTAAGTGAGTGTATTCGGTTGGTGGGGGTTTTTTTTCTCTTTCCTTCTCCTCCTTTCCTCTTTTTTTTTTTTTTTTTTTTATTGCCCTATGGATGCGATATAAATCTGCTCATTCAACATTAGAGGGTTAAACATAGCAGTAAAAAGATTGCAAGTCTTACACTTTCTTCATAAACAAAATGTGGGCATTATCATCTTTCAGGAGACGCATTTTCTGATCATATACCAAATATACAAAATAGGCACTATCCAGTCTGGTATCACGATACCTATGCCTTGCCTATTCAAAATATAGAGGAGTCTCTATAGTAATTCATAAATCAATCCCCCATCAGGTTGTAGAAAAATGGACGAATCGTGACGGTAGGGCATTACTAGTAAAATTAAATATGTATGGTAAAAAATATACATTTATCAATATATATTTACCTAACGTGGACCAGATTAAAACAGGCACTACTAGTAGATCTTATGGAAAGAGCCAAGGGGGTGACTATAGTAGGAGAAGATTTCAATTTTGTTTTTAATTGAGAAATGGATACTATGGCACCACTAGGGCCCCAGAGGTATACTGATAAAAGGAAATTTAAAGAAAAGTTGGATAGATATCACTTAGTTGATGTATGGAGAGCACCTCACCCATTGGAGAAAGATTATATGTTTCACTCAAAAATACATGGTACAGACCATAGATTAGACTACTTTTTGATAAATCAACTGGGAGTGGCTACGATTTCCTCTTCAGAGATAGGTAATTTTCTCTGGTCAGAGCATGCCCCTATATTCCTGGTAATGGATGTGCTAGGCAGTAATGCATCTAGAGGCACATGGAAATTAAAGGACAATCTATTAAATTATGCGACATGTACCTCAGAGATCGGGTTAGCGATAGCAAATTTTACGCAGGCTCATGTTAATGATAGTACTTCCCTTCCTAATATGGGAAATATTGAAATGTATAGTGAGGGGTATTTTTTATAAAACATGGAGCTAGGTTAAAAAAAGCAAAGGGAAATAGATTGGTACTGCTTTTGAAGGAAATTGCTCAGTTAGAAATGCAACATAAACAAAATTTAACACGGGAAATATTAATGGAATTAATAGATAAGCGACTAGGACTACGAACTTTACTAAATGAACAAACATTACGGATCAGAGATAAAAACCGCACCTTATATTATCAACAAGGAAATAAACCTGGTAAACTATTAGCTAGAGCATTACGCCAGCGAATAAACACCACAGCCATTGTTAAGATGAAGAGAGAAACAAGTGATATAGTATATGATCCAAAAGCGATTTTGAAAACATTCCATACTTTTTATTCCCAATTGTATAATATACCTAATCAATTAGCAGAGCGTGACCCTGAAATATTTCAGCAGAAGATACGACAATATATAAAGGATACTGCTGTACCAACTTTAACATTAGCAGAAGTTGAGCAATTAGAAAAATAATTCTTATGCTGCGTACACACGATCGGACTATCCGCCAGACAATCCGCCCTCTGTGTGCTAGTCTGCCGGACTTTTGAAATGAACGGACTTGCCCACACGGATAAAAGTCCATTAATTTTGAACGTGGCTCCAGGTAGACAGGACTAGTGAAGGAAGTCAATGTCGCCGCCTCCATTGGCGAGATTGACACCTCGCTGGCCTCGTCACCTGGTATGGATTTAAAGGGGAATCCCCACGCCAAAAAAACAGCGTGGGGGTCCCCCAAAGTCCATAGTAGACCCTTATCCGAGCACGCAGCCCAGCTGGTCAGGAAAAGGAGTGGAGACGAGCGAGCAGCCCCCCTCCTGAGCCGTAGCAGGCCGAGTGCCCTCAACATGGGGGGTGCCCCACCCCAAAGCACCTTTTCCCCATGTTGATGAGGACAAGGGCCTCTTCCTGACAACCCTGGCTGTTGGTCTGCGGGCGGGGGGGCTTATCAGAATTCGGGAGCCCCCTTTAATAAGGGGACTCCCAGATATCGGCCCCCCACCCTATGTGAATGAGTATGGACTACGATGTACCCCTACCCATTCACCTGGTGAATACCCGGTGGTCTTCTCTTCTTCCGTCTTGGGGGGTCTTCTCGCGGGACTCCTCCGCTATCTTCTTCTCTTTTGCTAGCTCTTTTACTAGCAGAGGAGCCCGGCTTTCTTCTTCGTCGTCATCGCCACCGCCGTTCGGGGGTCTTCTTCCGACTTCGGGGTCTTGTCCCGCTCTTCGGGGGTCTTGTCCCGTTCTTCTTGCAGGGCCTCGACTATCTTTTTATAGCTCTTTTACTAACGTTGGCCCAGTCTTCTGTCGCCGCTTCCTTCTTCTCTTCTTCTTCTTCCTTGCGATGTTGACACAACGCTCTCTCTGGCCACAATGGCAGGGACGCGTTGTGCAGCGACTTATATAGGGACAGGGGGCGGGTTCACTGGGTGATGTCACATGGTGACCCCCTCCCTTATGATGTCACAGTCCTGACCGGCCAGGCTGCATGCTCAGGTAAGGGTCTGCTATGGACTTTAGGGGGACTCCTCTAAAGGGCTTCCCCTTTAAATCCATACCAGGTGACGGGGCTAGCAAGGTGTCAATCTCTCGATGAAGGCGACGACATTCACTTCCTTCACTAGTCCGGGCTAGCCATGTTCAAAATGAACGGACTTTACTCCGTGTGTGGGCAAGTCCGTTCATTTCAAAAGTCCGGCGGACTCCCGCCATAGTCTGGCGGATTGTCCGCCGGAAAAGTCCGGTCATCTGTGGACAAGTCCGCTCATTCGGAAAGTCTGGCGGACCTCCGCTGCAAAGTCTGACGGTTTATCCGCTGGACTAAGTCCACCGGATAGTCCAATCGTGTGTACGTGGCATTAGAGATTGAAATTCAGAAGGTAATTGATTCAGTAATACTAGTAAAAGTCCTGGTCCGGATGGTTTTACTCCACGGTTTTATAAGCAATTTAAAGATCTGCTAATTCTAATTATGAAGAGGACCCTTTAATTCTGTCTCTACCTCTCAACCATTTGTTCCACAGGGTATGCATGGCATATATCTTACTTATACCTAAACCAGAGAAGGACCATATACTCTGTGGAAACTACTGACCAATCTCACTGACAAATATCGGTCTCCGATTATACTCAAAGATCATAGCTAATAGACTTACGTTGAAACTGCCGAGATCAATTCACCCAGATCAAGTGGGGTTCATAGAGGGACGAGAGGCGAGGGACAATACCCTAAAGACCTTGACATTAATAGAATATGCTCAGAGACATGCCACCCCATTCTGCCTCCTGGCAATTGATGCAGAGAAGGCTTTTGACAGGGTAGGGTGGCCATTTCTTGAAGAAACACTAAAACAATGGGGAGTGGGCCCAGTGCTTCTTGAAAAAATTATGATTTTATACCAGAATCCAACCGCCAGAATACAGGCGAATGGAGAGGTATCCGACATAATTAATATAGCGAATGGAACTCGTGAGGGATGTCCCCTGTCTCCATTACTATATGTATTAGCCATGGAACATCTAATGACGGCAATTTGAATTAATAAAGACATACAAGGAATTAAAGTGAGTGATGCTCCAGTGGTGACAATACCTAATTTCATTAAAGAGTTTATTCGCTTTGCGGAATTGAGTAATTTTAAAGTAAAGTGTAATAAATCTGAAGCCATGAATATTGCACTTCCTAAGAACATGGTGGAACTGCTTAAAAAAAATATATTTTTAAATGGCAGAAAAATACGATCAAATACCCTGGAATATTTATACCTAGGGAACTGGAGAAGCTCCAGGAGTATAATTATCTCCCAATATTGCAAAAAATAAATAAGACCCTTCAACAATATGATACGGGGATTTTTTCATGGATGGGCCGTATAAACATTATAAAAATGGATATACTGCCAAAAATACTCATTCCTCAACAAATATCTTGAATCTTCTAAGAAAGGCTATTGGGAGCTTTATCTGGGCAGGTAAGCCTGCCATAATTAGGGGAGAAGTCCTAACTAGGCTAAAAAAGGATGGGGGCTTAGCTCTCCCAGACCTGTCGGTTTGCCTTAGAGTGGTATTTGTGGCTAGGATTGTAGACTGGTTCCATAGTGCGGAACACAAACAGTGGGTGAAACTAGAGGAAAAGATCATGGCTATAAAACTGAAATCACTGCCATGGATAAAGAAGGAAAATAGGCCTCCTAGAGAAGAGATGCCATTTCTGGTTGTATCAACATTAAAAGTATGGGATGGATTGGTGAACAGGAGAAAAGGATCCACATATGTGGGCCCAATGACACCCCTCTTCAGCAATCCCAAATTCCCACCAGCAAGGGGACCACAACCTTCCTAAAATGGCAGAGAAAAGAAGATACAAGAATAGTACAGATATTGGAGGGTAATAGACTTCCCTGATTGGAAGTCCTGGGAAGGCAACAGGAGGGGAAATGGATACAATACTGGCAACTCCAAGAATTTATAACCTCGCTTGGGAAAGAAGGAACATTGAATAGACCATTGACAGCATTGGAAGCATTATTTTTACAAGAGCAGAAACCAACACATAGTCTATCTAATCTATATAAATATCTAATTTCGAATAATAAGGAACAGGTGATAACCTATATAAAAAAAATGGGAGGAGGAGTTGGGGATGATTATTCCCAGGGCTAAATTGGAGAAAACAATCACACTAACACACAAGATGTCGATTTATAGTAGGCATCAAGAAAGAAACGACAAGATGGTATAGATGCCCGACGAATATGCATAGAATTAACTGAAATAATGAAGACATCTGTTGGTGATGTCAGGGGGGCAATAGGCACAGTGTCACATATTTGGTATTTTTGTCCAGAGGTTCAGAAATTCTGGAATAATATACATAAAATATATTGCGAAGTGACGGGTGCCAAGTTACAACCTGACATATTAGTATCCATATTATCAATGATCCCGGGCTCGGTGAAAACTATAAAAAAAAGGTATTTAAAAATGTTTCTTAAAGTGGAGGTCCACCCTAAAGTGGACCTTCCGCTCCTCGGAACCCTCCCCCCCCTCCGGCGCCACAATTGGCACCTTTCAGGGGGGAGGGGGGTGCAGATACCTGTACAGTACAGGTATCTGCACCCACTTCCGGGATAGCTCTCTGCGGAAAGGGGCGTAGATTACGCCCCTTTCCGAAAGTCCCCCGCTGCCTGCTGGGAAACACACAGATCCCAGAGGCAGCGGGTCCATCCTTATTGTGCAGCGCGACTCGCGCATGCGCAGTAGGGAACTGGGAAATGAAGCCGAAAGGCTCCACTTCCTGATTCCCATACCCAAGATGGCGGCGGCAGCACCCGAGAGACGATCGAGAGATCGGCTTCGGGTGCCGACATCGCGGGCGCGCTGGACTGGTAAGTGTCACTATTTTAAAAGTCAGCAGCTGCAGTATTTGTAGCTGCTGGCTTTAAAAAATAAAATAAAATGCGGAGTCCCAGCGGACTCCCGCTTTAACAGCAGCAAGAACGGTTATAGCTAGAAGATGGAAAAATAAGATAGCACTCTCTTATAGATGAGTGGATAACTGAGATGAGCGAAATGCATTCCCTGGAAGAACAGATGACAATCGAAAAAGGTTTAAAGAACCAATTAATGGCAGCATGGCAAGTGTGGGAAGAATTTAGAATATCATCGTCTCTATTGGTGGAAATATAGGAGGATAACCCAAATGGAGACAGAAGAGAGAGGAGTGGGGGGGGGTTAAGGATGGGAGAAAGAGAAAGGAAGGGAAATCCCTTTTTTTTTTTTCTTTTTCTTCTTCTTGTAGGATGTGTGAATGTTGTCGTAGCACAGTAAGAATGATATTGGGAGTAGGGGGTATGACTGAATAGGAGATGAAGAATAGTAGGGTTATAGATTTAATACAAGAATAAATAATAGATATGAGAAAATATAGGCTTGGAACTTGACTATGTATCTATATCAAAATAGAATGTAACCCGATTTTATTGTTTGGTAAAGAATGGAATTGTAAATGTTGGATAAGAAAAATTGTAAAAAATGTTTTGTTAAATAAAGATTATAAAAAAAAATTATTGTCTAATTTATATTTACCGCAAAATCTTAATTTATTTCCATAAATAGCTAAGGTTCATACAGTATATTATTTTTTGGTGCTTAATTTAACAGATTATGTCCTTTCAAAGGTTTCTTCAGTTACTGTATTACTACCTGATGCAACAAAAATACCCAATACCCGCTGCAGTCTCTGTAAGGCAAAGCAAAAAATATATATATAAATCATTGTTTTTGTACCTTGATATGTGGGTGGACTCCAAGTCAATGGGGTTAATTTAATAAAGGCAAACAGGCTGTTCACTTTGAAAAGGAATTTCCCTTAGCTTGGAGAATGAGGGAAGCTCTGCTGACTTCAATTATCTAATCAAGTGTAAGCAAAAAAATCTGTTTTTTTTAAATTTTCCTTGCATGTGATTTGGGCATTCTTTGCAAAGTGAAGTTTCACCGCATTCACTAAACTAAGTTAAACTTCCCTGGCAAAGTGAATAGCTTATTTGTCTTAAACCAAATTCTCTTAGAACCAAAAGATGTTGATTCAAGATACTAGTTTCTATCCAAAAAGTGTAGTATTATTGTGGAGAATGATCATTAATTGATGTTGCCTTATACCCAAGGCAAAATTAAAAAATGAAAAACGAAAAATCATAAGTCGCGCTAAATGGATACCAAAGCAAATACAACCAACTATTTGTGCAATAATATAAAAATAAATATTGAAATAGATATTAGTAAATACAACCAACTGCTAGTGCAAAATATGCAAGTAAATATTGAAATAGATATTATATAGGGTATAGCAACCCTATATGTGTAAATACATATACGTGATACAAAACATATAAGTATTAAAATTTCTGATCCCAAAAACCCACAAATGCTGATGGGCACGTATAATAAGAATCAGTGACATACACCTATGATAAAAATAAACATATAAAGTATAAACACCCAGTGTATGAACAATGAGTCCGTATAAAGAACAAGAAGGGGTTAACGTGAGACCAAAAAAAAAGTCCTCTGGGTAAGAACCACACTATTCCTGGAAATCCAAATATGGGAGCAGTTATGTTCAATCCACCACCAACACACGATAAGATTTACTGCTTACCAGATATGAATGACCCCCCACTACAGAGGGTCACACGGGGCTTTATAGGGATGGACGTCACTTCCAACCACAAGGTAAAAGGGGTTCCTCGGTGTCTTCCTGGCTTCGCTCTTTTAGGAACTCTTGGGAAGAAAACTCACTCCCGGACACTCAACTCAGTAGTCCAAACAGACTCAGAGCCAGGGGCATCAAAACCATAGGGAAAAGATAAAGCTCAAAATAGTGTAAAACCCTTTTTATTTTAAGATAAAAATATAAAAATACACTTACAAGTGTGTAAAAGAAAAAAGCGCCTTAAGTCCGTGGCGCCGGCCGGACACACACGGACAGACTCGTTCTCCTGGAACCCGTCACAAAACCGAGGTGAATGTAGCGCACCGCTCAGCCCTACATTCACCTCGGTTTTGTGACGGGTTCCAGGAGATCTGTATTATTGCACAAATAGTTGGTTGTATTTGCTTTGGTATCCATTTAGCGCGACTTATGATTTTTCGTTTTCTTATTTGCATGCATGTGACATAGCGAAGCCGCAGCTGAACATCCTCACAGGAATTTCTTCATATATTTACACATTTACATATTCACATTCTTGACCTTAGCGCAGTTATTTTCTTTTTTCCTTTGTATAAAATTAAAAAATGTCTTTTATAAATGCACAAATGTTTGACATAGCCAAACTACAATTGACTTTTTTTTATTTTTTTTTCGTTTTGGATAAAGCGGACAAAATTTTAAATTATTTGCCAAGTTTCATTTCTGTTTGTAATCCCATTGGGAATATTTACTTCATTCCTTGTCCATGTAAAGCCCATAAAAAATAAATAAATAAAACAGAGTGGTTGTCACTGGGACAAGAAAGCTGGACAGCAAGAGTGCAAATTCCTCACTCCGCTAAAATTATGTTTTTGTTTTGAAATTTTCTTGTTGGAGAGACTTCCCATAACTTTCTGTGCTAACAGGTAGTGAAGGGAATTTTACCAAATAGGGGGACAGGCAGTAATATAAACCTGATGAGATTCTAAGGCCGCGTACACACGGGCGGATTGTCTGCCCAACTTAGTCCGCTGAAACGTGTTTCAGCGGACAATCCGCTCGTGTGTGGGCTTCAGCGGACTTTTTCAGCGGACAGTCTGACGGACTAAGTCTTTCGGAATTTCCGTAATTTTGATCCGTCCAGCTTTGTTTTCATCGGACAGTCCGCTCGTGAGTAGGCAAGTTGGACGGACTAAGTATGACGCATGCCCAGAAAGAATTTACAGGGCGGACAGGGCAGAAGCGCTCTGTCTTGTAAAACTAGTGTTCGTATTAAAGCTAGCATATTCGTCATGCTGCTAATTTTGTGGTTATTTAATATAGCCCATTCTTTTCTTCTTCATAATGCAAGAAAAGTGAAGTAGCTTTGCTGCTTATATTCACACAGAGTTATACCAAATGTTTTTATTCATCCTCATCCTATGATTAATCTTCCAATTTTAGATAAATATAAAAAAATATATATATATATATATATATATATATATATATATATATAAACAAAAAAAATTAAATAAAAAAAAAAAATAAAAAAAAAAAAAATATATATATATATATATATATATATATATATATATATATATATATATATATATATATATATAAAAAATATATATATATGTATATATATATATTTCTTTTTAAAAAAATATACAATTTATCTATTACTATATATTTTTGGAACTACTATTGTCAGTTTAATTTTTTTTTTTTTTTGTGGGGGGTGGGGGGGGGGTTTGAAACAAGATGGACTTGCATTTTTTTTGGCCAAGCAGGACTATGTGAGTAGAGATAGATAGATAGATAGATACCAAACCAGCATTTTAGCTTGCACATGATTGCATGTTCAAAATCAGCAGAGCTTCCCCTCATTTCAAATGTAAGCCTCAAATTTACAGCGACTGCACTTCCAAGTGCACTTGCAGTGCTTTAAAAATTGCACTTGAAGTTAGCATATTTATATTAACATGAACGTGTGTTTTGTAAATAACCCCAGAGTCTTTTGACATGTACCTGCCTACTCACAAATAAACTCTGTTTTTTTAAGCCCAAAAAAAAAAAAAACATACAATATTTTGGAAATAATAAATATTTATTTTCGTCAGAACAAAACTAAATCAAGAGGAGGCAACACTGGAGACAATTTTGACGTTTGTGAAGCCTTTTGTCCCCCAGGCACACATCAAGTGAGTGGCCACCAAAATTCAGAACCTGTGTGTAACATGTAAATAGGGAGCACAACATGGTCTAGAATCCCCAAAGACCAGGAACAGCAGCAGATGAGATCTATGTCCCCAGACTGTGGTACTACAACAGCCTGCGTCTTCTTTCAGAGCAGACTGAAGCCAGGCAGTCACTTCCGACTCTTCCGTCTAGTCTTCCCTCCACGCTTCGCTGGAGGCTGTGCCTCTGGTGGTGGACTTGGGGGAGGGGAGGTAGGGGAGGAGGAGGAGGGAGGAGGAGCAGTAGGGTCTGTGTTATACAGTTTGGTGGTCGTGGATTAGCTCACCCTTCAGACCCCGTTGAATGGCAATAAAAAAAAATGGCTTCGCACAAGTTGCGCTGTGCCTTCTCCATTTCTAGCAACTTGCTCGCCAAATAAGTACCGTAGGCCTCCTCAGGATTGGGGGGTTTTGCTCAGCACTTGGGTGGCTTGGCGTATAAGGCCGAGTACACACGGGCGGATTGTCTGCCCAACTTAGTCCGCTGAACCGTGTTTTCAGCGGACAATCCGCTCGTGTGTGGGCTTCAGCGGACTGTTTCACCGGACAGTCTGACGGACTTTGTCTTTCGTAATTTCCGTAATTTTGTCCGTCCACAAACTTGGTTTCAGCGGACAGTCCGCTCGTGTGTAGGCAAGTTGGACGGACCTAAATATGGGCATGCTCAGAAAGGATTTACACGGCCGAAGGTTGCATTGCAGTGTATTGGACATCGTTTTTTCTAGTCCCGTCATACGTGCTGTACACGTCATTGCGCAAGTTTTCAGCGAGACTGTCTGTTCATCGTGTGTGGTCAAGTCCGTTCATTCAAAAGTTGAACGGACTGTCTGTCGGATTGTCTGACGAACTTAGTTGGGCAGAGACAATCCTTGCCCGTGTGTTACGCGGCCTATGTGCCAAGGACTC